>NC_058382.1:38786305-39386305 GCF_018350175.1 Felis catus
GGTAATAAGTGGAGTCACCTCATCTCTATATGTTAACTTGTAAACACCTTGAGTAAGCTTATGCTATAATACACATTTGCTAAAAGACCAGCAAAATGCTGAAATTCAATAATGTTTACAATGTATTTTCCCTTTCAGATGTGTATCGAAAGCCTAATGAGGTCTGTTGCAAGTCTGATTGTCTTCCTAAACCTGCCATATCATCAGGAATGAATGACAGATTTTTTTGATTGTTTTTTTCCAGGTTTTTTATTTGTTTGTTTTGTTTTGAGAAAAACCTCATCTGGTGACTATGGACAGATGCAAGTCCATAAAATTAAAAAAAAATTAATTCCATTAGGATGCAATATTAGGCCATGTACCATTTCATCAGTGGCATTTTAACAGAGATTCATGTTGAATTGCACTCTGGACAATCCAGAGATGCTGATGACCATATGCTAAATTCCACAAGGCACAGTGAGAGGGGCTCACGTGCTTGTTAAGGACATGCCAGGCTATCAGCAACATATGTGTTGGATGGCTTCATAGCACATGTGCGCTCAAGGGGGAATATATGTGAAAAATCATAGTCTGAGAGAGGGAACCGCATCCTCTCTCACACAATTGGAAGGATTGTAGTTTAAGATACACAGCTTATTCTTGAGCTGCATGTAGAGTTTTTCAGGCATCTCTTTAGATATCTTCAGAAAGATCATCAACTTTGTTCCTTTCACATTTTGCCCATCCTTGGGTTAGGAGGAAGTGTGAGGAGAGGTTACTGTCCGTGTTTATGCAGATATCATCACCATCATCATCAATGTCAAGTCATGAATTACTTAATTTATGCCATCTGGCTTGGTAACCCTGTTAGGTGCATGATGCTATTTAATCTTCACAGCTCCACCATATTTCTATCCCCATCACACAGGTCAGAAGGTTACAGAGATTAAGTAGCTTCCTCAAGTCACACAGCTAATAGATGTAGGAGACTGGTTTTTGATCCTGACTCTGTAGCATAGGTTCTTGTCTATATCTCATGTGAATAAGTGAAGAGAATGCACATTTTGAGAAATTTTATGGATAATATTGTCAAAGTTGAATAAGTCTATATCATAGTTTTGTATCAGAATAACTAATTTTACAGAACTTCAGAAATAAGATGGCATTTGTCTTTCATGTAAATCAAAGCCAAGACTTGTATGGTGGCTGCATGGTCAAAAGACATCATGAGAATCTTGGCTTTCTACTCCAACATCCCTAATTTAGTCCTCTTGTCCTTACAACCCAACATAATTTGAGCACTCCAGCCAGTAGATCCATACTTACGGTGTCAGGCTGGAGCAAAAGGCAAAGAAGGAAACATCATCTTTTGTAATATCTTTGATGGCTGCACCTCATAAAACTTCCAGCGATGTCTTTCTTGGTGGCACGTGTCCTCATCTAGCTTCAAGAAACATTGAGGAATATTCCCTATTATGTGGGCAGCAATGTTCCCAGTAGGAAAATATGATTATGTAACTAAAGATGAGAAGGAGAATGGATATTGGAAACGCTCAGCAATAGATACCACAAAAACTAAATCCTCCAAAAATAATCCAAATTTTTCATTTTAAAAAATAACAGAAAATATTAATGTTTCTGTATGAGGGATAATCTGGATAACCACTTTGTGTACAAAAAATATTTCCAAAAAATTTCAGGGCTCACAGTTGTATTCCCATTTAAAAAATTGTTAGTTACAGCTTTTCCTCACTGGCTTCTTGAAGCTCAGCCACCATCATGAATGACACAGTAATTGTCCCAACCAGGAAGTTCACGACCAACCAAATACTTCAGTGGCAACTAATGGTCACTGATGTTCTTCAGCCTGGAAAGGCAAGAGGACCTAAGCAGATATTTGGAAAAAAACTAGCCAAAATGTAGCAGACGGCACCAAATATCATCTTTGTATTTGGGTTCAGAACCATTTTGGTGGTGGCAAGACAATTGACTTTGGCCTGATTTATGATTCCTTGGATTATGTAAAGAAAAATGAAGCCAAACAGAGACTTGCAAGACATGGCATGTATGAGGAAAAAAAGACTCAAGAGGGGCCGCTAGGTGGCTCAGTTGATTAATCATCTGACTTTGGCTTAGGTCATGATCTCACAGTTTATGGGTTCTAACCCCACATCCGGCTCTGAGCTGGCAGCTCAGAGCCTGGAGTCTGCTTCAGATTCTGTGTCTCCCTCTCTGCCTCTCCCCCACTTGCACTCTATCTCTCTCTCAAAAATAAATAAACACTGAAATTTTTTTAAGAAAGAAGGAAGAGATTCAACAAAACAGTGAAAGGAACATAAGAACAGAATGAAGAAAGTCAAGGGAACTGCAAAAGTCATTACTAGTGCTGGCGAAAATTCAGCTAGAGATTGGATAACAGAAGGAGTAAAGATCCTGCAGTGACTTTATCTGTGGTGATTATACAGATTTTTCAAGAGAGGATGAATAAACTAAGGACTTTAAAAAATGTCAGTCACAAATAGCACCCTTTTAATTGCTGGGAAGTAATGAAAGAATTGTGGCAATTCTACTACACGAATGATAAACGCATGCCAAATGAAGGTCAAGTCACACTACACCACACAGTAGGAACAACAGTTTTATACTGATTTGAATAGAGAAAAATGATCACAGGTTTGACTCCCCCATTGTGTATGACAGAATTGACATTTCAATCGCAAAACAACCTGCACCATGGCAATCACAAGACAATCAGGGACTTAATTTCAGCAAAACAATATCACCTGTCAAGAAAAATCCATGCTTGTTTAATGTGATTTTTATTAATGTTCATATTTTTTGTATTTAATTATAAATTTGTGGTTTTATGGCTATTTATTAGCGATAAACCCATGGATTTTCTAACTAGTTTTATGTTTATTGCATAAATAATCTTAGAGCAAAATTAATGTATATCAGCATGGGTTATGTTTTTTTTTCCTTCATTTTAAACAAGTTCATTTACACATTATTCAAATTTCTGAAACACAGGCAAGTAAAAAGTACTTGGTAAATGTAAATAATCACTTGAAGTGGTAAAGTCAAGTTTACTTCCCAGTCTCTTCAAAAACAGACCCATTCACTTCACACTATGCTGTGTGATCACCAGCCTGCGATTAATTGGCACTTTTCTCTCTAATTCCCTCTTCTCAGCATCCATCATTTCCTTCCGTGTCTCCTGTGTGCTTGTGTCATTGATCAGGAAAGGTTTAATACCAATATTCTTGACCGCCCGTTTTGAACCCTTATGAAAGGCAGGGACTGTGGGAGCCCATTTGGGCATTTCATAAATGGGTGATTGATGGGGGTGCCTGGGTGGCTCAGTTGGTTAAGTGTCCAACTCTCGATTTGGGCTCAGGTCATGCCCTCACAGTTTGTGAGACTGAGCCCCATGTTGGGGGCTCCAGTGGCACACAATCTGCTTGGGATTCTCTCTCCTCCTCTCTCTCCCTCTCTCTCAAAATAAATAAATAAATAAATAAATAAACTGGAAAAAAAAGGTGACTGAAGGATGGACTAACTTCCCCCATGAAGAAAAGCACTGAGTATGAGTGTAGATGTGTAAATGGGCAGACTTTTGTCCAAGGCAAGGATTGAATGGACCAGGGTATGAAATTCAAACCATTGAAATTTGTTGCAGGAGAGCACTGGGTTGGTGGACGTTTCTCCTGGGCTTGCTTTACAACTCAACCTCTCCCTCTGCCCAACCCTGTGTCCTTTGCCTTCTTTTTACATGTAATGATGTGTTAAGAGACATCCTGCACCCCAAGCCGCATCTCCTCATCTGCTTCTGGGGAACCCAAGCTGTGATCTTGAGTAACTGCTGTGATGCAGGTGCTAGGTTGCTATTTTTTTCTCCTACAAGTTAGTTTGTTTCCTCTGATTCTCTAGCAGTCTTTTTGCACTACAGAAGGTATTACATTCCCATTTTACATTTAGGGCTAGTGAAAATCAGAGAAACCCACTTACTTAATCAAAGTCACACAACGGATAAGTTGTAAAGCCAGAATGAAGTCAAGACTTCACCTCCAGTAGCCCAGCACTCATTATTGTATTCATTAAAACAAAGCCCTCAAAGGTGATTTAATGAGTGTTTAATTTATGCCAGACACTGTGCTAGCTCTTGGGTGGGTAAATAATGAGAACAGAAATAGGTACTCCTCTTGCCACCTCTGTGAAACTTACAGTCCATTGGGGAAGGCAGACATTTCGCAAATAATAACATTTCGAGAAATTATAACTCATATCTAAGAGGCATATATGGGCAGGGGACATTCGAACAACTGCAGGAGATTATACAGGGCTTCTAATGAAAAAAAGATAACATTCCATCTGACATCTCAAGGATGAGCAAGACGTATCTAGGCAAATAAGAAAGAAAAGAATATTTAAGACAAAAAATAAGATGCACAAGGGCCCTGTGACAGAAGGTACCATGTTAAAAAAAAAAAAAAGGAAGATCTCTAGAACTGGAATCACAGGGAAGGGATAAAGTGATCTGAAATGAGACCTGAGAGATACAGATGAAGGATAAGGAAGCCTACCTAAAATAAGAGGTTTTATCTTTATTCTATGAATAATGATGAGATATCCAATAATTTCAAAAGTTACCTTTGCATTTTGAAGAGATCACTTTTCTTCAGGACAAGGCATAGCCATTGCAGAGGGTGAGAATCAACCTAAGAGGAAATCTAGAAGTCCAAGCCAGAGATGTCAAGAGCTTAAGATGGAGAGAGCCGATGGAATACACAGCCAAAGGGGTCAACACCGAGGAACTGGAATATGTCGAGCCATACATGAAATGTGACACGTAAAAGTTATCGGGGTGCCTGGGTGGCTTGGTTGGTTAAGTGTCCCACTTTGGATCAGGTAATGATCTCATGGTTCACAGGTTCACGCCCCTCCTTGGGCTCTGAGCTGACACCTCAGAGCCTGGAGCCTGCTTCAGATTCTGTGTCTCCCTCTCTCTGCCCCTTCCCAGCTCGCTCGCTCTCTCTCTCTCTCTCTCTCTCTCTCTTTCTCTCTCTCACTCTCAAAAATAAAATAAGCATTAAAAAAATTTATGAAGAGTTGAAAATTATCAATATGCCATTGGATGATTTTACTGACACTTTGGTTGGGGCCAGCACAAATTCTACTGCAGGAGACAAACAACACTAGAAGGGAAAAGAAAGCAAAGCTAATAAAGCCACATATTCATAAAGCCGAAAGAGACAGGAGATCGTGGATCAGACAGATAATCAGCCTTAGAGAGGGGTAATATTCATCATTTTTTCTTCCTGATCCATAACAAAAATATGTTCATATGTCCTCATAGCATGTGGATTTCTTAAAGTTTCCTTCTTTTTCAGAATCAAGGTTAGCTATTTTATAATGGATCCTTTTATTTAGAAATATGAACTCTGTTTCTGATACTCTTTGTCCTGTCTTTAGCCACTAATTTAGGAATAGCCTGACCCATCGTACTGCATAGGTAATGGCCTTGCTGTAAAACTGGGGCCCCGCACACATCATTCCTTAAAGGATGAAAGAGCATGTTTATAAAATCCCTCTATGGATATTAATAATTTTTGTTTCCTGTATATTACTTATGAATTTATCCATCAGGCTTATCAAAGTGCTTGCATTTTCAAGTATTTTAAAGATTGTTTGTTCTTATAGATTAGGTTTTATTTCATTAAGGCACATAACAAGCTAGCTAAAAGCCTTTCATTTTGAAAGCAGCAGTCACCCATAAACTAACATGAGGGGTGTTGAGAGCTACAGAACTCAAAGAGATAAATCAACATTTCACCCAATAAATACGGCACTTTGCTCTCAAGAGGAGAACTTGATCATTTTTCACTCCCTTCTTGTCTCTTTCTATTCTTGGCTTTCCTCTACATGGAACTGGATTTACCTTTTCAAATCATTCCAACCATGGCAGGCTTATGCTTGAAATCCTAGAATGGGTGTCGACTTCCTACAGAATGGAGCAAACATTTTAGCTTGGCACTAAAGACTCTTCAAAGTCTGGTTCACAGCTATGTTTTCAGTGCTGTCTCCTGCCATAACCCCCACCCTTCAGGCCCACTAAGCTCTCCTTCCAGAATTGCTCATGGGGCTCCCCAGCAAAACATGCTAACGCATACCTCCTTGGTTTTCATATGCTGTTCCCTTCATCTGGAATCCCTTCTTTTTTATTCTTTTCTGGAAAATACTTGTTTACGGTTGAAGACCTGTTTCAAGTGTCACCTTTCCCAAAGAGCCTTCCTGAGTACCCACATAGTTACTCCTTTTTCTCCTATTTCAAAAAAGCTTTGTAAATATTTCTATCATCTCCATCATGGTATTTTGTGACGGCCTCTTTACTTATCTGTCTTCCTAAAATGCTTTTAGGCAGGCTATAGAATTTGAGGAAGATACAACAGATACAGGTTAAGATTCTACTTTTGTTGTGGTTTGCTTGTTTTTAACAGGGATACAGAATCAATACAAGCAAAGTGGCAGCACAGAGCTGCACATACGTAGCTTTCTCATCATAACTTATGTTGCCAGTCATGTCACCCAATGCATAAACATCCCATTAACACTTGGGATTGATAGAGAGGCTTAAAATATAGGAAACCTTGGGGGTGCCTGGGCGTCTCACTCATTTAAGGGTCTGACTCTGGATCTCGACTCAGGTCATGATGCCATGGTTCATGAGTTTGAGCCCTAAATTGGGCTCCACACTGATAGCGCAGAGCCTGCCTGGGATCCTCTGCCTCCCTGTCTCTCTGCCCCTCCCCCCGCACACATGCATGTGCTCTCTTTCTCTCTGTGTCAAAAATAAACTTAAAAAATATGTAGGATAACTTGCATGAACCTACAGACTCTCAAAGCTTAATAGTTCAAATTGAGACGCGCTTAAACATACTGTTTTCCTACTTTCACTACATGCAATATTACAGAGGGAAAGCAGAGAGAGTTCTGGAAAGAAGTGCTGGAACAGTATAGAGGTTATTAGCCATGACCTTCAGATAGGGAAGATCTGGTTTTGAATGCCACGTCTCTCACATACCAGCCCTCTGATGTTTAATGCAAGTTACTTAAATTTTCCAATCTTGCAAAATATGGATTAAAATACCTACCTCATTGGGCAGCAGAGGACCTGGCAAATAAAAGTTATCACAAAGAGGCTTATTATGAAAGGAATACTATGCTCAAGAGAACAAAGGAGCACCATACTAATTTGTATAACAGTTGCTAACTTCCTGTGGACAGGGATTGAAATGAAAAGGATATATCTAGCTTGATTGTTTTTTCTCAGAAGCTTTGCAAAAACAACGCAATATCATTTCCAGACTGGCTAATTAGTATCTGAGATAAACTGGTGATGCTACTGTTTGGCCGAATTTTCAAAAAGGTTTGCTTTGTTTAGACCTCCAGGGTCTAACCTAGGACATAGCATATACTTGAAAACAAGACTCTGAAGAGCTGAGAGTTGCCTTTTTTCTTAAGAGAAGTCTTCAACTGGCCCAGAGAATATGGAATTGTAGAAAGTCTTACATGCTTTTAAATCTAAGAACCTTGACACTGTTCATCAGCTTCTTGAAACACTGTCAGTATGTTCAACTTGAACTCTGGATTATGATAGTGGGAGACAGGGAAAGGCTTTGGGATTATAGTTTAGTGTGTTTCTCAAGTCACACTGTTATTATTCTCAGCAGCAGAGTGTTTTTCATAGGATGTCTTGCCTGGAGACCTAATTTACCTAACAGAGAAAATGGAAGCTTCCCATCAGTGAAACAAGAGGCTCTTTGTCTCAGCTGTCTTAAATTCTCTCACCTCCCTGCTCCTGAATCCACACACGGAGGACCCCTTGGGTGCCTGCTCTAACAAGGCACCTCGGAGCAGAGTGTGGAAATGTCCAGTATGTTGGGAGAAGCATGGATTTCAGAGTCTAAGTGATTAGAACTGCAGACCTGCCACCATCCCCCAAAACATGTTTACTTTACACGAGTATCTTTTTCTCTCTAAAATCCAAGGTCTTCTTTATCTTCTTTACAGAACATGAACAGGGAGAGTTGTTTTCTATTTGTTTGTATGTTTGTTTCACAGAATTGTTATAATAACGGAGTAGTCTTAATAATGACAGCCAACATATATTGAGGGCTTACTGGTGTGTCAAGAACTATTTTCTAAGTAATATCTACTTTAATCCTCACAAAAACTCGATGGGGGAGTCACTTTATTACGACTTGCTCCCTTTTTGTCTACATTACCAGATCGTCCTCTCTTTGTCATTCCTGAGAGAACACCATAAGGTAACACAGTTAGTGCTAGGTAGAGTCAGCATTCAAACCATAGCAATTCTTCCCCAGACCCCTCACTGTTAGCCAACAGCTTCTAGGCCAATACTGAGTGGCATAAATACAGAGCCAAGCATCTAGGACTATTCTGAGTAGGTGCAAATCCTCTCAACATCCATTTTATGCCAAATAAAACATGGCAAATAGTAATAACTGTTATATCATTATTATTGATATCATTGATATAATTATATTTCAAACAGGCACATATTTAAATATCCTAATTCAATGTTGTTTCCAAAAGCTAATCAAAGTGATGAAATTACATTGATGTTGACTTTACTGAAGTCCTACATTTTTATTCCATTCCACCATCTTGAAAACAGTCAATTCTTTTTTTTTTTTTCCACAGAGGTAAGCTAAGGTCCAAAAACAAGAAATCCACAATGATACACCATATTATAAAATACAGTTAGTATTTGGCAAACCTCAATATAGTTAACCTCTCAATAATCTCTCAGATAGGTAACTACTATTTTCCATCTTTTGTATACTATTTGCTTCTGGTTTTCCTTCTGCATCCCCACTTTCTCCGTCTCTGTTTCCCTTCCAGATCATCTCCTCACACACATCATACAACTCATCTCTCAGTGTTCAGTGTGACACCCGCCCTTTCAATTTCACTCTTTCAAACTCTTAGTCATCAAATAGCCTCCACACTCCCACTGAGGATTCTAACCCATATCTCATCTCTGAGATCTGCACTCATACCTAGCCAGACTTGACCAGTTGTGCCTTCAATATGGTGGACTGAACACATTGTGCAGGGTGCATGGCGGCCAAAATAGTACCACCTAAATGTGTGGATCTGGAGATAGATTTACTAAGACAGTGAGCAACTCTACTTCAGGGTAAGCTGGAGAACCTGGACTATTTTCTCCTCTCCTCCCCTCTCCTCCCCTCTCCTCTCCTCCCCTCTCCTCTCCTCTCCTCTCCTCTCCTCTCCTCTCCTCTCCTCTCTCCTCTCCTCTCCTCTCTCCTCTCCTCTCCTCTCCTCTCCTCCCCTCCGCTCCCCTCCCCTCTCCTCCCCTCTTCTCTCCTCCCCTCCCCTCTCCTCCCCTCCCCTCTCCTCCCCTCCCCTCTCCTCCCCTCCCCTCTCCTCCCCTCCCCTCTCCTCTCCTCCCCTCACTTCCCCTCTCCTCTCCTCTCCCCTCTCCTCCCCTCACTTCCCTCCCTTCCCCTCTCCTCTCCTCCTCTCCCCTCTCTTTTTTAATTTTCTCTCCTTTCCTCTCTTTTCTTATTCCTTCCATTCTCTTCTCTAATTCCAATGAATCCACCCTCTCTTCTATTACTTCTATTCCTTCAAGCAAACCAGAAATTAGTAATCCATAGACTACCTGCTATTTTTCTACATCTAATTTCTCTCCTTCCTTTTGGGGATGGGGGTAGGCAACCATTCCTAAAACTACTTCTGCCAGCTTACATATTCAGCACAGTCACCCATTCCTATCTCTTTACTTGATGTATCATGCTTCCCCCTTTTCACTCCCAAACCTCACCCCAAGCTTCAGCCATCTTAATTTGTCCCTGTACAAAGGGACAAAACTGTACAAAGGTTATCTACTTCTAATCATTATTTAATCTGAGTTACAAGAAAGCCTTTCTTTTACCCTTTCTTTTTCCATTTTTAATATTCAGGCATTCCAAGACAATTTTAAAAACATCTAGTTTCATGTCTCTTCATAGACAAAATATTTCTTGACATTTTTTCCCCTCCAGAGCAATGGATCTTTATGTCCCACCTCCTCCTACCACCCAAGAACCTATTCATTTCATTGCTGAGACTTCAAGTTGAGGTCACAACTGAATGTGATATTTGTTTTTATTTTTATAACCCAAACTAGATCATTCAACATAAAAGCATCTTACAAGGAGCTCAGCACAGTCCTGCTCCGAGTTGTTCCAGGGAAGATAGATTTCACCTGATCGCTCTGGCATATCCCTGTACTTAGGTGCCTGTATCACTCACTGCTGTCATTAGAAAGAGGACTTCCTTCAAATTTGCCAGATCATAGGCTTGCTGGGCAACACTTCAAAGCAGCTGATAGTGCATTGCTGCCATTAATACTAAGAATGAGGGTAAGTAGCAGGGATAGGTACAGTCGGAAGAGAAAGGCTTAGAAATCTGTCACAAAACCTCTGGGAGGCGAATTGGGGTGGGGGAGGCTCGTGTATGTAAGAGTGACAGTCACAAATGCCAAGAAAACCAGTCCATGATCATCTGTGGGAGGAAAAGGAAATCACTAAGTATGATGTGAATCGTGTCTATTGCAGGTGTCCTTCTTACAAAAGGCACGATCCTAAACCAATTATATTCAAATGACTACCTAATAATACCAGATGGATTTATAGTAATTTTTTCAGCCTTTTGAAAGAACATAACCACATGAAAACACAATATGCTCCTTTCCATGAAGTTACACAGTGATTTGGGTATCATAGGTACCACTTAATGTTACAGAGTTAATGAGAAAATTAAGCTCTAGCTGCAATGCCACATGTTCCTTTGTTCCTAATGAACACTGACATTAGCGCTCAATTAACAATGACACATATAATCATATGAGCCTTTGCTCTGATTCCAACCCAGTATGGCTGGACCACAAGGAGACCTCCCTGTGTGATCAGATCAAAGCTCCTATGCAGTGTGTCTTTTCAGAGCAGGGAAGAGACAAATTAATCCTATCTGTCTAGTTTTAAGTAGCATGGTCAAGGAACCATTGAGGAAAAGTTATAGCAGGGGCCTGCAGAAAGCCAGCCTCTAAACAGGTTCATGTCACAAAAGAGCCAAAGTTTCGTGCTTAGCAGTGTCTGTTTGCAGTTTTCGGCTCTGTAATTTTTCTCACAGATATTTAAAATTAAATTAGCACTTTTCGTTTTTAATAAGAGATATAAAAAGCACTCTTTGGTCATGATGCATAGCACATTAGCTACAATTACACCAATATATCTTTCTCTGGCTCTTTATGCAGTTTTTGACTTTTTTTTCTTTCTAACCTCCTTTGGGGAACTCTTAGGGAGCAGCTCTTGCTAATAATTAATAATGGGAGGATTCTCCTGAGGAAATCGTTTGGAATCGTTATGCTCTTCTAATAAATTGTCATTTCAGAATTCTAATCAGCAAAATTTGGATTCCCAATGTTTGGTAATTACAGTGGGTCCATTGCATCTGGATTGATTAAAATGTAAATGCAACTGATCCTGTCTTCAAAAGTCAATATAAAGCAACATGCATACATTCACGTGGAACAGGATTCATGTGTTTGGGAACTTTAAGGGAGAACCTGATATTGAGATAATAAACATGTATCTTTCAATTTCTGCATAAATGGGCTTCTTTCATTCAACTGCACTTTACTCTTCCATTAGTCTCTGCCGCAGCAGCTCCGAACATCTCAACTCTCTCAGTGATGTCACACAACCACATTCAAATCGTATCAATGTTTATCTGCCTGAAATATGTGGCAACGCCATCAGTGCCATGCCACTGTCATCCAAGGAGCTCTAATTATCATACCGTGCTTTGTAAAGGAACCCCTAGCAATCCTTTGAGGAAGATGGAACCAGAACAAACAGGACAAGGACCAGCTGCAAAAAAACGGAATGCTTACTGAATGGTGTACCAAAATCAAGATACCAAGACTAATCTCTACAGTCAACAATCCGATCCAATGGAGGTCGGATTTCAGACTCACTTTTCTGAAAACTTCTCTCTTGTTTTGGTTAAGGATAGTGTCTTTTCCACGCTGTTATTCTTTGCAGATTCCCATATGATACAAATTGTAAACTTTAAAATTTTATTTCCTAACATCGGTTCATAGAATCTGAAAAGCAGATTACTTGACAGCTCTCTTTGGGATGAGTAAGGTATTCCAGCAGTGTGTCAAAATCTATCTGCACGTTAGCAACACCCAGGGGATTTACTGTGCTTGTTGATTGTGTTTGTTTTCATCAGTGCTCAAGCCCCACCCACAGAGATTCTGATTTAATTAGCGAATGGACCAATGGCATCTGAAAACTCCACAAATAATGCTATTTTGCAGACAGGTGGAGACAAACATTTTTAAGCAAAGGGATTAATTTCCATACGTACCTAAGTGGGTGTAAGGCTATGCTAAAGAGGGATGGGTTCTTCACTTCTGAAACAAGGTAGGACAGTGCTAAAATAAAATCCATCCATCCATCCATCCATCCATCCATCCATCCATCCACTCATGTGTTTGTTTAGGAAATATTAATTGAATACATACCAGGTACCCTGTACTGTTCTAGGCAACACAGCAGTAAACTGAGTAGACAAGGATCCTGTTTTCAGAGAGCTCGCCATCTGGTGGGAAAGACAGAAAGTAAACTAGTCAACAAACAAACTGAGGAATCAATCGGTCAAATCACCTTCAGAAAGTGGAAAGTGCCGTGAATGGAATACAACAGGTTCATGACCATGGGGAATATCCAGAATGTGGGGCTGCTATAGAGAAGAGAATCAAGTTGGTACCTTAGCAGAACAACATTAAAGCTGCAACCTTAATGATGCGCAGGAGCCTATCGATCAAAGATCTGAGAGAAATCTTCCTGGCTGGAGACACAACTAAACATACCTGAAATAAGATCTGGCTTAGTATATTACAGAAAGAACTTCACAGATTAGTGAGACTGGAGTCAGGCAGCAGAGGGGAAAGTGGGGAAGACAGGACCAAGCAAAATCCGGAGGCACATACGGCAAAGCCTTTTCAGGTATGGTAGGTGTCTGAATTTTGTCCTAGTTTTTAACGAGAAATGGTTTCAGGTTTTGATTTAGAGGAAGACATCATAACAACTTTGAACAGAGGTAAGAGAAAGAGACTCTAAGGGGTGGATTCACACTTCCCAGTAATAACAGAGAAAGAGATGGTTGTAATCTTAAGAGTTTGTGTCTGATCTTCAGGGATTTGGTTTTAGTTGTTATTTTACAACATAATCAGAAAGTCACCTTTTTCTGCCCTATCTATTCCCTCTAATAGTTCCTTGAGAGACAAAAAGCATATGAGGGAATCCCAAAACATGCATTCCAAGTAATCAGTCCCTTTTCTGAGTTCTTAATATAACTGTTTCCAGCAAGAAAATAACTCTTCTGTCTCTAACCCACACACTTTGCAATATTTTCTTTCCATATTTTAAGAGGATCAGAATTAGATATTTTTCCATCCAGAAACAGCCAGGAGATGGTTAGGAAGATGAAGAATGAGAGAAAAGTGGTCATCTCGGGGAGAATAAAGGGACCAGTGATGTCAGTGCCCTCACTGTGTCTCCCCTGCTGTGATAGGCACTTTACACTAGGGACCCCTTTAACACTCAATCCGGAGAGGTAGATTTTTCTACCTCCGTTTTATGGATTTGGCAGCGAATAAGAGTGGATGGAGCATTAATGCCCAGAACCCAGATTCTTTTTATTCCAAAATCAATGCTATTAACCAGTTCCCCACATTTCATCTGCCAGTTATTTCCTTCTACAGTTTAATGACATGACGGTGCATCTGGGACAGAGCAGATTGACCAGTCCACCTCAGCGACTTTCATTTCTGTCCTTCCCCAGGACATAGGGATCACTTCAGTCCAGAATCATGGAGGGATTGTGATATATCTATATCTAAAAGGGACAACGGGACCCACCACCTCCCTTTCTACATACAAGGAAACAGAGTCACAAACACAGCTTGCTAAAGGCAGAATTAAGTCTAGAAATCGAACCTCCTCACTCTTCATCAAGTGCTCTTTTTTCAAAAACTAGGCTGCCTCTGGCTTTCCTGGAAATGAGCTCTGCCTTTGGCTCTCCATCTCTGACATATCCAGAGCTAAGGATTGCCAGGAACCTGATGGAGACCTTGAAACTGGTTTACTGATTCCACAGTGGAATCACCAACACTCACACCACCTGCCACCCTTTGTTGTGCTAAGAAGATCAGTATTCTTGGGGCACCTGAGTGGCTCAGTCACTTGAACATCTGGCCTTGGCTCAGGTCATGATCTCGTGGTTCATGAGCTCAAGCCCCACATCAATCAGGCTTGCTGATGTCAGCACAGAGCCTGCTTCAGATCCTTTGTCCCCCTTGTGCTGCCGCTCCCCTGCCTGTGCTGTCTCAAAAATAAATAAACATTAAAAAAAAGATCAGGATTCTTTACAATCTGCACAAAAATCTGAGATATTCCAGGGCTCCAGGTAATTCCATGTTTAACCATATAGTCTGGGGAACTATGATACCTACCATTCTTCACACCATAATACTTAGCCAGTCTTTTTCAGAGCCATGCTTTCTTCACACTATTTTCCTTACCTGAAATGCCCTTCTCATTTCATTTTGAGAGAGAACTGCAAGATTAGCCTGTTACCCAGGCCGCTGTCAATACCTGATATCCCATTTTGCCTGGTCTTAGACAAAGGCAATGGGTAATTAATATAATATGGTCCACCTCCCTCTGCTTGTGTGTCATTCATTCACTTCTCAGATCTTCTGCTTAAGGCCTTTTATATGTCAAGCACATGGTTAGGAATTTGAAACACCAAGAGAAGTTAAGTCACAATCCTTACCCTCAGGAGCCAAAATCCAGTAGAAAGATTAATTGATTAATACATAATTACAAAAAATGTGAAAATCGTCTGGAAATCTCTGAGGACACATTTACAGTTAGGTGAGACCTATAAATGTTTAAATCTGTATATCATGTTGAGGCAACTTATATTGGATTTCTCTTCTGGGCTGAGATGGTGTTGGTGTGTGTGACATTACTTTATATATCACATATTTTTGGCAACCTATCTAATAATAACAATTTGTGATATCTTCATATTATTTAAGTATTAATACTTAACATGCCGTATATTTATGCCTTATGTCTTGAGTGAATCTTTGAGGAGAGGTATTATGTCACGCGTGTGTGTGTGTGTGTGTGTGTGTGTGTGTGTATCCTCTAAAAGCAATTTTCAAATTAAATACTGTTGTGTTTGATTTTTTTATGTTTTAATTTAACTGTACACCACTTAATGTACATAAAACTTCATATTTAATAAACTTTTAGCAATGTTTCAACAATGATCTGAACCACTTATAGTAACAAATTTGATTCCCATCTTGGAGTAAGTTCAATCTGGCTGGTATTAATAGCTACAGATTTTATTTTCTTTCTTTAAAAGGTGAATCTACAGTACATGATAAATCCATTGGTTAAACTGTATTATCTTAGGATCCTAGCTCTGTTATATCTCAAAACCAGGATAGCTTAAAATGTAATCTCCAACCCCCTGCCAAAAGTGTCAATCACAATTTAGCAACCAAACTACAATCTGAATATAGGGCTACATGACTACTTTGTTCAGAAAAGTCTTGTATGCAAAAGCAATATTGTAAGAGAAAAATATATGCTTATTTTTGCTTGTTCTAGAAAACTTAAAAACATTTGACAGTAAATTCTCCTTTTTCCCATGCCAAGTTCTTCCATTTTTGTTTTGTTTGCCATCCGTGTATACCATGAATGTTTGAAGTAATTGCTAACATGTGTCTGCCAATATAGCCCTCCATAATTACTTTAGTGACAGCCTATGCTTAAGGCTTTCTGATTAAGAATATACTGTCCCACATTTGTCCCCTTATCTATGAACTCTTATATCTCTTCCCTCTGGATGGCTGAGAGCCTTTGTGGAAACAACAAAGAACAGAGAAATCTACTGATAATTCAAACTTTCACATTTAATAGTGAGTCTATATATTAATTTGTCAAGAGAGTGACTGGAGTGACATCACTCAGTGATACAAATATGAAGGGCATGAAAGACAAAATGATCATAAATTCTCTTACTCTCCAAAAGAAAGTGTGGGGGGGGCGGGGTATTCCAAAAGAAAAAAAATGACAGGTACTCTGTGCCTAAAAAATTCTCAAGTTCATAGACTAAATGCATCCATTTTATATCCCAAACCTTGACAGATTAGTTTCTTGCTATATTAATATAATGTTTTGAGCCTTTGTTGCAACACTCAACATGTTGTTTTTCTACTGAGTCCCCATGGAATATATTTTCACTCCTATCACTACACACACACACACACACACACACACACACACACACACACTCACTTCAGCCTCATCTATGTTCTCAATTACTATTTTATTAATGATAGATCAACATGAACTCACACAACAGTGCAGACGGAGGGAAGAGGTAGAACAAAACCAAGAACTCTGCACTTTCCTGAAGGTGAAGGACCTGGCAGATTATCCTTAGGATAAGAGCAAATTTTTCACCATATTTTACAAAGCCCTTCAGGATATGGACCTAGTTAAGTTATCCAGTTTACTTTCTGGCCATTACCAAAAATGGTCCTTTCTTGCAATGAGCCCTCTATTCACATCAAGCAGCTCATGGTACAGGAAGGACCATATTTCTATGTTACTCTGTCTACCTAAGAAGCACTCTTCTTTTTCGCTTTTTGATTGATCCCTTTTCTTCCATTACGTATCAGCTTAGATATTGCCTCTCCTAAATCATTCCCTGTAACCTCTCTAAGTGCTAGATATTCCTCCTCTCAGGACCCAGAGTCTTGAATGCTTACTCTATTGTATTCCTTAGCAACTAAACACAATTGCCTTTCTCCTTCAGTTGATTGTGAGCTTCCTAAGATAAAAACTACAAATAATTCATTTCATAATTTCTAGTACTCAATTCTACTGGCCACTTTTATATGTTGAAGGATCATAAAAAATCCAAAATCAAGATCTACGACTTACCTAAATAGCTATAAATGCAACCAACTTCATCAATTACTAATAAGAAACACATCCAGGATTTTACTTAGAAGCTACTTAGTCCTACTTCAGAAATATATAAAAAGATTTCTTGATTTTTAATGAGAAGGATATTAAAAGAAGGAAAAAAGATTTGAAAACCAGAAAGATTTCAAAAAGAGAAACACTGGGCTCAGGATCAAGACATGACATCACGCAAACTGGTCATAAAGAAGACAGAACAAAACCAAGTAAATAAGTAAATAAATAAACAAAGACTCCCTACCAGAAAAAAAAAAAAAAGAATCCCAAGAAAATTCAATATGTCTACTTCTTTATTTGGACTTAAATGGTCTAGATAAAAATTGACCATCACAGGCTATGAGCTTACTATAGAATAACATACAATTAATTGTCATAATTATGACTTAAATATCTTAAAATACCTTTATTAACAGTATTTATTTTCCAGTACATTAATCATTTAATATTACCTCAACTGACATTTACTGTTTAATTATGCTAAAATTCTCAAGTTGTGAAGGAAAAGGTACTGACTTTATTCTTATTTAGACTCTGCCCTTAACTGCAGGAGGGGTGGGGTAAGTACTCTCTTGCTCTGACTCATAATCTCTATCTTCTCTCCACTTTCAAAGTGGCAGGATAGTGCTGGACATAGTTTTGGCTTGATGGATGTACCGTATCCATGCTTCTTGTGATTAAAATGAGGAGATGAAACTATCTCATTCTTCAACGCTCAAGATTCAAAACGGGAAGAGCCCCATTACATCAAATCAATCACACTTGTGTGGGCAAATCTCTGTTCTAGCTCATGGCCTACAAATCCATAGAAAAGTTGCTCATTTAAGAGAAATATTCTGAAAGTTAATTGCAATATTCTGTGTAGTATTATCCAGAGCTTAAAATACAACTTTTCTTTGAAATGTCACAAAAGGGTTAAGGATGAAGTGGTATAAAACAATATTTCCAACCATTTCAACTTCATTTCTGGCACTGCCTTCTGAACCTTGCACATTTTATTTCTTTCCCATATTGAGTGACTTTTCAAGTGGTCCTGCCGTGAGCCAGTAGAATTACTAAGAGGTTTCTGATTTCATAGCTATTTTTTATTATATTTGGAAGCTGGTCTTAAGTAGAGCTAAAACTCCAGGGCCACTATTTTAGAGTAGTAAAGATTGACATCTAAATTATGATCTAAGGAAAGTACAAGGCCATAGCTTTCATTGAATGTAGAAAGAAGTAAAAAATGGATTTGTCTCTGAAAATGGTGGCTATTTGACATCTTTGAGAAATTTTCAAGCATATTAAATTCCAAATCTCAGCAATGAAATTGTAATAGACATTTGCTTTACATCTATCACTCTTAGTTAATTCTCAGATAAAGTTTCTTAAATCTAGCTTTAAATGTGTCTCTCTTGTCCTGGGGAAAATATGTTGGCATATGATTTAAGAGTCTAATGTAGACATTATAAGGGTTAGTAATGGTTAATGGTAAGACATAATGCAAAAATAATTTGTTACCAGAGAAAGAGAGAGAGAGAGAGAGAGAGAGAGAGAGAGAGAGAGAGAGAGAGAGAGAGAAGGAAGACATCTGGTATTCTTTGATCCAATCCCAGATTTCATACACAGAACCAGGAACTTTATATTCTACTCAAATCTAAGAAAATAGTGTGAGTTAGATGTTCTATTTCCCATGTGAAAAAAACCAAAGGAAATTAGAGCACATGCCTAAGATCATCTGTGTAGAAAGCATCATTCTCTGTGCCTAGAATGAGTTTTTTCCAATTCTTTATCCTTATAGGTTCTTTTTATTTATCCTTCCAAATGGAATTTAAATAGAACTTCTTAGGATAGACATCCATAACCACCACATTCAGTATGACATAGATGTATGGTCTCTGTATTTCTATAACACTTTGCATGCTCATCTTCAAATTTATAAAAAATAATAGTTTATTTCCTGATTTAATCCACTAGATACCTCTCCATTGAAGGCAGGAAAAATGCCTTATCATATATGACAAACCGAGTATCTATCTTAAAAGAATGACACATCAAGCATCTAGGGAATATTGTTGCATAAAGTGGCATAGCTGGAAATCAGATATAGGTCCATGTAACTTTTAAGGTTGTGCATTTCATGGTGGCAAGGCAAAAATGATAATCTGGGCAATTACACCGAAACACAAGTAATAAACTCATGATCAATGGGGCACCATCACAGAGGCAGGGAGTGGGTGTTGGCTGGAGTTAGAATTCTTTGTGATCATGTCACCAATAAGCTCTTCATCCTAAATCAATATCCATATTTAGTCTAAAAGAGATAGAAAACTATTTCTGTTAAAACCCTACCTATCATACCAGTTTCACTGAACATTGTAGAGCAGGGAAGAGAAAGAGAGAGACTGACTCCCAACTGACTGAAACTGGGATGACAAAGTGAAAAAGCAAGAAAGTAAATATCTTGTCAACATCTGTCTTTCAAACATCACCTCCACCTTGATTCTTATTTTTAGCAGACAGGTAGTGTTACAATGTTGCTTTGAACTCTACCCATCTCAACTAATTCAAAACAAGCAAATGATAAAAACACTGTAGCACCCTGTACAGTATTCTGTTTTTTTCATATATAATGTCAGCTCTTAATTTGCTGCACTTATTACCTACACTATTTAAGAGGGGGGAATGGTATCACAGAATCCTAGTGACACAGCACCAAAGTATAAAGACAAATGCAATTTCAGAGTATTCCAGAGTATATAAGAATTAAGTCATGAATAAGATTGTATTGCCTAGATTTTGCTCTGATTAGCTGCTGGCTATAGGTGAGAAGGCTGGTATGAGAGTAGACAGATGAATATATATCATAGGAAAACCTAGCAAAGATTCCAATCCACAGCTGCTGACTTCAATCCAGGTCCCTCCACATTGCCATGTTAACTGATTTCTTGAAGTTATGTTGTTACATTGTATTTCTTGTGTGGGTACCCATGAGGTTGTTGGATACTCTGGAGGAATACAGAATGGCTAATTACTACCCTGGCCATAAATCCACTCATAAAATGGTATTTACACTAAGATGTATGGGAACTCACCAGGTTCAACATACTCTAAGCTACATATCTTATCTCATGTCATCCATTGGACACTCTGGTGAGGCTAGTTATTATCATCTCCATTTTAGATGGACCACTGTATCCCAAGGAGGTTAAGTGGATTTTCCAAATTCACACAACTAATATGGAATAAAGTTGGTACTTAAAACCAGTTCTCCAAACTTCATGTGATACCAGCACTGATGTCATACCTCATGGACTCCTTTTGTTTGGCACTTTCACCATGATTGTCTTCTGAAATGACAAGATTCTAAGGGACAGAGAATTATTTCGATTAATGTGGCATACTACTGCAAGCATCAATACAGTGTGAACATATAGAACTGTGGCACAAATAGTTATTTTTGAAGATGATGGTGATAATGGTGGCTATGCTGTTGCTGTTGACAGGTTTAAATTAGTCTGCTTAGAAAGTTGAATGTCTTCAAGTCTGGTGCTGTTTTGGTGGCAATAAGAAAAAATGACTGTGTTTCTATATTTTCTAATTTTCAGTTGAAATAGGGTTGGAGAAATAATATTCTTCCATTTTTCCCCACTCAGATGTCATGGGACACACGCAAACACACACACACAAACACACCCCTCTCACCATTCATGGACAAGGTCATTTCTTCTGCTTATTCTTTTGTTAAGTCCAATTAGCCAATGATAATATTGCCCAGGTGTTTTTGCCTAATGTTACATGTTGGGCAAATAACTGAAATTGTGCCCAATAAAGCAGCACAGATACATAATGCTTCAAGGTTCCAGGTAATGCTAACTTATTACTAATTTTAGACAAATATTTTATTCCTGTTAGCTATCATCATAGCTGGACATTACCATTCACTCTTGCCTGGAATATTCTAGGTGTTTTGTTTTTATCCCTAAATAATTATTCCTGTTCATCAGTATGAAAGCTTTTCACTCTCAAAAGTGTCATGGTTTTTTCATCCTGTATCCAAAATGTTCTTTATTGTACTATGGTTAAGTATACCATTATATTGTTACAGTGCTACTTAATATTGTTAAGTAGGACCTTTGTTAAGTAACCCAATATTAACCCAGTATAGAGACGAGACAAAATGCAGAGATAAGAGTGGTTTCAGAGACATTTAGTAAAGGTATTCTTTTCTAGGTATTTATCTTGTGTATGAAAGATAATGTATCTGCCAGGTTATTTGCAAGTTTTCTTTCTTCATTATAAGCCCTATTAGTACTATCTCTCTATGCTTCTAGTATCTCAATTGCAATATATATTCTTAGACATTATTATCCTAATGTATAATATAGATTACAGCTCTATCTTCTAAGCTGGCAGTTGGCAATGTGGCTTGTTATGCATTCAGAAATATTTGGAATGTGAAATTAAACAAAAGAAGCATGCAGATATCAAATGACTACATGTAAAAATGTCTTTGGCACTTTGTTTGCAATTAAAATAATTCTAAATATACCTAGCACACTTTTGCATCCAATTAAAAAAAAGAAAAGAAATGTAATTGGTAGAATTTTTATTGCCTATGATTAGGTATTCATTTAGTTTTTTTTACCCCCTGAGGGTCTACAATTACAAATAGTTTCTATATATTGTCACAGTTCATAAAATATGCCCTTTAATTTAACATATTAGAGCTTTGGCAAACAGAGTTTAAAAAAATAACGGATGCATTTTTGTCATCTGCTTTTTTAAACTATTTCTCTCTAAAAATATAGATCCGACCATACATACACTTTTTTTGTGGTCAGTATGGAACTTCCATTTAACCAAGACTTAATCTCTTCATGTTGATTAAAATGTCCTTTTATTTTTGAAACTTTAGCAAAATGAACTGAAAGCTGAGATGGGCTTATAAACTGTAAAATCTGTGGCACAATCTATCAGTTAAACAATTTATTATTTTGTAATGAAAAGACACTATCACTAATAGGTCAAACACTCTCATTCTCATGTTATTTTCTCATTTTTTGTGATGGTAAATACAGTGTTGTTATCTTTGGACAGGATGACAGCTTCAGGAAGGAGATACAACTCCAGGGATCAGCACTTTAATTTAAAAAGCCAAGAGGAAAAAACACAGGAGGAAATCAGAGGAGGGAAGGCTGGAAACAAAGCTGCTTTTCACAATCAAAAGTTGGACAAGGAGCCCCTGCTAATCTCATGGCGACCCCAGAGGTTGTACTTTTAATAGCAAAAATAGAGGAAATAGAAACAAATGGCAGAGCCCTCTTTAGTGAGGGCTGAGGACACACACTCAACATAGGATGATCCCCAGGATATTACTTTCTGTAACAGATTATATACGGGAGAGGCAGGGAGTGTACCGACATTCCGAGCATAAGAAACTACTTTCTTTTACCTTCATTAAGGGAACTATGTTTATGAAGGAAAGGCCATAGCATGTCTGAGTGTCTACTACATGTAAACACAGGAGGAAGACAGCAAGGCACAGACAGAAGGTAATGTTCTAATTCCGGTTGCAAAAACAGATCATTTGGGGACCGACAAAACGTTCACATGCATGAGATATTGATACTGGCCCATGAACTCTTTAAAGCACGTATACAACCATAATGGCATCATTGTTGTCTCAGTGCCTAGCACAAGCTTGAGAGTACTCACACATATTTCTTGAACTCAATCACTAAAAGATATGAGAATGACAATCTTGGAGTGATTTGTGCACAATAACATGACATTATTCAAAGATGGTGACTCTTAGCTCAGTCTTGAGCATTAACTAAATATTAACTACATGTAGAAGGAAAGGTGATCTGGTTCCAAAAGAGAGAGCAGCATGTATAGCTGTGTGAAACTTGTTCTACGGCTAAGTATGTATGAAACAGAACTAGAGGAAAATAATAAATGAGGATGAGGATGAGGATGATGATGAGGATGGTGTTAACAAAATTCCCAACATCTAAAATTCCCATTGGCTTCAATGACTGTGTTAGACGGTTTGCAAGGCTACTTACTGTTCATTAATCTTCATAAAAATCCAATAAAGGAAATGCAATTCCCAGGACAAATTGTCAGTATTTCTAAAAGCGTAGAGGAGAACCTCAATATAGTTACCTGGGTTAAATAAAATAGCATCTTTCAAATTTAGGGGAAGAAATTAAATCAATGCAATATGGAAATTCCGGTTATCTATCTCATGGCAATTAAATGTTCTGAATGATATATGTACATGCTTTTGAAAAAATAAGAATGGAGAAAAGTAGACACCGATTTAAAATACAGTGCATTTGTGAGACAAAAATAAAACATAAGTTTAAAAAGGTAGTAAGAGATCTTTAGGGGTGAAATATTTGCAAAACGCAAATTCTATATGAAGTTTTTATTTTATGATCCCAAAACTTTAAATGACTTAAGAGGCCTCATAGGTGAACTTGATTTTAGACTCTTGAGTTTTTTAGCATCCAAGTCTTCTATCTGCTAATTTGCACCTCCAGCATTTATGGTCTTTTTTTCCCCCCAAGTTCTTAAATTAATTGCTTATGTGCAGGTCATTGTTTATGAGCTAGTCAGAGAAGTTAATTAATTTTTAGTTAATATCTGAAACAAGGAGCCTTTCTCCATTTGTGCTATATATTTTTTTACAAATTAGCAAAGTAACAGAGTGCCCCTGACAAGTATTCAATATCTTGACTTCAAAATCGAGCTCCGCGTCCCCTCCCCTCCCTTACATAATATTGACTGTTCCTTACTGCAGCCTAGCTCTTACTATGGAGGAAGATTTACCCAGCAACTCTCCTACCTTTCATTCAGTGCTTCTCAGGAATACAATGCTAACTAATGTGCCTTGCATTTTATTAATTGAAATAATATTTAATATTTAACATCTAGAAGATGTTACAAAACAATTGAGTGGATAGTTCCCATATACCTCACTTTCCATAAAGTTTACACCATTACTAACATCTTACATTAGTGTGGTACATTTGTTAAAACTGATAAGCCAATATCAATATATTATTATTAACTAAAGTGCCTAGTTTATATCAGGGTTCATTCTTTGTGCTATGCATTCTATTGTATTGAGTTATCTATCTATCTATCTATCTATCATCTATTTATATAAGGATATGTATCCATCAATACAGGATTCCTCATTCCCCTAAAAATCCCCTGTGCTCCACCTATTCATCCTTCATTTCCACCAAATCCCAGAAAACAGCAATCTTTTTACTGTCTATGGTTTTGCCCTTTGCAGAGGCTCGTATAGTTGGGATCATACATTATCTGGTGTTTCTAGACTGGTTTATTTTTTACTGATTTATTTTATGTATGACAATATTTATTTAAGTTTCCTTCATGTCTTCATGGTTTAAAAGCTCATTTCTTTTTATTATTGAATAATATTCTATTTTCCAGATGTACCACAGTATGTTTATCTAGTCACTTATTCAAGAACATCTTGAGTATTCCTACTTTGGGGTAATTATGAATAAAGCAGCTATAAGCCTATGTGTACAGGCTTTATGTGGACAGAAATTTTCAATTCATTTGGGTAAATACAATAGAGCATGGTCCTCTACTAGGTTTTGGTTTTGTTTGCTCTTCTTTTTCTTGGATCTTAAGATGTGAGCCAGATTATTAATTTAAGATTCTTTCTCTTCATAATGTATGAATTTAATCCTATAAATACCGCTCTCCACGATGCTTTAGCTGTATCCCACATATTTTAATATGTTGTGTTTTCCTATTAATTCAGTCCAACTTTTACAATTTATTTGTATGTGTTTGCATTTCCTTTAATCCACTTTGACCCAAGAATAGTTTAAAAGTTTGTTATTTAGTATCCAAATATTTGGATATTTTCCTGTTATTTTTATGTTATTGACTTCTAGTCTGATTCCACTGTAATTCAAGAACACACTCTTCAGGATTTCTATTCTTTTAGATCTGTGATTTATTTTATGGCTTGGAATATGGTTTAGCTTGGTATGTATTCTCTGAGAACTTGAAAAGAATGTGTGTTCTCCTGTTATTGAGTGGTATGTTTTGTAAATGTCAATCAGATTCTGTTAGTTGATAATATGGAGTTTTTTTTTTTTTTACAACCGTGTTGCTTCTCTGTCTAGTTACTTCATTAGTTGGTGAGTTAGGGCTACTGAAATCTCAAAATATAATTATGGATTTTCCTATTTTCCCCTTCAGATCTATCAGTCTTTGCTTAACCTATTTTGCTGCTCTGTTGTTTGGTGCATCCAAATTTAGAATTGCTATGTCTTCTTGACAGGTTGCCCCACAGTCATTACGTAATATCACTGTCTGCTCTGGTAATTATCTTTGCTATTAAGTCCATTTTATCAGACATTAATATACCTACTCCAACTTCCACTGGATTAATATCTGCATGATATATCTCTTTCCATCCTTTCACTTTCAGATGCCTAGTATGATACATGTGAAGTGAGTTTCTTGTACACAGCAGATAGTTAGGTCTTGTATTTTTATCCACTGTGCCAATCTTTGTCTTCTAATTAGCATATTTAGACGATTTTCATTTAATCTAATTATTGATCTAGAGGGCCTAGGTCTGCCATTTTACTTTTGAAGTCTGTGTGTTCTGTTTGTTTTGTTTTTCCGTTTTCTTTTTTCCTGTTTTTTTATGGTTATTTGGACGAATTTTGGAAATCCACTTTGATTTTTCTATAGTGTTTATAAGTTACTTAGTAAAGCCTTTTAAGTGGTTGCTGAAGGTTTTACATATACACAGACATTTTATCATAGCCTGTTATTGTCACAATTTTATCAATTCAAGTAAAGTGTACAAACTTTACCTCCCTTTATGCCTCTTTACCCTTCTTCTTTGTAATGCAATTTTCTTAAATACTTCTTCACATACATTTAGAACCACACCAGAATGTGTTATAAATTTTACTTCAATTTCCAAAAATAATCTAGAAAATTCAAGATGCTAAGAAGTATATCTTCTATTTATAGGTATTTCTGCTTATCAAATTCTTCTTCCTTATTGGTGTTCTGAGGTTTCTTCTTTATTTCCCTCTTATTAAGAGAACTTCATGCATTCTTTTAGTGTCTGCTAGTAACAAACACTCTTAGCTTTCCAACAGCTGCTAAGGTCTCAACTTGCCTTTAATTCTAGGAGGACACTTTGGCTACACATAGGCTTCTGGGTTGATAGTTCCAAAAGCATTGTGTCTCTTCCTTCTGGCCTCCATCGTTTGTAATGAAAAATCCTCCATCACTTGAAGTGTTTCTCCCCTCTATGGTAAAGTGTCAGGTGTTTCTTGTTATTTTCACAATTTCCTTTCCTTCCCTTTCCCTTCCATTTTCTTATTATTATTCATAAGTTTGACTGTGGTGTTTCTTACTGTGGATTTCTTTGTGTTTATACTCCATAGGATCTGCTCACCCTCTTGATTCTTTAAGCTTATATCTTTTGTCAAATTTGGAAAGTTTCAGAGACTATTTATTTGAGTATTTTTAACCCCATTCTTTTTTATCCTCTCCTTCTGTGACTTCAATGACAAGAACGTTAGTTTTTTACTATCGTCTCACAAGTCACTGATGATGTCCTGTACTCAATATATATATGTGTACACACACACACACACACACACACACACACACACACTGGTGTATTTTAATCCACAGTTTCCCTGCTGTTTATATTGGATAATTTCTTTTCTTTTTTTTTTTTTTTTTACCTTCAACTTTACTGATTCTCTGTCCCAACCTCAGGGATTTTGGGCCCATCTTCAGGGTTTTGTTTTACTTTGTTGTGATTATTGCACTTGCTTCAAGTTCTTCATTTGGTTTTACTTTATATCTTCTCTTTCTTGGCAGAAACTTTCTATTTTTTTATCTATTTTCATTTTCCTCATTTCTTTGAATTCCTCACTAGTACCCAGCAAGGTTAAAAGTCCTGATGCCTCCCTTGGCCATTTCTGACATCACTTTGGTGGGTGAAAAGATGAGAGCACTTCATTACACCCTGGAGAGGATGAAAGTTTAGCTTTCTACTTATTCTTTTCTGAAGTGGAGATTAGGGCTACAGATTTTTCTGTGCTATGTGGTTACAGTACAGCAATTATTTTCCATAAGTTTTCTTTTCTTTCCAGGCTCTGTCCCTCCTGATCCTTTGTGTAGAGTGAACTGGATTTTTGTTTTGTTTATTTTTGCTTGTTTTTGTCATCTCCATATGTTGGCATTTTAGATGACTGGCTTCTTCAGCTCCAAATCTTGGATACATTAACCAAACAGCAAGTCAAAATCCAAGGAATTCATCACCACATCATTGTTGGGTCTTGAAGACCCCTAACTGGTTTGCCTTCCTCTCTCCACCTTTCAATGTGTTACTCTGTTTATCTATAATGTCCAGAGTTTTTAGTTGCATTTAGTGGAAAGAATAGGGAAAAGTATGTTTAGCTAATCTACCAGGAAGCATAACTACTCTATCCGTGTCATTGCTTTTGTAGAAAAACTCTAAGTTTAGTACCCATATGTTTTGACTTGTTGGTATCATTTCTTCATATGCACTGATTCTTTATGGCCTCAGTCTTATACTTGATTAGGTTCTTTGAGTAAAAAACATCACCTGAATTGTACTAAGCCTGTATCTCTGATGGATAAGGGTTAATCTTTATTTCCCCCTGTAATCCTCTGAAATAAGAAGAAAGTAGGCTTTTGAGAAATCATATCACAATTTTGTTCCTTACTCTTGAATATGAAAACAGCAAGCTGTGGATTTAAGGAGACATTTTTTTTAATCCCCGGGTGAGTTGAACTAATATAATGATAAAGGTCTGATGCATCAGCCAATCTTTTAAAGAACTTAATGGATGTAGCTTGTATCTGATAAGCCCTGTAGTCTATATAACTGAACAAGAACCACTTCCTTCCTCTCCAAGTACACACATGTAGACACAAATGAAATCTGGATTTGAATTTATTGGAAGTTGCATTTGGAATATTGATTTCTAGAATCAAGTAGAAGAAAATTAGCTGTAATAACCATAGTTGAAATAAAGCTTAAAGATGGATGGTGACCCAGCCAAGATTCTGTTTTTTGTTTTTTGCTTAATTTTATTTTAAAAGAAGAAAAATGCAGTGATAAGAATGATAACAAGTTCAAGTTTTTGTGACATCTTGTTGTAAACTATCATTTTACACACACACACACACACACACACACACACACACATATGCATCTTGCTGGAAAAAGAATATCAAATTTTAACAGGAGTCTCCACTCAGAAGAAACCTTTAGTTCAGAGGATTTTTACAAGGTGAAATAGGCTGTGTTTTATGTATTTATCAATTTGTTAAAATGCAGTCACTTATTTTTCTATAAAATAAGTACTTCAGAAATAGTTCATTCAATTTTATTTGATGGCATTTTTATGTATCATTTTGATCATTCTTCTGTAAGCTAAAATTAACATGATGAATATAGGCCCATCCTACCATGTCTTACTTTAAAATTTGTCACTGGATAATGCCTTTCTTTATTTTTATTTGCACCCAGAGACCACTTCTTCCATTCCCCACTTTTCCTTTCATATTATCAGAAATAATTTAATAGCAGACCCCACATACTTTATTCCACCACTGAAGAGTCTGAGCACTAATAGCTTGTGAATGACAAATGTGCAGCACATAACCCAGGTTTCGGTGAGGGGGAGTCTAAACTCCATCATTTTCTAATGTCCCCATGTTGACAGAAATTATCTAACAAAGTGAAAAAAAGAAGTGTCAGCTATAACCCTGAACTCAATGGGCAGTCTTGTCAACAACAGGGGCTAAGTGTCTCTGTGGTATCATTTACAGATATTTGGCTTTGTTTAAGACAACATTTGCCACACAATAGGTAACTGAAGAAATAGTGAATCGATAACGATTTAAATTTTTTTTATGATAGTTGTGTTCCCAACAGAGGAAAAAGGGTGAACTGCTGTTTGCTGAATACATACTATAAACAGAGCACAGAGATTGCCCCTACACAGAGCATATTCCCTTTTATCATCCTTGAAATTAGCCTTAGAATGTAGTCTTTTATCCCCTTCTCACATATAAGAAAACTAAGACTGAGAGAAATTAGTTAATTTTCCATGTATATATAATTTATGTTTCTTAATATATGTACTTTATTTGCATATATATCTTAAATTACCAAGTAATATTTCTTTATGACATATAAAGCAACATGAAAGTATATTAAAGAAAAGTAAATCACCTCCTTAAGAGTTACTGTGATACAAATATATTTGGGGACTAAGAGCATGAACAAAATTTTAGAAAAAAATTCAAATAATGAATTCAGAGTTTTGTCAGGATATTCTTCTTTGAGAAGAAAGAACCATATGTAAGACTTAAAAAGTGGGCAATATTGTAGCAAGAAGGAATATTGAAAGACACTAAACTAGATAAAACACCACGAATAGGAGTGTGAAGATAAAAATAAGAAAAGGAAGTAAGATTTATTGGATATGTATCACGTTTATCTCCATTAATATTCACAAAAAGGGAAAACGGAAATGGTTGTCTATACTTTATGAATGAAACAATGGTATTTGATAAGACTGACCAGCAAATAAGTGTCCGGTCTAGGGTTTTGACACAACACTGGACAATCTTGCCAGACATGTTTCACCTTAACTAAGGGTTTGGTACAGTGATTATAAAAACCTTAATGACAACAGAGATCAGTATCAAATTATGCTCTTGCCTGCATTCTAATGGGATTTGATTCCATTCTCCAGGTAATGAGATATTTTTTTTATACTGTTTGAAAATGGAGTGACATAGTCAAAGATAAATCTGGTGACCATATGAAGACTGGATTTTAGTAGCTAATTCCTGAACCCAGAAAATGAAGTTAGGAGACTATTGAAGTAATTCAGATGTCTGGAAAAAAAGAATCTGCCTTAAGGTGGGATTAGTGGTCAAGAAAAAGAAAAATGACTACATGGAGTGTTTTGCAAGTAAATGGACTGGATAAAATACAGTTATCAAAAGAACAGGAAAAACTGTTTCACCTTTCATATCCTATGATGTTTTTCCAATGAATTAACAAATTAAATAAGAAAGCTAACATTTCAAATGTGGTAGAAAATGTGGCAAAGCTTTCAGACCCACAAAGCTGATGGATATATTCACATAAATGTAGTTTGGATATATTGGTAATTATTTCAAATTATATGAAAGGGGTATAATATTAACACGATGGAATGCTTCATAAAGTTCATGAAGCCCAATATTTTATTAAACACAGTGCACTAAACTTCCAAATAAATATATAGTAGTTATTAGCATTAGTAATAAAATCTGATTATTTTTATAACATATGTTGATTTCAGCAGTATCGATTTTGTGTTATTTGTATTAGGTTATTGAAGCTGTGCATTACTCACACTAGTTACTGGTCGAATTGACATATTTATACCATTTCTTGTAGTTATATAATTGGCTTTATTTTTATTATACCACATTCTTTTTGTGAACTTTTTTCTTGACTGTTGGCATTATTTTATCACGGATTATGCACAAAGGGGCCTTAAATTAGTTCTTCAAAACTAGATGAAAAGGGAAACAGCTGTTGACAAAAGCTAAAAACATATATTTTTCTTATGTTCCATGTAGATTCTTGTATTTTCTTTTATCAGACCCAGTGTCACACAACATTAGCTGAGAACCTACTCTGTGCTTTTGTAACAGGGGCATGCTCGACAGAAATACACCTTTCAAAATAAATAATTCAAAACCAAAAATTCAATAAAGGAGCTGCTGAAACTGGTCCACTAACAAGGAATTTGAAATCAATAGTTGTTTTTTTTTAATTTTTTAGTATGTTTTTATTTATTTTTTAGAGAGAGAGACACACACACACAGCGTGCAAGCAGGGGAGGGGCAGAGAGAGAGGGAGACATAGAATCTGAAGCAGGCTCCAAGCTCTGAGGTGTCAGCACAGAGCCCGATGTGGGGCTCCAACTCACCAACAGCAAGATCATGACCTGAGCCAAAGTCAGATGCTTACCCAACTGAGCCATCCAGGTGCCCCTGAAATCAACAATTTTTCAGGGGACAATTGTGAGGATAGTAAATCCAGGTCAGGGTTATGAGCCAATGAAGGGTAAGTTGAAAGTAACTGCACTCACACACCAGTGTGAGCACTATGAAGATCGCTTTCTACCCTCAACATCATCATGTACTGCAAGCTACCCAATACTACTGTGAGGTGCTGACATGAACTTATAATTTCCTCCATAGGACTGATGAACACTGTCAGTAACACTTGCTGAAAAGAAGGAAATATCTCTGTGTTTAATATATGTATTCACTTCTTGTGGTATTTAGTTCCTTCTGATCTTCTTTAATCACTTTGATTCTACCCTTTTCTTTCATTTGTGTGTGTGTGTGTGTGCACATATTATTGTCATTATTTATGGAAATGTCATAGTCAGGTTATTTAAACAAATTTAAATTCATTAAAAAACTTACATATACAAATATTGAATCATTATGTTGTACACCTCAGACTAATATAATGTTATACACCAATTATATCACAATTGAAAGAAAAAGAAAGAAAGAACGAAAGAAAGAAAGAAAGAAAGAAAGAAAGAAAGAAAGAAGGAAAGAAGGAAGGAAGGAAGGAAGGAAGGAAGGAAGGAAGGAAAGAAAGAAAGAAAGAAAGAAAGAAAGAAAGAAAGAAAGAAAGAAAAAAAGAAAGAAAGAAAGAAAGAAAGAAAGAAAGAAAGAAAGAAAGAAAGAAGGAAGGAATGGAGGGAGGGAGAAAGGGAAAAAAAGAAAAGAGAAAAAAAAAGAAAAAAATTTAATACAGTCTGATTGCCACAACTCCAAATTGTAAAGGCAAAACAAACAAATCAATAAATGAAAACAAACACAACAAAAAACAAACAAAAAAAATTTACCAATGAAATTACCAAGGATATTTTTCTCTTCATAAGTACTTCAAAAATCTATAGAATCTTTCTTTCATAACATGCCAAAAATAATCCTTCTCCCCATAAAATACTTAGACAATCTCGAGGGCCTTAAAAGCACATAATTTTTATTTGTAATCTGAATTGTCTTCATCTTCCTCTTTCGTCTAGATGAGAGGACCCATGAAGGTAGGCTCCATGTCGTTTTCATTTTGGTAAGGGCAGAGTGATGAGAGAGGTTGAGTAAGTATGAACTTCAAAATTAAAAGAGAGAACAGTATCACCAGAGACTATCCTGAGAACAGACTTGGTACAAATGTACTAAGAACCAAACATTAATGTACTTTGTAACATGTCACATTTCAGATTTTATAAAGAACTTTCCCAAGTTTGTTTTCGTCTTTCCAGTTTTTCCACTATCATAAAGAAGGGAGGAAACAGCAGTAAAGTAACACATAGGTTTTCCTTTGGGACTACCAAGAAAGAAGAGACCAGTCAGACCAAGCCCAATGCACAGCCACATGGCACAAGATTGGGGGAAAAAAAATAATCTGGAATGATGATAAGTGGAGTCAGTGTGCTGAGAGAATTGGGGAAAAGATTCTGGGCTGCAGGAACAAAAGGACACCATAGACAGGTGAGCTGAGCAGTGAAAGCCAGACAGGGTATTCTCTGACCATTGCACTTAGCTGCATTTCTGTTGCCCCAAGACTAACTTCCTTTTTAGCTGAGAGGGGAAAACAGGCTCCCTGTACTTAAGGCTAATATGAGTCACTTCCTCTCACTGTTTCACATGATGAGGCTTCATGCGTTCCCTCACTACCACAGCTCAAAGTTTCAGTGCTCCAGCAGAATAATTCATCCAAGTAAGACTGCCACGTTCTACACTTGAGGATACTGGGGCTCACAGAAGTTCATGATAGCCCAAGTTCACTTAGGCAGAAACTGTGAATTCAGATTTAAAAATGGGGCTCCTGGGGCACCTGGGTGTCTCAGTCGGTTAAGTGTTCGACTTTGGCTCAGGTCATGATCTCACAGCTGGTGGATTCAAGCCTCAAGACGGACTCTGTGCTGACAGCTCAGAGCTTAGAGACTTCAGACCCTGTGTTTCTCTCTCTCTCTGCCCCTCCCCTGCCCATGTTCTGTCTCTTTCTCTCTCAAAAATAAATAAACATTAAAAATAGGGGCACCTGGGTGGTTCAGTTGGTTGACCATCTGACTCTTGGTTTTGGCTCACATCATGACGTCAAGGTTGTGGGATCGAGCTCTGGCATAGGGCTCCATGCTAAGCTTGGAGCCTTCTTAAGATTCTCTTTCTCTCTCTGTCTCTCTGTCTCTGTCTCTGTCTCTCTCTCTCTGTATCTCCCTCTGCCCCTCTCCCCTGCCCATGCTCTCTTGCTCTCTAAAAAAAATAATAAATAAAATAAATTAAATTAAAAACAATTTTAAAATCAAGTTTTCCTCACTCCAATCCCTCTTCTGTTCTACACACAATTAATCAGAAAAATGATAATGATTTGAGAATTCTCAACTGAGTTTCTCACGAGTTTTAACCTCTGAAACGTGTTTATGTTCTTTTCTCTCATTTTATTTCCTGTACTCCATCTGATTCCTTCCTCTGGGACTTACCTTTAGCTCTGAGCCATGGCCATCATCTCTAGACTCCAGAGCAACCAACTTTTCTGGGAAATACACTAAATGGCTACTTCTCATTTGCACTTCCTCTAAAACAACAATTGTGCTGAACTTTTAAAATTTATTATTTCATATATTCTTTTCAACTAAATTTTAGTGTAGAGATTTTCCCCCACTTCCATTGAAGAAAAATAAATAAGGTGAAATGGTTGGAGGAAGTCACAAAGCTTTCACAAAGTGAAAAGCCACAAAGTCACAAAGTGGTGAAGCCTGGATGCAAATCCATGTCTCTCTGACTTAAATCCTATGCTCTTACAGCTCAAAGTTTATGCTTCTACTCTGTTCTTGTTTATGTCTCCAATGAAGTCATGTTCAAGAAAACTACTGTAGGCAATGCCACTGATTCTTAAATCTACAGGCCTATCCACAAGTCTGCATACTTTGCTGAACTCCTCTTTTGTGGCACTAATAATTTTAATTAATTGCCAGTATAAGTATTTGTTGATATATTTTTTAATTTGTTTCTCACTAGCCTGTAAGTTTCATGACGACAAGTACCTGGACCACCATGTATATGTTTGCATTCCAGTACCAAAAGCAATAGCTGACATTTAGTTTATCTTCACATAATTTAAGAGAAGCAATGCATATATGAAAAAAATTTCTAAAATATTCAAGGGACTTTGTTTGTTTTTGGTATTACTGACACCATTGACCCATTTAGGAGCCATCTACTTTTTATACACTTAACCCCACTTTTTCCAGACCCTCTTCAGTCCTTCTCCAACCATCTTTGAACAATGAGGAGGCTAACTTGTTAGACTATATTGACTCAGTATTCTTCCCCCTGGCTTCCCGTGAGATTCAGCCAAGGGGAGCCACTGACAGGTAATGTGAAAGTGATAGAGAGATTAGTCAGAGTATTTATTCCGCTCTCTTCTTGCCCAGTAGGCCATGTGTTCCAATATGAAAAGCCACTGCTCCTGTCAAAAACCTCCCTACCTCACAGAAGTACTACAAACTCAGTTACAATAACCAAACTGTATCCATGCCTTAGGGCTACCATAACAAAATACCAACATTTGGGCTCCTTAAAACAGAAATTTATCATCTCACAGCTCTGGAGTCTAGAAATCTGAAATCAAGACATCAGCAACGCTCCACTACCTCTGAAACCAGAAGGAAAGAATCCTTCTTGCCTCTTCCAGCTCTAGTGGCCCAATATTATTCCCTGCCTTGTAGATACATTGTTCTAATCACCGACTTTGACTTGCAGATGCACCACACCAAACCGCCTACATCACCACATGGCGTTCTTCCTGTGTCTCTGCCTTCACATAGCCATGTGATTCTAAGGACTTCGGTCACAGTGGATTAGGAGCTTACCCTACTCCAGTATAACTTCATCTTAACTAGTTATATCTGCAATGACCCTATTTCCAAATAAGGTCATATTGTGACATATGAGGGTTAGGACTCCAACATATCCACTTTTGGAGGGATGCAATTCAGTGCATAACACAGCCCTCCCCTTGCCCCTTTATGCCTAGAAATACTAAGAGATACCTCCTGTTGCTTACACACATTGTGTTCATCATCTTATTGCTTTCCATTAACTCTGTCTATGCCTCTGCATATACTCCTTTCATTCAACTCTCTTGGTTATTTGTCTCAAGTGTGCTGTTTCCTGTAAGAACTCTCATCATGTTAAACTGCTGCCGCTATCTTCCCAAAACTCATAGTAGTATTTATTAAATTTGGCCAGAATTGAATGTGTCCAAATTTTGGAGGTCTGAGAAGAATTTTCAAAAAATAAAAGTAAAAAGGTAAAGAGAAGGATAGATTAAGAGCTAATTAGAGGTGTCAAATAAAGCCACCATTAATATCAAACAGTACAGAGCTCTTTGATTTGACCTTTAGAACTAAAAAAAATAATCAAAAAAGTACATATTTTTCAGTCAGCTGGTGACATCATCAAAACAAGTCATAGCAAACTGTTATTTATTTTTTTTAGTGAGAAACCCACTAGGTCCTTCAGACATTGGCTGTAATAGAAACTGACAGGAACTGGTAGAGAGGGTGAAGTAAAAATTTCAGAGTCATTTGTGAATTATAAATAAAATATAACACTATATATTGCGTTGTCACTCCAAATCCGTTGTTCAATGATGATAAGGAGATCTGTACCTGCTTTAAAGTATAATATTACCATCATTCACCCAAAGTCATGTTAAGGTGCTTTGGAAAGTGGGGACTGGAATGGATGGGCTAACACAGATCCCTGTTTGCCTCCTTTCCTTAACACTTCACACATAATCTCGCTTGCCTTGTCTTCACCCTACATAAACACCAGTTTCAACATTTAAGAAATAAATGCCAAGAGTAACTTACAAGTGAGGAAGATTACCCAGTTGGGTTTGCCATCTTTGTTAGGACAAAGCAATTTACAATTGTGGTCACTTTAGCTGCTCTGAAAGTGTAGGTGCATGCACACATATGTGCATCACATGGGTCTGTGTGTCTGTGGATATGCATGTTTTCCTACAGTTTTATCAGTATTCCTTAGTGTAGAAATCTTCGGTCTAAATGACAAGACACTGAAGTCTACTTGAGAGTAACCTTGAGAATTCATGGCATAGTTTTCTTAGGCATAGACCAAATTAGTTCATTATTCCAGCTTAAGGGTCCACAAATTTTCATTTCACTTTAATGCATTTCTTAGAATAGATAATATGAATGTAATCTGACTGAAAGTAATTTCTAACAAAAATACCAGAATAACAACACTAGCAAATGAAATAGTCTGTTTATTCATAGAATTTGAAGTTACATATTTGCCTGTTCTTTCATAGGTAGGCACTGATAAAAATAAATTCTTGGGATTTCAGTGTCCATTTTTGTATTTATTATTTTTTAATGTTTTTTAATTTATTTTTGAGACAGAGAAAGACAGAGAGTGAGCAGGGGAGGGGCAGAGAGAGAGGGAGACACAGAATCTGAAACAGGCTCCAGGCTCTAAGCTGTCAGCACAGAGCCTGATGCAGGGATCAAAGTCACAAACCGCGAGATCATGACCTGAGCCAAAGTCGGACGCTTAACTGACTGAGCCACCCAGGTGCCCCCATTTTGGTCTTTATAGCATAATAAAGTACTGTAATGTGGCAGAAAGAAAAGGCCATTGGAAGTGACACAGACCTGGGTTCTAGTGCTGGTTCTGCCTCAAATTTTAAAATTCTCTCTGAGGATACCCATTTGTTTCTCACATATAAGGAATACGGGCATTTTTCTAAATTACATCTTGCTTCTTTTCAGTTCTGTCAATGTGTGATTTTATGATATATAGAACTCTAGGGAAAACATAGCATGTTATGTGCCATAGATTATTATTTATATAACATAAGTTGCTTGAAACCTGAATATCCATAGAGGGCAAACACATTTTCCACTAGCTTTCTAGAGTGGCTATATATGTGGTCAACACAAATACAACACTGGTTCATGTTATTCTTAATGGTATCTGTAATTTCAAAGCCTTTGTAACTTGTTTTAATTTATTTTTAAGCAACTGAGACATATCTAATATTAGAAGCATTTGAAAACTATTCTATGGTAGACAGCTTCTAAAATGGCTCCCAGTTATTCCTACCTTCTGGTATTCATGTTCTTATGTAATCTTTTCCCTTTGTATCTAGGCAAAGTCTAGTGGCTTGCTTTTAATAAACAGAATATATCAAAAGTGATAGGCTGTCACTTCCAAAATTAAGTTATAAAAGATTTTGTCTTCCATCTGGTTCACCCACTCTGTCTTGCTAGCACTGATGGAGCATGCATTTACACTGTGAGCCACTCTGTGGAGAGGCCCATGTAACAAACTAATATCCAAACCAATAGCCCACAAACCCCCAAGATGTCAGTTCAGCAGCCCCTGAATCCTCCTAATAACCATGTCAATGATCACGGAAGCAGATCCTTCCCCAGATGAGCACTGAGATAACTTCAACTCCATCAACACCTTGACTATAGCCTATAAGAACCTTAAATCAGTGGCCCTGGCTATGCCCCACTGAGCTAGAGTTTAGAATCTCTAAACTATGGAAGCTGAGAAAATAAATACTGTTACTTAAGTCATGAAACATCAGGATAATTTGTTACATGGCAATAGATAATATGCTTTCTCTTCAGTATGAAGAGTGACTGCCAATGTAGGGTGTGGCTAAGAGCCTACTTTTAGGGGGAAGAGAGAAGTAGTAAAAGACCCAAGCAAAGATTGCAAGTGAGATACTAAGTTCTTATTCTCCTAGGAAGCTTGGGTTCCTAACTGGAAAAACGAAACAAAACAAAACAAAACAAAACAAAACAAAAACAGAAAAAAAACAACCTCAGAAGCCCTGGAATTAGAACAATAAGTAAGTTTTGCATAGGTCCTTAATTCTCTGTCAAAAGTCATCTTTTACACAGCAAAGGAAACCATCAACAAAATGGAAAGACAACCTATCAAATGGGAGATGATATTTGCAAAGGATATAACCCCTTTTAAGGGATTAATGAGCAAAATATATTTTAAAAAAGTCTTACAACTCAATACCAAAAAAAACCCATATAATCCAATTAAAAATGGACAGAGGACCCATGGAGCCATTTCCCCAGATAAGATATACAGATTGTCAAGACACATATGAAAAGATGCCCAACTCCACTAATCAGAGAAATGCATATCAAAACCGTAAGAAGATATCAGCCCCTACCAGTCAGAAGAATGGCTAGTATAAAAAACGCAAGAAATAACAACTGTTGGTGAGGATATGGAGAAAAGGAATCCCTTATGCATTCCTGGTAAGAATGTAAATTGTTGCAGCAACTATAGAAAAGAGTATGGAATTTCCTTCAAAAATTAAAAACGAAAATACCACACGACCTAGTAATTCCACTTCTGGGTGTTTATCCGAATAAAACAAAGACGCTAATATGAAAAACAATATATGTACCTCTATGTTTATTGCAATATTATTTACAACAGCCAAGAAATGGAAGCAACCTAAGTGTCCATCAATAGATGAACACATGAAGATGTGGTACACACACACACACACACACACACGCACACACACAGTGGAATATTACTCAGCCATTAAAAAAATGAAATCTTAAGGGGGCACCTGGGTGGCTCAGTCAGTTAAGGTTTCGACTTTAGCTCAGGCCGTGATCTCACAGCTCGTGAGTTTGAGCCCTGCCTCGGGCTCTTTGCTGACAGCTCAGAGCCTATAGCATGCTTCGGATTCTGTGTCTCCCTCTCTCTCTTCCCTTTTCCTGCTCACACTTTGTCTCTTTCTCTCAAAAATAAAATAAAAACATTAAAATAATTTTTTAATGAAATCTTGCTATTTGCAACAATATGGTTGGGCCTACAGTGTATTATGCTAAGTGAAATAAGTCAGACAGAAAAAGTCAACTGCCATATGGTTTCACTTATATATAGAATCTGAAAAACAAAACAAACAAATGGACAAACAAAACAAAAATAGAAACAAAGCAGAACAAGCTGTGTTTTCCAGAGGAGAAGGGGTGGAAAAATGGGCAAAATAGGTAAAGAGGATTAAGAGATACAAACTTCCAGTTATAAAATAAGTAAGTCACAGGGATGAAAAATACAGTGTAGGGATTTGGTCAATAATATTGTAATAGTTTTGTAAGCATGTAGATGACAGATGGTAATACACTTCTCATGGTGAGCATTCTGTAGCGTGTATAAATGTCAAATCACTATGCTGTACATGTGAAGCTAATTTAATATTTATGTCAACTATACTTCAATTAAGAAGAAAGTCACGGGGTACCTGGCTGTCTCAGTTGGAAAAGCATGTGACTTTTGATATCAGGGTTGTGAGTTCAAGCCTCACAATGGGTGTAGAGAGTAATTAAATATAGAGAAAGAAAGAAAGAAACAAACTTTTAAAAAGTCATTTTGTATCACATATATGCTCTACCTTCTGCTTATCCATTACAGTCTAGCCATGTTTGTCTTCTTCCTGTTACTTAAATAGATCATGTCTTTCTTTACACAGGTTTTTTGTCCTTGAGGTTTCTTTTGCCTAGAATGGCCCTTCTACTCCACTCCACATTCTGGCCCTTTTCCCCTATTTGTGAGATTAATTATCACCTTCTAAAAGTACCCTTCAAAATGAATTCTTTCTTTTCTACGTCCATGCTTTTCCTTTTTCCTGTGTAGATTATTTATAATTTACACTATTCACTGCTTTTATCTTTCCTAACCAATAGAATATAAACTCCAAAAATCAGGGACTGTGTCCTTTATATTCACTCTCTCTTCCCCAGCAGCCTAGCATAGTGTCTGGAACAAGCATGGGAAGCAATAAACTCTTTTGTGGGAGGAATAGAAAAAGGAGGAGAGGGAGAAAGCCAGTTAGCATAGGTATGGGATCAATTTCAAGATCCATAGGAGTACCAAAAGCATTTAGGCCAATACATCAATATATAGAAGATATGAAATTTTTCTTTGTACTTTAGAAGTCATAATTCTTTAATAATACACAGGGTTAGTCATGTTTGAAAAGATATTTTGTTCATGTTTGATTTTGCTTATGTTTGTCTTTGCTTTTTTATGAAACTGGAATTAGAAAGGTCTAACACTGGTATGAGGCAGAAGTCGTTAATTATAGCCGAGGGAAAGAATGAATGAGTGGATGTATGATTCATCACACCTTAATTGGAGACACACTTGTGGTTTGGACTTGCCCACCCTTCTACAATACTCAGGAAAGTACAATCTCTATGAGTAACCCACCCATAAAATGAGAAGATAGGTGTGTTGATAATGCGAGGCCCCCTAAATCTAAAATACTTTATTATTTTATTTCAGTTTCAATATTAGTCTTTTATTCAATTTTATACATTATAAGTTATACTGTATTGTTACTTCAGGACTGTGGCCACCTGAAATCATCTGTCAGTGAGTTTACTGGGAGAAAGAGTTTGATAGATTGTAAAAACGTTCTAATTTTTCATTACTTCCTATATGCAGTCACTTTGATTTATCACTTTGCAGTCCAATCTGGCTCTGGGCCTGGCCATGTGACATACTTTGGCCAATAGATGTTAATAGATGTGGCATAGCAAAGGCTTCAAATGGCCCCACTTTAGCTCTCGCTCTTATTGTGAGGACACTGCCACCACCATAAGAAGAACACACCGAAGGCTGCCCTGCTGGTCTGAGAAAGAAAATGAGAGACATGTGAAGCACAGCAATCAGTCAGCCCACAGATGCATGTGCAGCTTAACAGATGCACAGAAATTTAAGCGAGACTAGGAAATGCTGAGTGCCCCATGGCCGTTCCAGCTGAACCTCAAAGATGAATGAGAAGAAAAAAAAGGTGCGTGCCACTGAATATTTGGAGAGGCTTGTTACACAGCAGCTCCTGATTGATAGAACAGGAAAGATGTATTGCAAAGAGCCAGCCAGGCATGCCGTGACTTTCTTCTTAATTGAAGTGTAGTTGACATAAATATTACTATGTCATGAGATACACTACAAAATCATCATGTCAGTTAGGCAGTCAGCTTCTGACTCTAAAAATATTCTGTTGAGATTAGAATTTTTAGTTTTGATGTTTTCTTATGTGGAAATAGATTAAAGACAAACTCCCTGACCTATATTTTCAAAAGCATCTATATTTGAAAACCAATTAGGAATAAGTAACCCTTCCAATTCTTAAGTGATATAAGATACTAGGAAGTCATAAAGGCAGCATGTTTAAAGTAAAAAGAGATAAATGAATTAATGAAAATTATAATTTGGGAACGTATTGACTTGGGGACTTGAAAACCGCCTCATCTGTGAATACTTTGCTTTGTTTTGTTAAGGAGTATGTTTGCTATCATCTTTTTATTATATCTTTTAAATATTTGTGGAACCTTATAAGACATGAGAAAAAAGAAAGAACATATGTTCAAGTGTTCCTGTGTCTGACTTATTTGACATTTCTATCAGATAGCACAAATCAGCTCAGACAATTTATTTATTCATATTTATATTTATCTCCATCATTTTGCTGTACATTCATTTAGGGCAAGAAGTGTGTCCCATTAATTTTACTATTTCCCCCCCAAAAAGTGCCTGGTTCATAAGCAGGGCACAATAACTGTTTGGCAAACTGAACTAAATTAAATTTAAATTAAAATCTACTGAAGCAGACAGCTATATAGAGAAGTGCAGAAAATCATGACCTAAGAGCATGATAGTTACAGTACAACAAGAACTTCTTCTCCAAATGTGGCCATTGTCTGTCATGTCTCCTCAGAGAACTTGAATAAATAGGAAAAAAAAAAACATTTCAGCATCTGATAACAACTTTGCTGATGATAATTAGAAACATTTTATAATAAAACATATATTGATATTTTATGACAGAGATGGGCATCCACTTATTTAAGATAAGACCCAAGGATTTTTAAAAAATAGCAAATAAGCATGAGGAATTCTTTCCTTTACCTCTAGCCCTCAAAGTATTTCAATGGGAGAATGTAGGGTGTTCTAATATACTGTGACCGTTATTACATAGGTTAAAACTTCATCTCATCTTTCAACAAAAAAAAAAGGCATCTAATTTTTCTCTGTAGCTCTATAGCTCATCCCAGTGCCAGGCACATTTATAGGAAGTAAGATTTGTTATATTGATCCATGGGTGGATAGATGAATCAACCAATATCAGTTGGTGGAGGTAAAGATGATAATGCCTTTAATTTTAATATCATATATCACACATATAAAATAATTAAACTACGTATTAGATAAACTGATAGCTTCTCTAAGACATAGAACCACTAAATATTTCAAAGTCTCACATCTGTTTCTCATTCATTTTTGTCTGCCTATTATTTTTAACTCTTAATTGTTTTATCAATATATACTTATTTTTCACTACTTTTCCTTTTTTTAAGCCTTATGGAGATACAATTAACAAATAAATTGCCATATATTTAAAGTGTAGATTTAGACTATTTCTTTCTTTATATTTATATATCCAAAGAATAAAACAGCAATTTATTTCCATGGGCGCACTAGTCCTAGGTTTACAGGATACAAGGAGACAAAAATGAGGATAATAATTGTCCCACTGGAAGTTACAAACAATGATAAGACATAAGACAGCGGAATGATGAGTGCTGAATCAATTCTGCAAGTTTTCAGACAATATTTCTTAAGAACCTAATTGCTTTTAAACTGAAATTTGAAGAATTGGGAATTGAATTAAACAAACAAAGCATGGAATTAAGAGTGTTCCAGACTGAAGAACATGTGCTAACAGAATGCCTTTAAGAAAACAAGGCACACAACTATATGGTCAACTAATCTTTGACAAAGCATAAAAGAATCTCTGATGGAAAAAAAAAACGCAGTTTCTTCAACAAATGGCATTGGTGAAACTGGATGGCGACATACAGAAGAATAAAACTAGACCACTTTCTTCTTCCATACACAAAAATAAATTCAAAACAGATGAAATATCTGAATTTGAGATAAGAAATCATCAAAATCCTAGAGGAGAACACAGGCAGCAATCTCTGGCCTTTGCTGGAACAACTTCTTACTAGACGGGTCTCCAGAGACAAGGGAAACAACAGGAAACCTGAACTACTGGGACTTCATCAAGATAAAAAGCTTCTGCACAGTGAAGAAAACAATCAAAACTAAAAGGCAGCCTATGGAATGGGAGAAGATATATGCAAATGACATATTTGATAAAGGGTTAGTATCCAAAATCTATAAAGAACTTATCAAACTCAACACCCAAAAACAACCCAGTTAAGAAATGGGCAAAATATATGAATAGACACCATCCCAGAGAAAACATCCAGATGGCTACCAGACACATGAAAAGATGCTCAACATCATCTGGAAATACAAATCAGAACCATGATGAGACATCACTTCATACCTGTCAGAATGGCTAAACTTAACAACACAAGAAACTGCTGTTGGCGAGGATACAGAGAAAGGGGGACTCTCTTGAACTGTTGGTGGGGATGCAAATTGGTGCAGGCACTCTGGAGAACAGTATGGAGGTTCCTCAAAACACTAAAAATAGAACTACCCTATGATCCAGCAATTGCACTATTAGGTATTTAGTCAAATACAAAAATATAGATTCTAAGAGGTACATGCACCCCAATGTCTATAGCAGAATTATCAACAATAGCCAAACTATGGAGAGCCCAAATTCCCATCCACTGTGTGTGTGTGTATATATGTGTGTGTGTGTGTGTGTATGTACATATATATGTATATATGCATATATACATATATGTGTACATACATATATACATAAATTTACATACACACGTACATATATGTACATACATATACGTGTGTACATACATGTATACATACATGTAATGGTATATTATTCAGCTATCAAAAAGAAGGAAATCTTGCCATGTGCAGGGATATGGATGGAGTTAGAATATGTTATGCTAAGTGAAATAAGTTAATCAGAGAAAGACAAAGACCATATGATTTCACTCATATGTGGAATTAATTTAAGAAACAAAAAAGATGAACACATGGTTAGGGGTGGGGAGCAGAAGAGAGAGAAACAAACCACAAGAGACTCTTAATAATAGAGAATATATTCCTGGTTGACAGAGGGAGATGGGCTAGATGGGTGATGGGTACTAAAGAAGGCACTTGTGATGAGCACTGGGTGTTGTATCTAAGCAACGAATCACTGAATTCTACTCCTGAAACCAATATTGCACTGTATGTTAACTAAATAAAATTTAAATAATATAAAAGAGAACATTACATAATAGAAAAAGTACATAATTCTCTAGAGAGAGTGTTAATCTTCCCTGTTTTTAAGTGGAAGGAGGCTACAGCTTGGATGAGCTAGCTTGACCAAGCTCTAAGTTATAAAATCTGAATTCAAGTTATCACATTCAAATACTGCTTTCAAGAACCGATTTGGAATATAATGATACTTTGTAAAGTGATTTAAAAAAAAGAGCTTGCTTGATTCTAGATACTTTGCTGAACTATTAAAATTTACATCAATGATAGTAGGTAAATATATCATTTTGTATTTTGTACAAATACAAAAAAATGATTTTAAAAAACTTATCAGGGATAAGCAACTTGTTCACGTTTATAAACTATTTAAGTGTTGAATTTTGAACCTGTGTATCCAGTTTCAAAGTTAATGATATTAACAACTGAGTTTTAGAGAAATGTTTGGATCACACCAAGCCTGGAATTAATGGTAAGAGAGTTTATAACTTTATTGTCCTCAATCTACAAAAATGATGACTGTATGTTTGGTTTTGATAACATCTGCCCAATAAAATACTACCTTCTATATAATTAATAAGGCAATTATGAAGATTATTAATACTGATCTCATTATACATAGAGTCTGAGTGTTAATGTGATACACAGAGCTCTTCACAGTCTTATCTCCATTTATCATTTTAGCATCATTACCCTGCAATGTGCCTCTTGAACCCAAGACTTTTGTCACACAGAATTCATATTCTTTTTCCCCGTGCAATCCTTTATGAACTTGCTGAAATTAGCCAACATAACTGGGATTTCAAATCAACCTGTTAATATTATAACTTGCTACTTTGCTAGTTGATTTGATTAGTGACAAGGTCTTAAACAAAAGGATACAAAGTATCAATAAACACCAGTTATGTGTACGATAAATTTGCTACACATTTACATACATGCTTGCTCATTAAAGTTTTATAACACTAGAAATATATTATTTTCCTCACTGTAAAGATAAAAAAGTTGATGTTTTCAAAAGATAAGGGCTTTTCCCATGGTTAAAAACAAAGTAGTAAGGGTGGAATCATGAATTGAACCCAGGTCAGTTGGATTCCAAAGTCCATTTATATTCCATTAAGCCAGATTGTCTTGGTTATTTTTAAAGCAAAGTAAATTTTCAGAACTAGTTTTAAATTAGTTTGAAACTCATCTTAAAGCTTGCATACACTCACGATTGCCAAAGCATTTCCATCTTTATGTAAAAAAAGATGTAATAATGCATATAAATCATCTTGCACTCAATAGAGCTAGTTCCTCTCCCATTTTTTCTCTAGCATCTGTGATATGGTTGGTGATGGATGTTTGGAAGGTCAGATGACAGATGGGGGCCAACATGTCTAGTTTCAGATTAAGAATTTAAAATTGGAGATAAAAATCAAGTGTCTCCAAAGGGGGAATTGGAAATCTTAGAGCCTGGTTGATGCTTTGATTCTCATCAAGATTCAATTAAAAAAAAAAAAAGACTTTCCATTTTAATTTGCACCTTTTTCGATTGAAATTCCACTACACGATTCACATAAATGAAGAGTGGAAGATCCAATGAGTTCTTGGCCATCAATGTGGCCTCCAAGAGCCATCTGTTCTTAGAACCAGTTAGCAGCAAGGATTTACGAGCTATTCCCAGCAAATTCCATGTGTATGGCAGGGAAGGGCAAATCCAGCTGCTTTTTATTTTCATCAAACATCTTGATCTGTTCTTCAAACATTGCAAATTTCATGAAGCCCCAAATACAGTTTGTCAAACATTTTTCTTCTCTAATTAGGAAAACGATTTGAATGTTAAGAGAAATTGCAGAAGATTCCGATTCATTCATATTTACAGAAAGCCACCAATGTTGTACATCTTATCAATACCCCAGATTCCCAGTGTGTGCCAAAACAAACAAGAATATGCACAAATTCTCACATAGTATTCCAACATACAAATATATCTTTGTCCTTAATCTATCCAAAGTTAAACAGAGGTTTGAACTTTGGGAAAGTGTGTTGTTCCTCTTAATAAATACATTCATTTCAAAACTACTGAATGAATACCACCATGATTGCTAATAATTATCCTTAATATGTATTCAGCATTTTTAAGCTCTTTAAGTGCTTTCCCACACATTATTGCCTTGTGTAATAGAACCAAATGATGGAGTTGAAAGCTATCTAGAGCTCACAGACTCCAATCTTTTCATTTTTAAAAAATCAATTCTATTGAGGTATAATTTACATATAATATACATGCATTCAATTTTAGTATAGTAAGAGTTGTATGAATTTTGACAAAGTATACACTGTGTAAGCATCAAAATCATGCTATAGGATATTACCATCAGCACATCAGTGTTCCTTGTGTCCCTTCCCCACTCCTGGCCAAATACCACCCACTCCTGGCCAAAAGAACCATCGATTATTTTTTTTTTTCTTTTCACTTTAAATTAGATCGGTCTTTTCTAAAGTTTCATATAAATAGTACCTTGCACTACATTTTCTATTGTATTTGACTTATTTTGTTTAACATAATATTTTTGAGATTCATTCATGTTCTTGACTGTATTAAAAGCTCAATAGCTTTGGGGCACCTGGCTGGCTCAGTCAGTAGAGCATGCAACCCCTGATTTACAGGTTGTGAGTTGGAGCCCCACATGAGTGTAGAGATTACTTAAAAACAAAATATTTTTTAAAAAAATGCTCATTAGCTTTTCATTTTGGAGTAGCATTTGTACTGTATGGTTATTTCATGGTTTATTCAGTTACCTGTGCATGACCTTCTGTTTGTTTGTCCCCCCCACCCCCAGTTTTCAGCTATTGTGAATAAAGTTGTTATGAACATTCCTTTACAGGTCTTTATGTGGACATATGATTTCATTTACCTTGCAACTACCTCAGTGTAAAAAGAAACACACACTAAAACCTGTTATCCAAAGCTCTCAATTTGGTAAAAGACTACATCCAACATCCTTACCAGGAGATCTAAAATATTAGGGAGTATGTTTCCACTGCCTGTAGATTAGAGTAAACCATTCAAAGTTGATGAATGTAGTCCTCTTAGCTTTTAAGCTTGTTTGAATCTTTCTGAGGTGAAAGGTATTGAACAAGGAGTGTGCTCTATGATGGAGAACAAAACAGACATGATCATTGCAGAACTGAATTAAAAGTCCAGCAATATGTGCACATGTGTGCATATATATATATATATATATATATACACACACACACATGTATAATTTTAAAATGTATAGGTTTATTGAAGAATTCATACAGAATTCCATACTGCTATTTTTTTCTGATTGGAAAAGAACTCTATGGAATAGTGAAAATTAATCTAAAGTTTGAAGAATGGAAAAGAGCCAGCCATGTGAACAGTTGTCCTAAAAGTATCCAAAAGAAACATGAGCGTGTGTAAAAGTCCTGAAAGAGTAGAGGCTAGAGTACAGGAGTTGAGGGGGGGAGTGGATTGAGATGAGACTGAGAGTCAAGGAAATGTTTCTTACTTTTAACTACTTATTAAAAAATATATAGGTATATATTAATCTATATATAGTCTATACGGAGAATTATAATCTATCCATAGCAAAGATATATAAATCTTAATAAGTTTTGAGAAATGTTTATACCCATGTAATTAAACCCCAATTAGTATGGAAACATATAAAACATTTCTATCATCCAAGAATATTCCTTCATATCCGGTTCTTTTCAAGTGACACTCCTACGCCTTCCTCCTTGCCCACTAGGAGGCAGACACTCTTCTGGCTTCTACGGATACAAATCAGCCTAGAGGAACTTTGGTTATTGCTAAAATACACAAGTATTCCACTATATGTATACATTTGTGTCTAGCTTCTCTTGCTCAAAGTGATGTTTCCAGATTCATCCATGTGGTGTATTTATTTTTATTGTTGAATAATAGTCTATTAAGTAAAAAAAAATATCACAACTTTTAAGAAGTTTACCAACCTATTAATGACAATTTGGGGCTGTTCCAATTTTGAGCTAAGGCTTTTGTGAACATTCATGTATGAGTCTTTTGGACAAATGTATTCAATTCTTGGATTCAGAATGCTAGGCCATAGTATAACAGTATGTTTAACTTCACAAGAAATTGCCAGTTTTCTGGGTCATAGTACTAGTCTAAATTCCCAGCAGAAATATGAGTCTATTCTTGACAAAATGGCCAGCATTTGACATTTTTTAAAATTTTTCTGTTTTCTATTTTTGACTTTTTAGCTATAAGCCTTTTTAAAATTTTGTTTAGTTATTGTTTTTAGTGCTTTGCTACAGGAATTACAAAATGACCCCTCTAAGATAAAATCTAAGTTAAACTACATTATTTCATGTGTGAAGTAAAAAATTTATGATGGTATTCTTATATGCACTGTCTCCTTTATGCTATTATTATTCATATATGTCTATTTTATATACATTATAAACTCCAAAATACATTGCATTTATTTTTGCATCAACCAAGTAATTTTCCTTAAAGCAAAATAAGAAAAAAGACATATTTTTAGATATTTATCCACATATTTAAAATGTCCACTCTTCGTTTTTTCCTGGGGAAATTGAGTTTATATCTGGTATCAGTTCCCTTTCAAGTAAAGTTCTTGCTTTAGCATTTCTTGTTGCAAAGGTCTATGAATGGCCCATCCCTCTCTGGAATTTATTCCATTAAGAGTTCTTTGCATCCACTCTTCTTAGATAGCTTTGTAAAAAAAGTATGATTGTTTCTTTATCTGTTTTTTCCATTGATGAAATCGAGAGAGTGATGGTCTTTTGTGACTTTCCACTAAATAACTGAAAAGCTAGCTCTCTCCAAAGTGCAAAACTCTCCAGATCTTATATGCATTTGAGTGCAGTGAACTATGGCATTAGCTATAGTGAGGGAAGGAAAAATTTCATGCATGTAAGTTTTCAAAATAGAGTCAACAGTTTTTGTTGATGGTTTGGAAAGAATCAACTATATAGGAGGGGAATATATGTAGTTTAAGGATGCTGTGAGACATGACAATGATGTATTTCTATGTGAAATCACTGAGCATAGTGTCTTACACTTGGAAGGCCCTTTTGGAATGTGAGTTATTCTTAATTAGTCTTCAATAGTTGACCTTATAGGAGGCTCTACTTATAAAGCCTTGTTATGTAAAATATATTGGAATAAGCTATTACTAAATAACCAAAATAGAAGGTGCATGCTGTTAAACTTTCAGGTAGACAAAATTATAAAGTATATTTAGTTTATCATCAAAATTTATTGGGGTAATCCAATCTGCTCTAAATTCTGAAGGGGGCAAGGATTTGGGAAAGGTGCCTACATAGGCCATTTGAGGGATAGAGCTAGATTTGTTTAAAATATAAGAAGCCAAATGAATTCTAAACCATGTGTCACAAAAGATATGTAGAACATTAATTAGGCACAGCACTTCAAATATGTTTGGCATAATATGTGCTCACCAGATCAACTCTCTTACCCATGCTTATCCTGCGTATGAAGGTATGTGTGTGCATATTTACATATACACACATGGAGACACACATACACACATGCATATGACTTAAATATGGTCAAAATTTTTGTCTAAGACTTGACATAAGTATATGGAATCACATCCTTCCTGTGGAATCAACAGAAGCTGAAGAAGGAATCTGGACTTTTACTTCTACCTGGCGTGTCCCCTCTTCTGAAGCCACAGTGGCATCAGACAAAACCAGCTAAAAAGGTTTAATAAAATTCAGTGTCTAATAATTTAATTTTTTCATTTTTAAGTTTATTTATTTATTTTGATAGAGACAGAGACAACACAAGTTGGGGAGGGGCAGAGAGAGGAGACAGAAAATCCCAAGCAGGCTCTGCACTGTCAGTGCTGAGCTGGATGTGTGGCTCAAACTCACAGTGCTGTGAGATCACGATCTGAGGCAAAACCGAGAGTTTGATGCTTAACCAACTGAGCCACTGAGGGGCCCCAACAGTCTGATAACTTAGTACCCCAGAAGTGAATATTTCGGTGAATATTTCAATACAAAACCATTCATTATTCCAAAAACCAAAAAAGTCTCAATCTAAGTGAAAAAGATAATCTCTAGAGATCAACATAAATGAGAACAGAATATTAAAACTATCTAGAAATAAAAGTACTTCAAAAGTAATTATGCCACTTAAAAATTGAAAAAAAATACACTGTCTCATCAGAGAAATAGACTAACTCAGGAAAAAAAACACAAAATATATAGAAGAATTAAATGGAAATTCCATAACTGAAGGAAAAAAAAACAACTAATAAAAGAATATAAAAACACAATGAACGAGCTCAAAAGCAGAATTAAAGGGACAGAGGAAAGATTTGGCAAATTGGGAGACAGAACAACTAATCTGAAAAAACAAAGAGATTTAAGATTAAAAAGAAAAGAAAATAATAGCAGACTTGGAGACAAATAACAACACAACAAGAGATCTGACATTTATGTTATCAGCATTCTAGAAAGAAAGAAGAAATAGAACGAAGCTAAAAAAGTACTCAGAAAAATAATGTCTGAAAACTTCTGAAGTTTTCTAAAGGACATAAATCTATAGATTCAAGAAAGTGAATAAACTCCAAACTGGATACACCTCAAAAGCTTGAGACCAAGAATATTGTAATCAAGCTTTTGAAAACTAAAGACAGGTTTTTCCAAGATGGTGGAACAGCATAGAAGTTCTCAACTTGTCTTGTCCCTGAAACACACAGCTAGATCAGCACCAAACCATCTTGCACACCTAGGAAATTGATCAGAGGATTAACACAACAAGCTGCATACTTAACCCATAGAATTCAGCAGGTACATGATGTGGAGAGGTGAACTAGGGGAGAAAAAGCTATGGAGGGTAGGAAGCTGTTTCTGCAGAGAGAGGACAGAAAAAGAAAAAGGGGGAGAGTGCAGCACACTGGGATCATGCAGGAAAAGTACTCACGCAGAAAGTAGCTGGAGAGAAAGAACAAGGGTGGAAATACTCAGAAGGCATTGAACAAGAAATCTGTTCCCCAAAACCAGTGATGGGGACAAAGGAGAGGGTTTCAATACCATTAGGATACTATAAACAGTGAGTGCAGAGTCAGAAATCCCAGAGCTCAATACCTAGCATTGCTCTGGTGAGGAGCAGGCAGCATGACCGAGGGGTCTGTGGGCCACATGGGGAGAGCCGTTCCCCTGTTTGGAATATATTTGGTAGAGGCCATACGGCCTCCCCACAGGCAAAGGTCCCAGAAGACCCTAGAGAGCAGCCACGTTTGCTACTAGTGGGACAAAGACACCAGTGTGCAGTGAAACCTGGAGCCAGCTATGTGTTTTGTTATTATTTGCCATAATCTCTGAACCTTTGCCACTGTTCAATTGCATGAACATTTTCTGGGGCAAGCTGGCACCTGGCAATTGCTCGGTGAGACCCTCCCGCAGAGGGTCAAATTAGGTCAAAGCTGCAGGATTCTCTAATGTGAGGGGTGTGGAAACAATGACTCATCTGAGATAAAATCGGGAAGGAGGTGTTGCCTGGAAGCCTGATGGCTTGGAAAAGGACAGGGTAGAAGTGGGGAGTGAACAGAAAGCTGAGACAAAGGAAGGATGTTTGATCGAAGGTCAGTGAGAGTGCAAAGTTCCTGTTCCAGAGACTAGGAAGCTGGTTAAAGCCATCTCCACTGCTCCCAAGCACATACATGCACACCACACTACACCACAGGCATCCACCCCAGGGAGTTAAGCAGTACCACCTACTGGAGAAAAGAGCCCATACACCAAGGCCTGCCCAGCTGATCCCTCCAAGCACATCCCTCTGGAATAACAGTACAAGTCACTCCACCTAATTAGTGTAAAACTATACAGTGCTTCATAGTTTGAGTTCTAGGGGAAACCATGTAACTTCATTCAGGTTTCATTCTGCCTGCTGATTGGTTCATCTATTCATTTTGTGTGGTTTTTTTTTCTCCTTCTTCCCCCCTTTTTCGTAAATACAGAAAGAGAAAACTTTATTTTCATTTGCTTAAAAAAATTTTTTTTAAATCTTTTTACTATGTTTTTTATTTTTTGAAATTTTTTCATTCTATTTCATTTTTAAATTTGATTTTATTCTATTTTATTACATACTTTTTAATTTTTAGACTTTTTCTTTTTCTTCATTTCTTTCTTTTCTTTCCCTTTTTTTCTCTATTCTATTAAGCTTCTTTCAACAACCAGACCAAAACACATCTAGGATCTAACTTCCTTTATTTGACTTTTTGTTTTGTTTTAAATTTTTTAATTTTAATTTTTTATTTTATTAGCTCTCTTTCTTCCAAAATGAAAAAATGAAGGAATTCACCCCAAAAGATAGAAGTAGAAGAAATGACAGCCAGGGGCTTAATCAACACAGATATAAGCAAGATGTCTGAACTAGAATTTAGAACACAATAATAGGAAAACTAGCTGTGACTGAAAAAAGCACAGAATCCCTTTCTGCAGAGAAGAAAAGAAGTAAAATCTAGTCAGGACAAAATTAAAAATGCTATAACTGAGATGCAATCTCAAAAGGATGCCAAGGTGACAAGGATGGACGAAGCAGAGCAGAGAATCAGCAATAGAGAAGAAAAAAATATGGAGAAAAATGAAGCAGAAGAAAGAGGGAAACTAAGGCAAAAGAGCACGATACAAACATTAGAGAACTCAGTGACTTATTAAAAAGGAAAAACATCTAAATCATAGGAGTCCCAGAAGATGAAGAGAGAGAGAAAAAGGAACAGAAGGTTTATGTGAGCAAATTATAGCAGAAAACTTACCGAATCTGGGGAAAGATAAAGACATCAAAATCCAAGAAGCACAGAGTACTTCCATTAGATTCAATAAAAACCGACCATCAACAAGGTGTATCATATTCAAACTCAAAAAATACACAGACAAGAAAAGAATTATGAAAGCAGCAAAGGAAAAAAAGTCCTTAACCTACAAGGGAAGACAAATCAAGCTCACAGCAGACCTATCCACAGAAACTTGGCAGGCCAGAAAGGAGTGGCAGGATATATTCAATATGCTGAATTGTAAAAATATGCAGCGAAGAATTCTTTATCCAGCAAGTCTTTCATTCAAAATAGAAGGAAAGATAAAGAGTTTCCCAGACAAACAGAAACTAAAGGAGTTTGTGACCAGTGAACCAGCACTCCAAGACATTTTAAGGGGGACTCTCTGAGGGAAAAAAGGCAAAACAAAACAAACAAACAAACAAACAAACAAAACAGAAGCAACAAAGACTAGAAAGGACCAGAGAACATCACCAGAAACACCAACTCTATAGGCAACATAATAGCAATAAACTCATATCTTTTAGTACTCATTCTAAAGGTCAATGGACTAAACTCTCCAATCAAAAGACACAGGGTAACAGAACGGACGAGAAAACAAAATCCATCTATATGATCTTTACAAGAGACCCATTTTAGACTTCAAGTTACCTTCAGATTGCAAGTGAGGGGATGGAGAACCATCTATTATGCTAATGATCATCAAAAGGAAGACAGAGTAGCCATACTTATATCAGACAATCTAGATTTTAATATAAAGACTGCAACAAGATATGAAGAAGGTCATTATATCATTATTAAGGGGTCTATCCACCAAGAGGATCTAACAACTGTAAACATTTATTCTCCAAACGTGGAAGTACCCAAATATATAAATCAGTTAATCACAAACATACAGAAAATCACTGATAATAATACCATAATAGTAGGAAACTTTAATACCCCACTTATAGCAATGGATATATCATCTAAGCAGACAAGGAAGCAGTGGCTTTGAATGACACACTAGATCAGATGGACTTAACAGATATATTCAGAACATTTCATCCTAAAGCAGCAGAATACACATTCTTCTTGAGTGCACAGGGAACATTCTCCAGAATAGATCACATATTAGGAAACAAATCAGTCCTCAACAAGTACAAAAAGATTGAGAACATATCGTGCATATTTTCAGACTATAACATTATGAAACACGAAATCAAACACAAGAAAAAATTTGGAAAGACAACAAATACTTGGAGATTAAAGAACATCCTACTAAAGAATGATTGGGTTAACCAAGAAATTAAGGAAATTAAAAAGTACATGGAAGCCAATGAAAATAACAACACAACAGTTAAAAACTCTGGAATGCAGCAAAGGCAGTCATAAGAGGGAAATATATAGCACTCTAGGCCTTCCTAAAGAAGGAAGAAAGGTCTCAGATGCACAAGCTAACCTCATATCTTAAAGTGCTGGAAAAAGAACATGAAATATAATGCAAAACCAGCAGAAGACGGGAAATAATAAAGATTAGAGTAGAAATCAATGCTATCAAAATGCATTTAAAAAAAAAAGTAGAACAGATCAATGAAACCAGGGCCTGGTTCTTTGAAGGAATTAACAAAATTGATAAACCCTTGGCCAATTTGATCAAAATTAAAAAGGAAAGGACCCAGATTAATAAAATAAAGAATGAAAGAGGAGTGTATTTCAACACTGTAGAAATACAAATCATAGTAAGAGAATATTATGAGCAATTATAAGTCAATAAATTGGGCAATCTGGAAGAAATGAACAAATTCCTAGAAACATATAAACTACCAAAATAAAATATGAAGAAATGGAAAATTTGAACAGACCCATAACCAGCAAAGAAATTGATTCAGTAATAAAAAATCTCCTCAAAAACAAGAGTCCAGGGCCAGATGGCTTTCCAGGGGAATTCTACCATTTTTTTTCAATATATAAAGTTTATTGTCAAATTGGTTTCCATACAACACCCAGTGCTCATCCCAAAAGGTGCCCTCCTCAATACCCATCACCCACCCCCCCTCCCTCCCACCCCCCCATCAACCCTCAGTTTGTTCTCAGTTTTGAAGAGTGTCTTACGCTTTGGCTCTCTTCCACTCTAACCTCTTTTTTTTTCTTCCCTCCCTCCCCCCATGGGTTTCTGTTAAGTTTCTCAGGATCCACATAAGAGTGAAACCATATGGTATCTGTCTTTCTCTGTATGGCTTGTTTCACTTAGCATCACACTCTCCAGTTCCATCCATGTTGCTACAAAGGGCCATATTTCATTCTTTCTCATTGCCACATAGTACTCCATTGTGTATATAAACCACAATTTCTTTATCCATTCGTCAGTTGATGGACATTTAGGTTCTTTCCATAATTTGGCTATTGTTGAGAGTGCTGCTATAAACATTAGGGTACAAGTGCCCCTATGCATCAGTACTCCTGTATCCCTTGGGTAAATTCCTAGCAGTGCTATTGCTGGGTCATAGGGTAGGTCTATTTTTAATTTTTTGAGGAACCTCCACACTGTTTTCCAGAGTGGCTGCACCAGTTTGCAGTCCCACCAACAGTGCAAGAGGGTTCCCGTTTCTCCGCATCCTCACCAGTATCTATAGTCTCCTGATTTGTTCATTTTGGCCACTCTGACTGGCTTGATCTACCAAACGTTTAAAGAAGAGTTGTCACCTATTCTTTTGAAGCTGTTCCAAACAATATAAATGGAAGGAAAACTTCCAAACTTATTCTATGAGGCCAGCATTACCTTGGTTCCAAAACCAAAGATCCCACTAAAAAGTAGAACTAGAGATCAATTTTGCTGATGAACATGCATGCAAAAATTCTCAACAAGATACTAGCCAACTGGATCCAACAATACATTAAAAGAATTATCACCATGATCAAATGCAATTTATTCCTGGGATGCAGGGCTGGTTCAATAAATGTGATGCATCACATTGATAAAAGAAAGAATAAGAACCACATAATCCTCTCAATAGATGCATAAAAAGCATTTGACTACAGCATCCTTTCTTGACAAAAAAACAAAAAACAAAAAACAAAAACCCTTAAGAGAGTACAGATAGAAGGCTCATACCTCAAGATCATAAAAGCCATATATGAAAGATCCAATGCTAATATCATACTCAATGGGGAAAACTGAGAGCTTTCTCCCTAAGGTCAGGAACATGACAAGATGTCTGGTCTCACAACTATTATTCAACATAGTGTTGGAAGTCCCAGCCTCAGGCATCAGAGGAGAACAAAGAAATAAAAGACATCCAAATCAGCAAGGAGGAAGTCAAACTTTCACTATTTGCAGACAACATGATACTCTATGTGGAAAACCCAAAAGATTCCAGCAAGAAACTGTTAGAGTCATCCATGAATTCAGCAAAGTCACAGCATATAAAATCAATGTACAGAAATTGGTTGAATTTCTTTTTTTTTTTTAATTTTTTTTCAACGTTTATTTATTTTTGGGACAGAGAGAGACAGAGCATGAACGGGGGAGGGGCAGAGAGAGAGGGAGACACAGAATCGGAAACAGGCTCCAGGCTCTGAGCCATCAGCCCAGAGCCTGACGCGGGGCTTGAACCCACGGACCGCGAGATCGTGACCTGGCTGAAGTCGGACGCTTAACCGACTGCGCCACCCAGGCGCCCCTGTTTTCCTCTATTCTATCTTCTTATTGATGAGTGAGCATTTGGCTTTGAGTGGTAAAGGTCTGAGCTTTTTTGCCCTTTCCAGTAGTTGCAGAATTCACCAATAGAGTTACAGTACCAGAATCCACATCACAAAGTATTGTCCAAGATGATACATTTTTAAGACTAGACATCATGGCAACATAGAAACAGAATGTAAACCTAGGACCACAGATGACTTCTTAACCATTCTGCATAGTCTGCCATCCAGAGCTTACTATCCAGTCAGAAAGAACATTAGAATATATATATATGTAAGTACATACATGTATATATATGTAAGTACATACATATATATATGTATATATATATATATTGAATACATATATATGAATACATATATACATATTGAATATATATGTATATATACATATATGCGTGTGTGTGTGTGTGTGTGTGTGTGTGTGTATATATATATATATATATATATATATATATATATATTCACAACACTTCTTGAAAATGGTAAGGGAGACTTTATTCAAAGGGGACATGGCAATACACTGTAGGGACGACTTCAATGGGGTCTTGAGGTGGGAGAGAGAATCAGACTCAACTCTGAATGAGCAAGTGGGGATTTATAGTCAAAAAATAGGCTGGGGATCAGTGGATCGAAGATTGTTAAGAATATTCTCACTGAAGATAGGCCAGAGTGATCAGACATCACCCAAGGAATGGTGCAGGTTAAGGTACCTGATCAGATACCAAAGCTAATCAGATATCAAAGTCGGGGGTGGAGGTGGGACAGTCACATTCAATAGACTTTGCAGGATCCGTGCAAAAATTGAAAAATGCAGAGACACACACAAAGTTAAAAAGTCAGGCATAATGGAAAGAGTCCAGGGATGCCTGAGTAGAGTTTGGCCAATGAGGAAATCTGTGTCAAAGGAATATGTAAAAAAAAAATAAAATAAAATAAAAAAATAAAAAAATCAGGGAGATACCAGATAACTAGAGAAATAGCTATGCCATGATAGGGAATTAAAGAAGCAGGGTAGAGATGATTATGACTCTGCCAGGGAACATAAGGGAAGAGTTTACTTGATTTTAGCTTAGAAAAATTTGGATATGCTGCATGCAACAATGATGAGAAGCAAGGGTAGAGCATGTACAAAGCCTCAGATACATAAATAATAAATAAAAATCCTCACTAATTTAATTAGCTTGATATTTTAAGCACACTCGTTACATTCTGACACACAAGTTGATACATTTTTAAATTTGGAAAGGAAAAAAAATCCTTAGTAGCTACAAATTCTAATGTAAGTGGAAATTAAAAACTTCGAATTTGACTTTATTCAACATCAATGCATCTTAATTTATGTCCACAAACATAACTTTTCTTCTAAGTATATGATTTGAGGCTGTAAGTTTTACATATATCTTTTTCTAATACTTTATAGATTTATTTCTGAAAGTTGAATTATTTTATGTTTATATTATAATTTAAAGGAGAGAGGCGTCTTCTAGTTCCTTGCAATTCAAAGTATGGTTTGTGGGTCAGCACAGTCAACCTTACTTGGGTGCTTGCTAGAAATGCAGTAACTCAGGTCTTACTTCAGGCCTGATGATAAGTCAGAATCTGTTTTAACAAGATTCTCACATAATCCTTTGCACATTAAAATCTGAGAAGTGCTTTTCTAGTTAATTAAAATAGAAAATTAGTTCAGTCAACTCAAGAGTCTTTGCTATGTCATCTATGACATCATGAATCTGACCCTTCCCTCAATAGCAATTCAGAAATTAATGCCTAAATGTTGGCAAGTTAAGAGAACTCAGTACTCAACTCAAATGAAAATAAATTTTATTTTTGTTAAGCTAGTATTCATTCATTCATTCATTCATTCATTCATTCATTCAAAGGAGATGGAAGTTAATTGAATATACCACACGGGAGCAGCAGACAGGACAGCAGAAGAGAAGCTGTGTCTGCCAAGCCAGTGTTTAAATTCAAGTTTTCAGGGGCGCCTGGGTGGCTCAGTCAGTTAAGCATCCGACTTCAGCCAGGTCACGATCTCGCGGTCCATGAGTTCGAGCCCCGCGTCAGGCTCTGGGCTGATGGCTTGGAGCCTGTTTCCGAATCTGTGTCTCCCTCTCTCTCTGCCCCTCCCCCGTTCATGCTCTGTCTCTCTCTGTCCCAAAAATGAATAAAAAAACGCTGAAAAAAAAATAAAATAAATTCAAGTTTTCAGGTGAAAGTGTTCCAAGTCCCATCATTCTCTCATTTAATGAAAATGAATACTTGGTGTATATTTCTGAATCTATATATTGTCATATGTTTTCTTAATCAATTACTTTTTTTTTCTTTTGCTTCCTTTGTGCCTAAGTGTTATTCCTGTTTTATGTTCTGATTTGAATCTAGTTTCTATTATCTCATAAACAAAAAGAGATATACACCACCTGGGATTAAACCTACGGAAGAGACCATAATTTCATCAAAATGAATGAACCTATTGATTTTTGTCTATAAATACATAAATTTATGGAAAATGAAAATTCCCCTTTGTTTCGAAACAAATTGCCAGCAGGAATTTCTGTTATTTACTTGGATGTTAACAGAATGCTTCTATAATTCATGTGAAAATGAACTGTACCTTAATACATGTTTTCCTCAGTGACTTTTGGTAGATTCTTGGCCATTTGGCCTCACTGTTAACAAAATGCAAGAGTATTTCTTGGTCCCATGAAGCACCTTCCTCCTGGCCTTCCTTTTTCCAGAAAGACTCCATTCTTCCTGAGAGGACCCTAGCTGAAGCTTTGATTGAGGCATTCATTCTACAGCTGGGGCAAGCTTTCTCTGAAATGCAGCTGGAATAGGCATTTCAAAGGCCCACATTGTTATACAAATGCTTCTATTCTTTGTGTTAGAGGCAGAAACCCAGTCAAGTGCCCAGACACAGAGGCTGTGAGAATGGAACAGAAATGAATTTCTCAAGACTATCATCATTTTCCAGTCCATCTTTCATCTAGAAAAATTCAGTAAAAACACATAGAACAACCTAATCATTGGATGTTATGGCAAAATTGTCAACCTGAAGGCATTATTCACACATCTCTGGCTCACACCATGATGAGACTAAAAGATATACGAGGTATTGCCTTGGGAACATGGCACATGAACAAGACAGAAGGAGCCACGATTGCAATCGCTGGTTTGACCAGTAAAACTGTGACTGTTTAGAGAATGAAAGCTTCAGGTTATCCTAACCTGTTCTCTTTAAACATTAAAATCATATAACTATTTTTGCATGCAAATTTTATGCTCACCAAGCAACTTTGATAATTTGCTTCCCACATATTTTCCCTGAGGTGAGACTTACATGATTGGCAAATACATTGCATACGAAGAGTATCTTATGCTTCATTATAGAGAATAGGATAGGTGCTCAGTAGCTGTTACTTGAATAAAAATTGAATGGATATATTTGCATTTCTGTTTGTATAGGTCAATCTGTAGTGACTTTTGTTACCTTGACATGACGTCCTCAGACCCAGTCAACTCTAGAGCAATGAGAGGATTGGATTTCTAACTACAAGATTAAAGGCCAGTCATTTGGTCTCCAAAGTAAGGTTATCTAACAGGGACCCTTGGCCTAAATTCATATTAAGATAATAAAAAATAATCCACAAAAGTCAGATTTCGTACTAAGTCTAGTATATTACAAATTATATCTTCCTTAGCCAAGAGGATTTGAATAAATTGAGCATACATGAATTACGTTTAACTGTTATAGAATCAAAATGATTATCAATTGCTATCTTCAAATGCCACTGACCAATATATTTATCACTTCCAAATGCAAGATGTATCTTGTCTCATCTGTCATAATTTAAGTTAGCTTAGAAGATTTTTCTGTCTTATCTCCCTCATCAGTACAGTTGACAGGACTTTACTGCTTCTCAAATCACAGTTCTAAATTTCTGATAGCATTATATTTTGCTTACTGATTGTTCCCATGGTGACTTTCTGAATAAAAGAATAATGCCCTTGATCAGAGGACCCTGGTTTTCATTTTAGGAGGTTAGGTTAATGGTGCTGTACACTACATTTGAAGCCATTTCATTTTAGAGACGCAGCTTGACTTTCAGCCACAAAACTTAAAAATGAAAAGATTTTTTTTGGTTATATTTGATCATTTCTATCTGAATACTATGTCTGTTTCCCACCTATTTAAGGAATCTGACATCACACTTTTTGAATAGTTGCACAGTTGTCTCTTTTTCTAGTCCAACCTGCTTTATTGAAGTCCAAATAGGGCCAAGAATAGATTTTAACTTCCCTGTGTCATCTGAAGAAGCAGGGAGATACAGAGGAGAGAGTTGGGGCTGGGAGTCAGGAGGTCTTTAAAATCACAGGATTGGCAGGGACATTGATGTCATCTGCTCCAGCAGCTCAAGATGCTGGCACTGTCTTCCATCATTCCCCTCAGTAACTCATGCACATTTTAGTTTTTAGAAATTATGTTAAATAGCTTTTTTTAACTATAAAAAATTGGAACAAATAAAAAAGAAAGGAAAGGAGAGAGAGAAGAGAGAGAAGAAAGAATGAGAGAAGAAAGAAAGAAAAAGAAAGAAAAGGAGAAAGGAAGAAAGAAACAGGGGAAGAGAGAAATGAAGGAGAAAGGAAGGAAAGAAATAGCTGCTCTCACTTTCCATCACCCAGAAGTAATCATGTTAATGCTAGGCTTTCTTGAAATTTCACAGAAATGAAGAATTCAGTTTCTAAACATTGTGGTCTATGGGGCGCCTGGGTGGCGCAGTCGGTTAAGCATCCGACTTCAGCCAGGTCACGATCTCGCGGTCCGGGAGTTCGAGCCCCGCGTCAGGCTCTGGGCTGATGGCTCAGAGCCTGTTTCTGATTCTGTGTCTCCCTCTCTCTCTGCCCCTCCCCCGTTCATGCTCTGTCTCTCTCTGTCCCAAAAAATAAATAAACGTTGAAAAAAAAATTAAAAATAAATAAATTAATAAACATTGTGGTCTACATTTTGGACTCCGATTATTTCTTGAAAGGCATACCTTTCTCATTTTATAGCTTTCACCGTTGTATCATGTCTAATTTTAATTGTCTGATATTGAAAGAAAACACTGTACTCCTTGTGATCTCCTTTCCTCCCAAGAGAACTGTGACAGCAGTTTTTTAACTGTCTAGAGTATTCAAGTTTGGGTTTCTGTTGTCCTTCCAAAGCTTGGAGTTATTGCCTTCAAAGAAAAGATGAGTAAGAAAACAAAAAGATGATAGATCCTTCTTATGACTGAAGAGATAAAAGACAGTGACTGACAGCAAGAGGAAATTTAGTGCTTTTTTTTTTTTAATGTACTGTATTTTCAGCGCAATTTTAGATTTACAACAAAACTGAGAACAAGTTTCTGGGGCACCTAGGTGGCTCAGTCAGTTAATTGTCCGACTCTTGATTTGGGCTCAGGTCATTATCTCACAGTTTGTGGGCTCAAGCCCCGTGTCCAGCTCTGTGCTGACAGCGTGGAGCCTACTTGGGATTTCTCTCCCTCTCTCTGCTCCTCCCCCCTGTTTGCATTCCCTCTCTCAAAATAAATAAACAAATATTAAAAAAGAGTGTACAGGAATTTCCTATATACCCACTGGCCCAACATGCACATTGATTCCCCCAGTATCAACATGCCGCATCAGAGTTGTATGTTTGTTACACTTAATGAACCTATATTAACATGTTATTATTCATCCAAAGTCCATAGTTTACATCAGAGTTCAGTCTTGGTGTTGTATGTTCTATGGGTTTGGACATATGACATGACATATATGATATGGCCTGTATCCACCATTATTGTATTATACAGATTAGTTTCACTGCCCTGAAAATGTTCTGTGCGCTCTACTTATTCATCCTTCCATTTCCCTTCCCCCTAAAGCCTGGCAACCACTGATCTTTTTCCTGTCTCCATAGGTTTGCCTTTTCCAGAATGTGATGCAGTTGGAATCATACAATATGTAGACTTTCCAGATTGGCTTCTTTCACTTAGCAATATGCATTTAAGTTTCCTCCATGTCTTTTCACGATTTGATAGCTCATTTCTTTTTAGCACTGAAGAGTAGTCCATTGCCTGGATATAACATATATTATTTATCCATTCACTTACTAAAGGACATCTTGGCTGCTTCCAAGTTTTGGTTATTATGAATAAAGCTGCTATAAGCATCTGTGTGCATTTATTTGTATGCATATAAGTTTATAACTCCTTTAGGTAAATACCAGCATGGTTGCTGGATTATAGAGTAAGACTGTGCTTAGTTTTGTAGGAAACTGCTAAACTGTATTCCAAAGTAGCTGTACCATTTTGCATTCCCACCAGCAAAGAATGTAAATTCTTGTTGATATACATATTCATCAGTAATTGGTGTTCTGCATTTTGGCCATTCCAATCAGGGGGTAGTGGTATCCCATTGTTGTTTTAATTTGCATTTCCCCGATGACATAAGATGTGTAATATCTTTTCATATGTTTATTTGCCATCTGTATATCTTATTTGGTGAGGTGTCTGTTATAGTCTTTGGCCCAATTTTTAGTTGGTGTAAGAGAAAAAAAAACAAAACAAAAACTTTTGTTTCTCCTTCACTCACACTCACAATATGCTGACATGAGATGTGTGGATGTTTTTCACACACCAACCAATTCTCTGACAGTAGTGAGTGCGCTTCCCTTCGCTTCAATTCAGTTCAGTTCAATTCGATTGAGTTCTGACAGTAACTAGAGTTAAGACAGACCCCACAGACTAAGGGTGCACTCCAACAAGACTGCTCCCCACTTCAGACATCAAACACAAGTAGTGGGTCCCCAGGTTAGCTACAACCTTCTGTCCAACTTGGCTACAAATTAGATTCCCACAACCCACTTCTTATGTTCGATAACTTGCTAGAATAATTCACAGAACTCAGGAAAACAGTTTACTTACCAGATAGGGGTTTATTATGAAAAGAATAGCTAGATGAAAGAGATGCCTGAGGCAAAGGAAGTGAGAAGGCAGCAGAGCTTCCATGCCCTCTCCAGCACTCCAAGTGCTCACCAACCTGGAAGTGATCCAAATCCCTTGGCTCAGAAATTTTTATAGAGGTTTCATCATGCAGGCATGGTCAGTTACTCACTCAATCTCCAGCTTCTCTCCTTTCTCTGGAGAATGAAGGGTGGAGCTAACAGCTTAAGCCTCTAATCATGATTGGTCTTTCTGGTAAATAGCCCCAACCTGAATGAAGCTATCTAGAAGGCCACTAGAGAACTGCCTTACTGGAACAAAAGATGCTCCTATTGCTCAAGAAATTCCAAGGGATTTAAGAGCTCCTGACACAGAGTTCTGGGTCAGGAGCTAGGGTCAAAGTTCAAATATTATAACAGAAAATGTTCCTAGCCCCTTTATTGCTTAGGAAATTACAGAGGCTTTGCTAATTTATTATATCACAATATCACAGTCAGGTGTTCGTTGACTTTTTATTGTTGAGGTTTTGTTGTTGTTGTTGTTGTTGTTGTTATATTTATTTATTTTGAGAGAGAGAGAGTGGGAGCAGGGGAAGAGCAGAGAGAGGTGGGGACAGAGGATCCAAAGCAGGCTTTGCACTGACAGCAGAGAGCCTTATGTGGGGCATAAACTCACAAGATTGTAACCTGAGCAAAAGTTGGACACTCAACCGACTGAGCCACCTAGGTGCCCCTTTATTGCTGAGTTTTAAGAGTTCTTTGTATATTTTGGATAAAAGTCCTATCTCAGATATCTTTCACAAATATTTTCTCCTATTTTGTGGCTTTGTTTTTTCATTCCCAGAGAGTATTTTTGTGGAACAAAAATGTTTAATTTTAAGGAAGTCCAGCTTATTAATTCTTTTTTCATGTATCATGTCTCAGTGTTGCATCTAAGATATCATTGCCAAACCCAAAGTCATCTAGATTTTCTCCTATGCTATTTTAAAGGAGCCTTATATTTTCATGTATTACATTTAGGTCTGTTATCCATTTTGAGCTAATTTTATACAGAGTATAATCTCTCTCTCTCTATCTATATATAACATAAAATATATAACATAATATATATTAACATATATTAATATATAAATAAATTTAGTTTTATTGAGGGTTGAAAATGATGAATTGGGGGCTGACCCTGAACTATATATGTATAATTTAAATAAAAACCTGTCAGCATAATATGTAGAATCTGGTCTCAACTAAGAAAAATAGATAAATGAAGGAATATACACATGTATACACATGTGACTCTATTTGAGAGCATCAAAAAGGCTGATCCATCAGATGGACACCCATCCACACGTCTTTAAGCTGAGAAATGCTGGTAAGATTAAAGTCCAATGATGAAAATGGCAGGAGAATTTGCCAACTTTGTAAATCAATCACTAGGAACAGATGCTCAAGTTTCTTCAACTAGGCGGATTTGCTCTTTCAGTTTAACTTAATCTAATGACAATAACAGCAATAGTAATGACATTAACAAGCATTTACTGGGTGGTAAACATCATGCTAAAACATTTTGCATGTAGCACCTCAAACTTTGTAACACCAATGTGAAATAGTACAGAATGGAAAAGGTAGGGTTATCAGTGTTTAACAGTCTCCTTAAGATCTCTGAACTAGTAAAGAGGAACCTGAAATTACAAATGAAGGGACATCTGAACTCCATATAACATATCTAAAACTTCCCCTTGGACTTTGACTCTCCTGGGCATCTCTCCAGATGCACAGAATAGTCAGGGCACCCATCAGCTATTGCTACCAACCCCCCACTGGTATCTGCTTCTTGCCAAAATGTACCAAAAACACCTATTAATAAAAGTTTTATATGGCTTCTCTATTGTTTCACTTAAATGCACATAGTACTTCACAAATTTTAAGTAGCAATGACCCCCATGTTCAATGGGACTTTGTTAATTTTAAATATTGTATGTACCATAAGAATACTATGCAGTAATTTATTGCTTCTGAATAGCATCACTTCAAGGAAAAATTATATTGTCATGGTTTATACTACTAAGAACCATTTATATTCATTCCATCTTCCCGATTGTCTCTAAATCCTATTTCTACCCAATCTTCTGATCTTTTCTTGTTTGAAAGATGTTGTTTTAGATAAAGCATGCATATCCCTAAAATTATTACTGTATGAATCGTGTAGAAATTTAAATACCATAACTTGTTGGAAAGTAAAGTTTGACGAGAAGATGAGGGACTTGGGGTCCTTAAAACTTAACCATGCCAAAAAAATGAAAGAAGGCTGACACAATTATATAGATATTGCTTTGTGTCGTAGAAATATTACCAGAATAATACACAGAATATAGTCTTTGCCAATAATTAGGGAGTTATCTTATTCTGTGTTTCACTCATCCCATCTGTAAAATGAGTATCTTTGATTATATCAGTAATTCTATAACCTGTCAGGGCATCAAATCACCAGAGAGACTTGTTAAAAATAGTCTCCTGGTCCCACTTTCCAGCATAGCTGAGATAATGATGTGTCTTAGGATACGTACGTGTGTATGAATGTAGATAGGTAAGGAGGTAGGTAAGTATTCATTTATTTTACAGCTTCTCCAAGTGAATCTAATAGAGCTCGTCTTTCAGAATAGATTATATCTGATAGTCCTCCCAGTTTTTAGATTATTTTACTCATCAAAATCACTATCATGCTATGAATCTTAAAAGTGTTTTATAGTGGTGTTAAATTAATTAACAAGAAGGCCATTAAAGGTGATTCTAATACCTTAGTAGCCCACATAAGCAATCAAAAACCTAAACCTGTAAATGCCTCAAGGTTAAGAAATCAAAACGTAAGAGCAACCAATCATAACCAACTAGTTTTTTCCAAATATGGCAAACACTGAAGTTATAGCCAATCAAATAATTCCCTTGTTTTGCTTTCACCCTTTCCTCCAGCTGCTGTTGGCGGAGCACTCCTAATTACTCCTGGTATGGTGCTGCCCAGTTCAAACTGATTTTTGCTCAAACTCAAAATTTTTACTATGCATCAGTTCCTCTTTTAACAGTGGTGATGAGATGATTTCATGGCTCAACTGTGTGCATCCCAACAAAAATCTTAGAGGCAAAAAAAGAGGAAAGATGATCTGACAAGGAAGAAGAGGTAATGGCTATCCTGGTGACATGTACTACCAGATTCTCAGTACCTTTTCCATCCTGCAGGTATCATTCTTTTTCAGGACCAGAAAATTAATGCTCCATCTCTCAAATTCAAGTTTCTTCCTACGGTGGCCTTCCCAAAGAGTGCATTTTGAGTAAGAGAATCCCTTTGCCATGCAACAGAACCTGTCTGGGAGAGTTCCCAGGAAGGGGAAGAGCAGCCCACCAGGTAGAGCATGAATGGCACCAGGCCTATTGGGGTTTACACTGACTATTGATGCCCTGTTGAGTCTCTAGTCAATTACCTAGGGAAATCACTTGATTCTGCTCTTCTTGCTGAACCAAAAGAAGGTGGAGTTTGAATATTTAACATTACTTAATTGTTAGCTTTAATGACTTTCTGATTTTAGTCTATTGTATGAGAAGTCACTATAGTAAGATGATGCACAAGAGTGGCCAGGATCCTTTAGCTCTGTTATTTCACAGATGCTACATCTATTTAGCATGTATTATTTGCCACTTACTAGACACTAGGAATAGAGCAATAAGAAGGAAAATTAAGTTCCTTATCTGCTAGGATCTTATACTTAGGTGGAAAATACTCATGGCAATAATATCATAGTAACTGTAGATGCTATTTATTGACTGTGTACCAGGAAGCGTGCTGAATACTTTAGCTTCCTATAATCTCATAACATCCTGGAGTAGGTATGATTTTTATTGTGACTTTACAGGATCTTGAGAAAGAGGGTCACTTAGTCAAGTGCAAAATCAGATACAAATTCGGGTCTGTGATCCCAATGTGTCCTCTTCTGTTTTGGCTTATGACCTGGATTTCAAAGTCTCATCACTCTCCAGCTGTGTGACCTCAAACAAGTTACTTTATTTCTCTGAATATGACTGCTGAATATCAGATTCTTACTTTGAAAGTGGGATTAAAAACATCTACCATGGTAGTGAAGTTGTGAGAATGAAAGAAAGAAAAGAAAGAAACAAAGGAAGGAAGGAAGGAAGGAAGGAAGGAAGGAAGGAAGGAAGGAAGGAAGGAAAGAAGGAAAGAAGGAAAGAAGGAAAGAAGGAAAGAAGGAAAGAAGGAAAGGAAAGGAAAGGAAAGGAAAGGAAAGGAAAGGAAAGGAAAGAAAAGAAAAGGAAAGAAGAAGAAAAATGTACCTAGCTAAAAATCTGGCCAGCAATTCATCAATGCCTGTTCTTTTTAGGAAGTCACTCACAACCTAATTTTCCCTTTCTCTGTAAAACAAGCAAAAGGTAAATTACTGAAACACATAGTCATCATAAGCATTTGAAATAGAGCATTCAGTCAGGTAGATGATGGGGCTTACACTTTCCTCTTAACAGCTTTCCTTCATGTAGGTTACTCCTTGGGTAAGGTAACTAGGTTCTCCCTTATGTCAATATAGTGAACCAGACAACCTGGCCACAGATAAAATGGAGAAGCTACATGTGTCTCCAGAGTTTAGGGGAGAGGTGTTCCGAATCTGTGTCCCTTGAGAAGCCAAGCTTCTGTAAGGATGCTGTTTCCAAAAAGCCTATTGAATACAAACATACTAAGGGCACATAGCAAGGATTCCCTTTTATACACAAATATCCCAATTTCTAATATTGTTTTCACAGGAAGATATGATGAGTACCATCTTGAAAGATTGAGAATTCCTTTTGGTTTGGCAATGGTGAGCTCCTTAGTGGTGATATCTAGAAACAGTGCCTCTGTAAAGAGAAAAATTGATGGAATTCTTGAGGGATTTTATCATTTAACTCAGCTTTTCTTGTCCTTCATCTTCAGAAGATACTTCTCAGGCACCTGGGTGGCTCAGTGGGTTAAGTGTCTGACTCATGGTTTCGATTCACGTAATGATCTCACGGTTTCATGAGTTCGAGTGCCATGTCAGGCTAGGTGCTGACAGTGTGGAGTCAGCTTGCTCTCTCTCTTCTCTCTCTGCCCCTCCCCCACTTGAGCTATCTCTGTCTTTCTCAAAATAAATATACAAACTTAAGGAAAAAGGAGGATACTTTTCAGATGTAGATGTTAAGATGGGTCTCCAATTTAAGTGGGTACAAAGATAATTCTTATGAACAATCTCTGTTCTCTGGGCTTAGTTTGATTCACTAGTTCACATTTATAATCTCAATTTTTTCTTTCTTTTTTCTTTTGTTGGTTTGATTTTCTCTTTCTTTCTTTCTTTCTTTCTTTCTTTCTTTCTTTCTTTCTTCTTTAAGTGAGCTTTTCCACATAATGCTCTTGTGGTCAGTGTAGAGAGTTTTGTTTTTGAAAAATACTGCACTAAAGACTAGAAAAAAGTGCCTATTAATTATTCATTCATTAAATAAAGTTAAGAGTGCATTTGAAATGTAATCTTAATCCCCAGGGTAACACTTACAGTCTGTATCACTCACTTGCAATTTGGTGTGCATCAAGGAATCTGGTATTGAGTTTAGAAAAAGTGAAAGAAAGTTTGAATTTAGGACTCTAGGCAAGAAATTTGAGAAAGGAAGATAAGGCCAGCAGCTAGGGTGTTCAGCAGGGGTGAGTAAATTAACATTTATTTAGTCCCAAGCACTTTGCAATTTTTTTCTCACTTAATTCTCACACTAAAGCAAAGAGATAAGCATCATTAGCATCCATTTTACATTTAATCAAAGTGAAGCTCAAAGAGGTTAAAAAGTTCCTTCCAAGTTACCCAGCTGGTAACCATACAGCATGTTAAGATTCAAAACTCTTTTATTTTCATTGAAAACTTAGCAAAAGCACAATTTTGCATAAAGGGTGGGTAGTGTTTACATATTCTCCAGCCTTGGCTTACTACATTGTGACTTAAACTCTTCAAATATTAATTCACTCAGAAAGCCCAGCATAGTGTCTTTTACTCAGTAGGCAATCAATAACCAAGAGTTATAGTAATGTTTCTGAGTGTGGTTGAATAGAATTCTACTTCATCATTCATTCTGTACCTTTGAGAGACCTAGTGTTTCTGTTTTAATGGTTTATATGCTTGAGGGCAAAAGACTTACTTTGCTTAGTGAGGGAGGAGGGGGAGAAAGGAGAAGTGAGGACTGACAAGAAGGAAGGGGAAATTAGGAAATTTTAGCCTAATATCATCTAAACCCAGACATATAATTAGATCACTTAATGTCAAATTCTAAATTATCCTATTTGGTATTTCACTGAAATGACCAGAGAGTAATTGGACAGGGTTTTTGATGAAGCTTATTTATTTGAGTATGTTTTACTATGGCAGTAACAGGGGAAAAGAGGAAATAAGTAAAATACTCTGAGTTTGTGACAAGCAAAATGCAATTGCACATATATTTTCAAATATAATGCACTTCTTAAATTTTAGCATTAGCTCATGTGATCATGGGTTAATTGATGGCATTGGTAATGCTCTTCATTCTTATCTTTTCTATTCCTTCCTTCCTGTCTGCCTGTCTGCTTTTCTTTCTTCCTTCCTCTTCCCTTCCTTTCCCCCTCTTTCCTTTATTTTCCTTTTTGAAAAATCCCATGGCAGTGTCTCATGCCCTTTTTACTTTTTTTTTCCTTCCAAATTTCTATTTGTCTAAGAAGTACAAAAGTTTTTGGAAGTAATGCCAGATCTGCTGATTTAGTGGAATAACCTATCCAACCACTGTCTAATTTCTATGACCAACTAGATGTATGAATTTATGAATGTCAGTTAACTACTTAGAAACAAAGGCATACTGGAGCACCTGGGTGGCTCAGTCGGTTAGCATCCAATTTTTGACTTCAGGTCAGGTCATGAACTGTGAGATCTCTGAGCCCTTTTCAGGCTTTGTGCTGTCCTAGAACCTGCTTGGGATTCTCTTTCTCTGTCCCTCCCCCGCTCACTCGCTCACTCTCTCTCTCTCTCTGCCTTGCTCTCTCTCTCAAAATAAATAAATCAACATTAAAAAAAAAAGAATCAAAGGCATACATTACTCTCATCAGTAGAAACTGTATTCTCATGAAAGACTGGAGATTCAAATACAGTATTATTATTATTATTATTATTTTTAAAGATATGTTGTCAATTGAGACATTTTCAGGGGCAAAAGGAAACAATGATGTCCAAAGTACATATTGACCTTAAAACATAGTAATTGTAGACACATTAAAATGTAAACTCTTCTGAGTTTTAGATTTAAGAAAATGTTAGGATCAAACACACAGAGTTGTGAGATAGCTATTATTGTTAATCATAATATTTTTTAGTTTTTATTTTTGTTTTTTGTGGGTTTTTTGTTTTTTGTTTTTGTTTTTAGTTTTGTTTTTTTTTTTACAAACACTATTACTTATTGAGTATTTAGTGCTAGGTGCATGCTAAGGACACTGAAGAACTGTGGCATTTAATTATCACAGCCATTATAAAATATCAATAATATTATATCAAGTTCTACTAAGTGACAGATCTACTAAGTGGCAGATTAATAGCAAAATGTGATGATGTCAAGATCCATGATCATTGCTATTATGTTATAAAAAATCAGCAAACATCCTGACCTCAAAATAGCTAGGATCTCTCTCAGGGGGTTTAGAAGTGCCCATGTAAGTAAAGGGCCATGATGCACAATTTCACAGTAACATTTCTTTTTGTCTTTAAAACAATTGATGGAGGGACACATTGTGTACTAGTTCTAACTCTTGATTGGGACTAAACTCCAAGTTCCAACTAAAGAGGCACATTCAGTCCCACAGGGGAGGTTAAAAGACATGCTGCTGTTGACTATAATGTCACCAGTGGCTGCCATACAGTTGGGGTAGTCAGGGTAGAGTAGAGTATCATTTATAATGCAAAAGGCAGCAAATACAATCAGAGGCAGACCAGATCTCACCAGCTTGCTCTGTGTGACATGAGAACATGTGGAGGAATGAAGTGTTCATAATTATGAATAGCGGCTATATTACCATAACTACATTATTCATGGCTTCAAATGGAAATGCTGTCTTGAAATACCATGCCACTGATTTTATTTTTTCATTTTTAACAGTGATAATTTATCTTGTTCATTGTTTAGCCACTCAACAAAGCTTCAAAATATCGGGGTGGGGGGTGGCTCTTCTTTTAAAATTTCTAAATATGGCACATCGTTTTGGTCATAAACAACAGGTATAATGAAAAGAGCCTTTGGAGAGACGATCTAGGCAGAGTGGGAAGGACTGTCAGGCAATTAGTATCTCCAGTCCACTGAGAAGTGAGGAAATGGGCTGCTGATTGCTGTTCTCAAGTGCTCTCTCACCCCCTGGGTTCCAGGGCAAGAATCGGTCAGCAGAAATTCTGTCTGTCAACAAGATTTTACCACATTGCCTGGATTGTAATTTCAACTTCTTGCCTTTAAAGTAACTTAGGGAAAGTAGTCCTCTCAAAAGCCCTGATTTTTTTTTTTTTTTTTTTAGCAAGAACCAAAAAGACATACACACATACATACACACTCACCACTTAATTAACAAAAAGAAAGAAGAAAGGATAAGAAAAAAGGAAGAAAGCTAAAAAGGGAAAGGGATATATCCCTCCTCTCCTGTGGTTCAATCTGTAGCAAACTAGTTATAAGCATTATTTCCTTTCATTAGAAACACAGTGATGGCAACATATGAGGTAGGCATTATTGTGCCCATAAAAATAAAATAGAGAATCCATAGTCTGTAGCGTTGCCCAAGGGCAGATGGGAGTGGGGGGAGGGAAGGTTAGAGAGTTTATATTCAATCCCAGGACAGAAAGACAGGAGCTCTCTACTTCAGGCTTTTTATTCACAAGACCTTATGAAAAGTCAAGTGTTTTATTAATAAATTCCTAGGTAGAAACAGGTCTAACCTTTACTAGCAATGCAATAAGAAGTTACTTTATCTGTGTAAATCTCATCTACAATATGGAAGGACATAAACTAACATCAACCTTGTAGGAGTGCTGATTGGACTATATAAGATGATGCCAGTAAAATATTTCCTACAGGGACCAGCACAGAGGAAATGCTCGATAAGTCATTATTTATGATCATAAAGATGATGAAAGGTATTATTTATAGCTATATATAGCTAGATAGTGTTAAATGATATACTGAAGCATATTAAAATTTTTAAGAGTTTATTTGAGCAAACATTGATTTGAATCAGGCAGACCTAAATCAAAAATTGTTAAGGGAACTCCAATGGAAGGAGTGAAGCAAAAGGCTCTAGAAAGCAGACTGGAAGCAAATCAAAAGAATTCATTTGACTGGGTATAGCTTAAGCCTTACATGGAAATGCCTAGTTGACTATTTGTGATTGGTTGTTCTTAAATCTTGATTTCTTAACCTCGAGGCATTTGCACGTCTTAAGTCTATCCTAATTTTTGGTTTGCTTACATAGGCTGCCAAGGCATTAGAGCCATCTCAGCCTAAAAGCATTTTTCTTTAATTACTTTGAAAGACAGATAGATACATGTAGATGCAGATACAGATACAGATCTACACACACACACACACACACACACACACACACACACATTTGGTCTTACCCTTAAAATATTTGCTAATTCTCTTTCTGTGTTGATATTTAACACACCAGTAGTTAGAAAGAGAGGCCTGATGATAGAGAGATAGATAGATAGATAGATAGATAGATAGATAGACAGACAGATAGATGATAGATAGACAGGCAAGACTACATTATTATAAGTAGTGGTATATACTTCCATCCAAAGACTCATTATAGATCTTATCTCTGTTTTGTGATATTGGCAACTGTTCATCTTCATCTAGATTTCTTATTATATAAGGGATTCAGCCCCTCTTATAACCAAAAGTAATGCTTAGCCTAGAGAAGAGAAGTTTTTGAAAGATACTGTCTTGCATAGACAACTTCACATAATCTTGGGATGATGACCAAACAAAACTTAGACCACTCATAAACCACGAAATAATAGTCCCCATTGATTGAGCCATCTGGAACAATTTCCACTAAAGTAATGATAGCTACCGGTCTTGCATGTTAGGACATCTGGGCACCTATAAATAACTGAGCCATATTTCTTACAATTTAATGATTTCCATCCCAACATTGGGTAAGCTTATCAGTATCATAAAATTAGGGTTTTTACATATCCCAAACTTACAAAGAAATTTATCACCCAAAGAATTCTTTTTTTAACGGGATAAAAATGTTTTTCTTATATTTAATGTTAGAAGTTGTTTTTTCTGGTAAAAAAAATGAGAAGTATGGACCATATAGAAAAAAAATATATAATAAAGATAACTAAGCGTGCCTGAGTGGCTTAGTCAGTTGAGCATTGAACTTCAGCTTTGGTCATGATCTCAGTTCCAGTCCCACATCAGGCTCACTGCTGTCAGCACAGAGCCAGCTTTGAATCCTCTGTCCCTTCACTCTCTGCCCTCCCCAGATTACTTCCTGTCTCTCTCTCTCTCTCTCTCCCTCTCTTTCTCTCAAAAATAAATAAACATTTAAAAAAAGATAAGCAAATAATACTAAACTTTTTTATTATTATTCCAAAATTTTATCCAGAGATAAATGTAGTTAGTTTTTTTTGGATCTTTCCCATGCAAATAAATAAATACAGAGAAAAATAAACTTATTCTACAAGAGATAAAAAGATAGATTTATTGACACTATTCCTTTGACCTTTCAACAAAGATCACCAGCCCTTCTTTGAAGAAGTAGGCTTAGAAATTCACCCCGGAGCATATCTTGAGGGTCCTACTTATTTATGCAGATTTATGCTAGGCAGACCTCTGCCTTAGAAAAAGTGTCTAAAGGAAACCTTTGTTTGGCTTATCAAAGTCCAGCCTCCCCCTTTGTGGATCATTGAAATCTGAGAAGAGAGAACAATTTGCATAAGAATTAAGGAGGTTTTTGTTTGTTTCTTTTTCAAAGAGGTGGACAGTAAATATCCAACCCTCTCTCAGTTAATGAAATAATAGATCAAGGAGGCAAGTATAATCCCAAACAAGGCCCAGTTAGCAGGTTAAGGCCAAAAGGCTCCTAAAATGGTCACCATGAGTTGTAGAGAACAGGGCCGGCTTCATGGGCCAGTGACCACAACATTTACACAGGGACCGCTCCCATAAGGGACCAACACTTACTTTAATGCTCAGCTGTTGTCCTCTTGGAATTCTTAATTATTTCTAAACAAGCAGCTCTACCTTTTTATTTTACATTTGGCCTTGCAAATAGGCTAAGGGCAGGCTGCCCCAACATGGGCCACTTTGGCATGAACATTATTTTGAGTTAGGCAATCAAAACCCAACAGATTCAGGAAAAGTTCCTTACCTTCCCCACACCAGCCTAAAAGAATTTAGATAGAGGACCTGCTTCAGGAAGAGAGCTATCACCACAGATAAGTACATAATGATATGAACTAGGATGTATGGTGAACAGGAGGGAACCTAGCAAGTCCTGTTTGATCAACATCCTCTCCTTGCCCCTTTGTTTTTGAATCGCCCAACCATTTACTCCTCTTCACTTCCCCTGAAAATTATATTCTTTCCCTTTGAAGATCCAACCCCCTATCCCATTCTCCTTAGTTCAAAATGGCATATATACCTCATTTTGCCTGACTGTCTTTGGGATTTCCATGTCTGTGTGGATTCCCCATATGCATGATATTAAATTTAATATTCTGTTTATCTGTCCCATATGAATTTGATTCTTAGTCCAGCTAGAAGGCCCTTGGGGGCAGGATATTCTTGCTCTCCTGGTAGAAAAAGATGGCACCAGGGCACTGGAGCCAGCCATTAGATATATAAAGGGACTATATTATTCTGAGCCAATGAGTAGGATATGGGCAAAGTACTCTTTCTACTAACAACTAGCTCTTTCAGAGGTGGCTGTGTGTGTAGAATGAAAAGATTGGTCTCTAATAGAAGTAATGCTTATATATAAAAGAGGTACCAAAAAAGACAGTGCACAAATTTAACTCAGAGTGACATACTAAGTTATTAAAAAACTAAGATGGCAGAAGATGCTACCTTTTTGTCCTGGAACCGGGGCACTTGGCCCACTCACTCTACAATTATTAATAGTAGACAGCTCATGCTAATTTCTACGCTCTTCCCTCTGCTTTTATTTTGGATTTCTGCACATAAATCTAAGACCCATCTCTCCTTTGCTGGACATCCATAAATCTTGAAATCTTCAAAGCTTCAAAATCTATTATCACCATAACAGTGGTCTTGGGCCATGGAAATATAGAAATATAAGAAAGAGAAAGAGAGAGAGAGAAACAATCTGACTCTTTAGCACCTATCCTAGCTTCAGGATGCTTATATCCGTAGCCTGCACACTCTGATAAATGTAATCACGTAAGAAAAATGGATTCCTTCCCTCCTCACAGACAAGAGCAACAAAGCAGAAATTCTTTGAAATCACAAGAAGGGTTTGGAGACATAAATAGGGTTATATTGGATTTCAATTATAATTACAAGATGGATCCTGAGCTTGGCCCTCCGGGTTGGCTGAGAACATATGATTTATATTCCACACTTTGCAAACATTAATGAAGGGATCTCTGACACAAAAATATAATCTAAGTTAATAATAGTCACATTATACTATTCACACTATTCTATAACCTGGTTACAAATAACTTGAGAATATATTGTGATTTTTTTCCATATTACTATAGGTCTCAATCATATTTTTTTTCTGATCTTCCCTAAATTTCTTTATTTTTATTTTTTATTTTTTATATTAAGTATAATGTATTGTCAGATTGGTTTCCATACAACACTCAGTGCTCATCCCAACAGGTGCTCTCTTCAATGCCCATCACCCAATTTCCCCTCTCCCCCACCCCCTGTCAACCCTCAGTTTGTTCTCAGTATTTAAGTCTCATGGTTTGTCTTCCTCCCTCTCTGTAACTTTCCCTCCCCCTTTCCCCTCCCCCATGGTTCTCTGTTAAGTTTCTCAGGATCAACATATGAGTGAAAACATGGTAACTGTCTTTCTCTGCCTGACTTATTTCACTTAGCATAATACCCTCCAGTTCCATCCACATTGCTACAAATGGCCAGATTTCATTCTTCCTCATTGCCAAGTAGTATTCCATTGTATATATAAACCACATCTTCTTTATCCATTCATCAGTTGATGGACATTGAGGCTCTTTCCATAATTTGGCTATTGTTGAAAGTGCTGCTATAAACTTTGGGGTACAAGTGCCCTATGCATCAGCCCTCCTGTATCCCTTGGGTAAATTCCTAGTAGTGCTATTGCTGGGTCATAGGGTAGATCTATTTTAAATTTTTTGAGGAACCTCTATACTGTTTTCCAAAAAGACTGCACCAGTTTGCATTCCCACCAAGAGTGCAAGAGGGTTCCCATTTCTCCACATCCTCTCCAGCAACTATAGTCTCCTGATTTGTTCATTTTAGCCACTCTGATTGTCATGAGGTGGTATCTCAGTGTGATTTTGATTTGTATTTCCCTGATGAGGAGTGACGTTGAGCATCTTTTCATGTGTCTATTGGCCATCTGGATGTCTTCTTTAGAAAAGTGTCTAATCATGTCTTCTGCCCATTTCTTCACTGGATTATTTGTTTTTTGGGTGTGGAGTTTGGTGAGTTCTTTATAGATTTTGGATACTAGCCCTTTGATATGTCATTTGCAAATATCTTTTCCCATTCCATCGTTTGCCTTTTAGTTTTGTTGTTAATCATATTTTTTAATAACTATATAGTTTTTCTGGCATGATGGTGCCATAATTGTTACAATCGTTTCCTCTTTTGACAGTGTACCTTGTGTCTATTTTTCTCCACTCAGCCAACTAATATTTATTGAGAGCAAGACCCTGACAGATTGAGGATAAGAAACTGGAGAAGAGAAACAGGTTTCTGACTACAGGGGTGATGGTAAGTAGAAAACAAAACCACACCACCATAAAACACCTGCACATGGTTATTGTTTTTGAGGCTTAAAATAATGATAAAATAGATTCTGACTGGGTCAACAAAACTTAAAATGCTTGAGGGCATAACAACACTATATTCTAAGGGAAGCAAGGTTTCCCTCCATAAATATGTTTTTAGTCACTTAACTTCATTTAATGAAATAAGTAGTAACCATAAGTTTTGTTATTGCTCTGGACATTTCGATTTCTTTACATTTTTCCTTATTGTAAATAAGTCTGACTTAGTAAGTAAGAGGGGATATGATAAAGTTCACTTTATTCCCATCTTCCTAGTAATGAGGGCAAAGAAAGAAACAGTTTAATGTCTGTCTTATTTATTGGAAAAGAGAGAGAGAGAGAGAGAAGTGAGGAGTGTGTCAAGAATGAGTCATTTTCCCTAGCTTTGAATATTTAAAGAGACTATACATCTAAGGTTCTGCATAAAAGAGGAAGATCTACATACAGGTGATGTTTGTGGAAGAAGGTTTGTTAGGTTTGCTGAAAACATCAAGAAAACTTAAATGCCTATCTTTTTCCTATTCTTCTCCAGATCATAGTGTTGGAAGGGCCATGAAAACAGGATAAGCAGTCCACTTCAAAAGCAAGTTTTCAGTAACACCACCGTATTTGAATGCAGCCACATGTTTCGTACTACAGAACTTTTTACAGATGAGCTTACAATTATGCTTTTAAGAAGTAAAAGATGACAAATGTGTGATGATAGCCTTGGAATAAGTATTGGCTAGAACACTGGATTTTGAGCCTTTGGTGAACAGCTTCATAAACACAGAGTCTGTGAGTCATATTCCCATATTCCTTGTAACACTAGCAGGGCAGGCGCTGAGCTCATACAAGTTGAATGAACCAGTAGAAAACAAAAGGGCTTCTCTCTCCTTTGCCGTAATAACATTGTTTTTGAAGACACAATACACTTGGTATTTGCTGTATACAAGTTTCCTGAAACCATTTTTACCACAGAAGAAAAACAAGCTGATTGTGGAGTAAGAAAACTAAGGAGACATTTTTGAATTATAAAATCCACTTTGCTAGTTAGGGTTTTGCTTGGAAATAGTTGGTTCTGATTAACTTAGGAGGAAATGAAACTTAAGAGGTGGGTACAAGATAGATCATGTAATCTAGAAAGCCAGTGAGCAAGGCTTGGGAAATTGTGCCAGAGTCAAAAAGGGCTTGATAATCAGATAACAGCCAGAATCATGTTTTCAGAGGTAGACTTCTCGTCATCACCTCCAGGGCCAGCGTGCTGTTACTGAACCCACTGCCACTGAAACGTGAGGCTATTTCTACCTCTTTCAGAATTATTTATGAACAGTCCCCTGTTCCTGTATATCACCTCCTTCAGATTTGCAATCTGTTATTGTGGTTCCTTAGTTTTATTTTCAGTTCTGTGGTCTATGTAATATCCTTACAACAAATTTCTTCCCTAAAGTCAACCAAAATTGGCTTCTGTTTTTGCTTATCTGCAATCAAGCTACCAAAACCAATGTACCCTACCCTTCTCATTTACTACTGTAGAGCAAACCATCTCTGAAGACGGCTTAGTCATACCTTTTCCGTGAGCTCCCTTCTCTTTCAGATACAGGTATCAAGATCTCACATTTGTTTGCTTTGGGTCTTATTCAAATATCTGTCACAATAACTTTAATACCTCTCTGCACTCCATATATTTACATACCTATTCCATCTCTGAGCTCTCTGAGGGCAGAAACTCATTCTGACCTATTTTTTTTTTTTTTATCCTTAACACCTAGCCGAGGGTTTGGTGAATTGGAAGTCAATAAATGCTTGCTGAACCACTGCAAGGCTATGAATGTCTATGTCACTGGTGCCCAGTGTGGTGCTTAGTATCTAAGCTCTGTTAATGACTGAGCCCTGGACTGAAAGGGAGAAAACTGTGCTTACTTAAGTTGACAGTCATCCTCACCTTTCTACACAGAAAGAACATGCATAGGTATTTGCAAAGCATTTCTTTATCTAGCTGGCTATAATATGTGTTTGTTCATCTGTTACGTCTTCATAAACTTCTATAGTTCTGGAAGACAGAGAATACATTTTAAGCTATGATTCTACCCTGAAAGGCATAACACATCCTGTGGCATTGCTATAAATGTTAATTGACTCTAATTTGATAAACTGTCAGAATTTGAACATCATGTATATTCTAACTTAGGGAATTAAACATATACTACAGAAGAAATTAAAGCTCTGCATTGTGATCCCATAGCTCCTGCCTTGTACTGTAAATGTAAGATTTGGCAATTACAAGGCATCGCACTGTTGCAGGGTCCTTTTTTTTCCTCCCCTAATGCAAATGTCTTATCACTACTGAAATGCTTAAAATTACTTTTAAAATGAGCATCTGCAAGAAGACACCACACTAAGTTGAGAGGAAAAAAGAGGAATAGATACGATAGATTTTTACAAATATGTTCAACATAATTTTAAGCAGACATTTAAAGGAATTGAGTTGTGAAGTTTTGTCATTTTTCTTATCAAGCCCACATTCCCGAAAATAAAATTACCAATTAAAAAAAAACACTTATGATTATATAAGATAATATAACTTATGTTTTCACATATCCTAAGAAAGTTTCAACAAAGGAAAGCTGAAAAGAAATCATTTTCACAGAAATAATTTTCAGAAATTGCTTTAGTCTCACATTGTTAAGCACACACAGAGAAGAATGAAGACGTATAATACATTCAGATCTCAAAGGTGGATACTTGTGTTTCACATACAAGCAGTTCATTTAGAATTGATCTGAAATCACTGAATATACATCATATTTGATGTTTCAATTGTTCCCTTAAAATAAAAATTGGAAAATATAATAATTCTCTGACTTAAGTTCACCCCTGCTATTACTGGGTGACATTTCAAATTATATATTTGTCATTCTTTTCCTTGCCTTTTGTAGCACAAATAGATTGAGCAAAGTAAAGAGAATATATTTTAAATCTTAGGTATTTCCTTTGAGAGGATTTTCATAATATTTGTCACTGCATTTTAATTTGTAGTAATAGCAGAATAAAACATTTGCAAAAAATGCATAGGACATACATTTCCAATTCCACATCTACCACCCTCCTTTTCCTCCTCCCAATACAGTCATTTTCTAGGTTGTCAAAAGATAGATGGTCTCCAGGGCTAGTTTGTCATAAAAGGTAAGATCAAACCAATAGGGAGGAAAAAAAAAGGAAGAGAAGAAAAAAATTACAATAAGCTTGTTCACTGAGCCAGGTAGTGCAAGAGTCACTGGCAGTTTCTCCAAAGCATTCTGACAGACTTCATTTGTCTCCTTGTTGAGCTACTCACAATATCACATGTCATGACTTCCTACCATGCTCCCACCATGTTCTTGCCTTGGAACTGCAGTTTTGGGTGCCGCCTTCTGGGGGCACCACTGAGGCCAGAAAATATTCAGAGAATTTCTAAAATGAATTTGACTTTTAGGAGCTTCTAAAAAGGAATGCATCTCTGCTCATCTCTCTGCCAAAGAGCTGTCACTCTCTTGAAAAGTTAAATTTGTCACAAGGAAAGAAAATTTCACCATAGCCTGTTTAAATAAGTTAGGGAGTAGAATCTTCTCCCCAATGCTTTTTCCACAGCAAGCAAATGTATCAATCATTTTATTCTCTGAAATAACAATTTATTATCCATGCAGGAGGCCTTAGATTCAATCTGCACAGTGTTCTGAGTGTCGCATCAGATACTAAGACCTGCCATCAGTCTTTATCAGGGTAATCACTCTGCTCTTGTCATCAGTTTTTAATAATAAAACTATTTATTACTTCAATAATTATTTATGACAAGAAGTCTGCCATTGGCATCATGAATAAATATTGATAAATTGGTTGGTTAATAAATGGGTACTGTTTAAGTGTCTTGGAGAATGTGAAAATGAGAGTATTATTATTATAAAGAGTTATTATAAAAAAATGTGAAATGTTTATCTCTTATTGAAAAGATTATATTTGCCCAACAGGAATCCCATGAAAAGAAAGTGAGAAATCTAATTTGCAAAAGGACAAAGATTCAGCATGAAAGACTGAAGAAGCAATATTAAGCCATAAAAAAAAAAACCACATTATTTTCAGGCATTTTATCTAGATGCCAAATTAAACTAAATGAATTGGACTTAGTTTGAGGCACTGTTTATATATATATATATATATATATATATATATATACACACTCACACACACATATATATATATACATACACATACACACATATATACATACTTATCCACACACATACACATATATATACATATACATATATATACATATACATATATGTATATATATAAAATGGAGATCAAAGATTTAGAAACTATGTTAAAAATGCTTTTTTTTTTTTTTAGCTGTGATCAGCTCCCAAGAGCCACAGATTTTTTTTTTTTAATGTCTTTTATGACAGGCTGGAAACACGAATTTGAAATGGGAGTCAGAAATAGCATTAAATCTCATCCTCTGATGAGTGGTTGGGAACACATGGGTATAATCTTTACTTACAGAGAGTCTTCCCCTTGGGCCAATTTTCTGGAAATCACAAATGACTCAAAGGACTTAAAGCATGACTAACAGTTACCTGGTCAGTGATGCTGGATAATGGGGTATTCAACTTAAAAGTCAGAAATGCTTCTACAAGAGGGCTGGTACAGACCTCTTAGCCATCTCGGCTGCCTAGCATCATGGATGCAAAATCAAAATAGAAGCCAGGGGAAAGTCAGTTAAGAGCAGTTTTTTTTTTTTTTGTTTTTTTTTTTTTTTAAATGCAAGTAAAGCTGGAGCCCACTACAGGAACCTGCTGAACAGAAATCGTAAATTCCATCCAAGCAAGGTCCAAATTAGACTGCTGGAGTTGAAGGTAAATAAAGAGTGGCACTCCATGAATGCAAGGAGATCTTAGGAGCAGTTGCCCCAAAAGTAGACTCTGAGACAAGGATTTGAATGCAAATACTGGATTTGAGAGGTGATCCTAGGAAGGACCATGACAGGAATGGGGAAATTTGCATGGGGTCAGTAAAAGTCTTTTATTGAGCTGGTTACTGCTGTGGGGAATTTGGTTCACTCTGAGTGGAGGACTCTAGGAGGCAGTTTAGAACATGAATCACAGCTCATCCAAGGGTGAGGTAAGGAAGCTGGGCTGTTTAGATGTCAAATTCCAAACACATGCGCCAAGGAAACACATGCAGTGTACCAACAGCTTGTTTTACAGTGAGGCAACTGGAAATTACAAAATTGGATTTTTCCATGAGTTTGGTGGGATCAAGGAACAGGTTCATACAAATAAGAGGGAGTGAAGAGAATTATCACATATAGGGTTTTCTCATGAGTGCATTGGAAAGAGATGGAATAGTGTGAGCACACAATGAATCAGTTAAATGTATGTATGAAGTATGACTATTTTTTTTTAATTTTTTTTTCAACGTTTATTTATTTTTGGGACAGAGAGAGACAGAGCATGAACGGGGGAGGGGCAGAGAGAGAGGGAGACACAGAATCAGAAACAGGCTACAGGCTCTGAGCCATCAGCCCAGAGCCCGACGCGGGGCTCGAACTCACGGACCGCGAGATCATGACCTGGCTGAAGTCGGAGGCTTAACCGACTGTGCCACCCAGGCGCCCCAGAAGTATGACTATTAAAAAGCAGCAAACACAAACCTGACTATCAGCAGGAAATTCAGAAGTGGTTAAGCACTTGGGGTAAGGTATCAGCCTGCCTGGATTTGAATCCCACCTCCAACATTTACTTTCTGTAACCTTGGGGAAGTTGTCACCACTTATATAGATTATGGAGAGAATTAAATAAAGCAAATTATAGAAAATGATTAGCACTGTACCTGGTGTTGGGTAGGTACTCAGTAATGTTAGCAATTATTAATGTTATTATTATTAAGCATGCCCTGGTAAATCCAAACTTAGTCACAAGACTGATATGATCAACTAGAAACAACTGCTTTAGTTCTGAGGTTGCCCAGACCTCCATTGGCCCACTGGATGGTTTGCACAAATAATCTGCAGGAGAGAACCAGCCAGTGTACTGACTCAGTGTACTCAGCAGACACCTGACGATATTCGGGACAGGCAAAGATGAGGGACATTTTTTGAAAGTCAGAACAATTGACTTAATAACCAGAGGAATTAAATGGATTATTTAAAGTTGGACTGATTCAAAACTGTAGATGAGGAAACATATTCATCTTAGTTCTATATGTAATTACTCCCATGACACCTGTTTTTTAATTGACTCTCATGAACTGGCTATTATGGAGGGCACTGTGAATACGGCAGGATACTCTGGCCTCAAAAAACTTACATTGTAGTGGTTCGAAACAAACAATACACCAGTGATTACAGAAACGAAAAAAAGAAGGACAAAACACCGAGAGGCAGAGAACCAAGATATCACACCTAGGGAAAACAGGCAGTCATCTTAATTAGTTCTTCCCATAAATATTTGTTCAGCACCTAATGTGTGTCAGACACTGTACCAGGCAATGGAATACTCCCAAGGGGAAAAAGGATGAACTTTAGGCTGTAGTAAATGACACAATGAGAGATCAGTCTAGGAAAATGTTAGAAAAAACAGCATTGCTGCAGAAATCATGATAGAGCTAGGTGTTCAAGGGGCAAGGGAACTTTCCAGGCACAATCAGAGTGAAGAGTGGTTCAAGCAGGGGGAAGAGCGTGTGCAATCACCTTGCAGGAGAAGCAAGCAAGGGTGGCCCTAAATCTTCAAAGATGTAGCTGGACCAGAGCAAGCAAGGCAGGGAACATAATATGAAGAGGGCTGGCAGAAAGCAGAGCACTAAAGGGCCCTGAAGGCCAGGTTCAGGTTGTGGTTCTATCCCGAGAACAATGGAGGATACTTGGAGGTTTTGAGGCCCAACGTGCATGATGGGATCTGTTTTTGGAAACACGTCCCAGTGGCTGCAGTTCAGAGACCACTTCGCAAGGGTGGAGGACAAGGGCACAGCCATTAGCTGTGGCAATCATCCATGTGAAGGCTGAGGGACGAGACTTTAGGCTTGAAAGAGAAGTGGGAAAGTTGGATGAAGAGCAGTGGAAGCAGCCTGGATGGAAGGAACCAAGCTAAACAGGAGAGTGTGATCATTTTGAGAAATGCAAAGAGAATCCATTATTGCTGGAGAATTGAACTTAAAAGGAGGGATAGTGGGTGGATGATGAAGCCTCAGCCAGATTCCAGAGGAACCAATGAAAAGATTTTAAGGGCATAGCCTTTATTCTAAGCTCTATTAAGATATCTTAAGAAAGATTTTTGAAAGGTCACTGGGTGAAGAAACAAACAAAAACCAACAACTAATTCCATGGGTGGATAAGACTACCGCTCTATGGAAAACTGTCTTAGTCATTTTCATGTGTCAAAATTCCTCTGGAAAATTCTATCAGCCAAACAGGAGTACTCAACAATCAATCTGATATCATATTCCCTGACAGAGCGTGAGTTTCACTGAGAAAATATTTGTTAAGCTCATACTGACTGATGCAGATCCGATGATACCCACATTGACCTTGCCAACTCCTTATGGTTCAGTGAATTCACTCATCTTGAGATCCAGGCCATGGCTAGGTGATTGATTACAGCCAGTCAAGTGTGAGGATAAGGCTGGAGCTGGTTCTATCACAGTTGGAGCTGCATTTTGAGTAAGAACTTTCAAGTACAGAGATTGAATATATTCACACATAAGCCACTTTAAGGCAATCAGAGAATCATCTACTTGCATAGAAATCATAGTATTCTACATTGTCTCTTAAACAGTTTCCCTGTTTTTCTGTTTGTTTATGTAGTTGGTTATCTCTTTTTAATGAAGACTTTTTGCTTCTCTGTCCCAATCATCCTCAAGATTTTGATTTTAGAGATGTGGGAATGGCTTCAGTATCTGCATTAAAACAAAACTCCCCAGATAACTGTGACACCCATATAGGTTTGTCAGCCTCACCCACTATACATTAAGCATGTAATTAAATTGAAATAACATGAAGGAGGGTAACTTAGCAGTTTGCTCATTCAACCAGCATGTATTAAGCATCTGCTCTCTTGCTATCTGTAGCTATGATAGTGGGTGAGATGAACCAGAAATAATTCGTATATGGAAAAGAGAAGAAAACGGAACGCAGAACCCAGAGGAAGATATGCTTTTTCAGAGTGGACAAAGGCAGCAATGGAGGAGGCAAAGTCAGAGAGATGGGAGGGAAACCAGGCAAGAGTGAATCCGTCAAATACTTCATAATAATTATGGTGCTTTAATAATTCTTCATTTCTGCTTTTATCACTATTCAGCCAAAATGTTCATAAACATTGTGAGATGGTACCTAATTTACATATTCTGCCAATTATCTGTATTTATGGATAACCACTTGGAGGTTTTCCCCCATTACCCCGAATAATTGAGAATTGGCTATAGAAGCAGTTTCCCTTCCCTGCTGAATAAATGTGCTGTATTTATATTATCCATTACCAGGTGGCAGACGTAATGTTCAGTGATGTGTGTTACTTATCTGAAACTTGAAACTCCTTTCAAGGTTCAAGCTCACCAGTTAATAGAAGATAATCTGTATGGAGCATAAATTTCAAGGAGATGTCTACAATATATCTTTTGTGAGCCTCCGCTTGCCAAGATACCTCTTGCTGGAGTTGACTTTATTAGTAGCAACCATTTGCACTAGGAAGCCTGTGACAATGATAAAGCTTTTACATTATATGAATTATATTGGACATATTCTATTTTTTCACATTCATTTGTTTACTAACAGACCTTAAGATAGAAAGCTTTCAAATCATCTGGCAAAATATAATTAAGAATCACTCAGACATGTAATTTAATCAGGAGAATAGGAAATACATAAAGGTTATAAATGACTTCACAAATGACTTTAGAATTCTTATTCATACTAATTCTTTTATGATGCAGATTAGGGAAGTGAGTTAGATGGATTTTAAATGTTTGGTTTTCATAGTATTTTAATTAATTAAACTAAAATCCATGTGGTTAACCTAAGTATACAAAGAAAACAATTATAATTTAATCTCTTTAATGTCCAAGCTTTTAATTGTGTCTTACTATTTTGAACATAAGGAGGTTTCACACCAAGATGATAATAATATTAGTGGATATGGGATGTCATTTGTGGGACTATGTTTTAACATTGTCTTTATCCCCCCAGATCTCATTTTGAGTGATTCTTCTGTTATGTAGATTTTTAGATTATAGACATTCTTGTTTATTTCTTTGTCATCCTTTCAAAGCATATGAGGCCACAGATCATTTTATATTAATTCTAATTTTACTTTTCAGAGAAAGGTAAACTATATTCCTGTTTCCTTCTTCCTAGGATACAAAATTGCTTTTCAGATCCAATTCTTCTTTGTTAAATCAATCAAATTTGATCATCGAAGCAGAAAAAAATAGACATATAGTTCAAATTTGTATTGGAAACGTTATCTTGTTCTAATTTTAAATATGCAATCAGAGGAGGAACAATATCTTGAGAAACCAAACCTTAAGTCATGGGCTGTGAGTATGGTTGTGATGGGGAAACATTCAGCAAACATTTCAAAATCCATCAGCTCAGACTCAGTCAAACATATCCATACCATCTGTCTACATGGTTTATGGATGCAATCCAAAATGACAAAAGGAATCGTCTAGACACCATGATGCTCGATATGACCCACATTTTTGGTTGAAGACATTCTGCAATGATTCTGTAGTAATTCCTGTAGCTTAGAGGTGGTTTGGGCCCCTTTCATGACATACTTCTCTTTCCTTGTTTTATTGTTGCTGAAGTATTTGTCTATCTCTACTCTACTAGATATATGGCAACCTAATGCAAAGAAAACATTTTCTTTGGAGACAAACAGGCTTCAGTTTGATTCCAGGTTCTGCCACCCTCCAGTCATAAGATACTGGTAATTTTTGTCATCTTTTTTTTTTTTTAACTTTACTGAGCCATTGTTAATCGTTGACAAGATTTATAAAACAGTTAAAAGACAGAGATTATATGGTAAAAGACTTTGGTGATAGAGGTTAGGATTCATACTCCATTGTTAAAATCTTCAATCTGACATTTAAAAGCTGTGTGACTTTTGATGAAGTTCTGAAAATCTCTGTAACTTGTTGCCCATGTATAAAACGGAAGTATATTAAAATCTATCTCCTTTGGCTGTGATGAGGATTCAGTAGTTAGTGCAGACAACATGCTTAAAAATATGTCTAGAACATTGGAGATTAGCAAATGCTTAAAAAATGTGAAGATTTTAGTGAGATAGTAATGCCTCGTTGGACGTCTGGCTGATAGTAGTTCATTAATTTTCCTCCCCTGACAACACCAAATTTGTCATTCTCAACTTTGTGAACATAGAAATTAGAAAGATATTTTGCAAGAAGTTGTGCATAATAAATACAGAAATAAGTTCAAATAAAAACCCCTGAAGATTAAAAACAGAACAACAAAACAGAAAAACAACTTTAAAGTTAGGCTATCACCTAACCTGAAGAATTATTAAGAAACTACCTAATATCACCTGAAACTAATATTACACTATATGTTGATTAACTGGAATTTAGATAAAACCTTGGAAGAAAAAAAAAGCAACTACCTAATATACTTTGTTGAGCTATTTGTCTCTCCTCCTTCCTAATGCCTTCTTGTTTAAATTGATTAGTTTCTGACCATCCTATAAGATGTGTATTATCTCTAGGCTCATTTCACTTTTTGTACATGATACACAAATGAAATATGTTGTAACTACAAACAAAACAGCAAATTTAATCATCTAGTTAATAACATACGGTCTAAATAAACACTTACAACATCAAAACATCAAGCACAACAGTAGACACAAATCCCATATACTTGATTCTAAAGCAAAATATTGGAATCACTTTCATGAACACAGTTTAAAGCCTACTGACTTAATATTAAATATTAACTGATAATAAATGCTGTTCATTTTGCAAACATTATACATTTTTTGAAGTAAACTGAATTGTGTTAGAAGAAAGAGCTAGCATATTGAGGTTTCCCATTAAACCTTCATATAAGCTGGCCTATATTTAGAAAATTACACTAATTCCAAATCCTTTTGTATCATTTATAATATTATAATAATTCCATATATATTTTAGGAGATAACAAAACTTGTAATAATTTTATATTTTAATGAATAATGTGTAGGCTTGATACCTAAGGTACAAACTCCAGAGATTTATAAAATTGTATCACAAATAACAATCTTTTTTTTAACACTTTATTTTTAATTAATTCCTACATCCAACATAGAGTTTCAGCCTACAACCCCGAGATCAAGAGTCACATGCTCTACTGACTGAACCAGCCAGATGCCCCTGAATAATAATCTTTTGAAATTTCTGAAAATGAGGAAAGAAAAGTATTTTTTTTGAAAGGTGGAATAATGGTCTCCCTAAGATGTCCATGTCCTGACCCTGGAGCACGTGACTATACTACTTTGTATGTCAAAAGAAAATTAGAGATGCCCATGGAATTAAGGTTGCTAACCACCTGACTTTAAGAACAGGGACATTATCCTGGAATATCTGAATGGCCTCAATTTAATCATATAAATTCTTTAAAGAGGAAGAGGGAGTTAGAAGATTGAATCAGAAAGATGTGACTTGAAAAAGGCCCAAGCTATCAGATATGTTATTGCTGGCTTTGGAGACAAAAGAAGAGGGCTACTCATCAAGAAATACAACCTCTAGAGGCTGGAAACAGCCCTTAATTTATAGCCAGCAAGAAAAGGAGACTTCAGCCCCACAACAAAAAGGATCTGAATTGTGCTAACAACCCAAATGAGCAGAAAACATTCTCGTATAGTTTTTGGGAAAGAATGTAACCAGCCAGCTGATATACTGGGTTTAGTACTGTGAGACCCAGAAGACACTCCTAACCCACAGAAATTTAAAATTATATATTTATGTTATTTAACCTAATACATTTGTGGTAAAACAAAATGGATACAGTACTAGTTTATATCAGTATTAGTATAAACTAGAGATTAATAAGATTTTATCACTATATACAAATCTCATGAAATTTCTAAAAATGAGGTGAAAGAAAACTTTTTGCTTATTTGAAGTCGTCTTTTATAGGTTAAAAGAATGCCTTCTAGTTCAAAGACCTATTTTTTCTGTTTATTCAGCAAATGTTCGTTGACTGTCACCAAGGTTTAAAGACCTCAGAGGTGTTAAAACAATACTAGCAATTGGGATACAGAGTTTGACAGTAGACCTGTGGTCATACCACATCTCCAATGCAAGGTAGCTAAACCAATTCCTACCAGGGAAATAGTAACAAGGAAGAGGAAAGGAGGTTTCCGTTTTGGATTATCAGGAGTCCTTGATTACTTGGATGGTTTAAAAAAATTTTTTTAACGTTTATTTATTATTGAAAGACAGAGAGAGACAGAGCATGAGCATGGGGCGGGATGCAGGGGCGGGGCGGGGGGGGGGGTTGGCAGAGAAAAGAGAAGACAAAGAATCTGAAGCAGCTCCAGGCTCTGAGCTGTTAGCACAGATCCTGATGAGGGGCTCAAACTCACTAACCGTGAGATCATGACCTGAGCCGAAGTCAGATGCTTAATTGACTGAGCCACCCAGATGCCCCAATCAGGTGGCTTTTAGATGAATATTGGAGAATTACTAGTATTTTATCATATAGACTTAGGTTAAAAAAGTGTTCTAAGGAGGGGCGCCTGGGTGGCTCAGTCGGTTGAGCGTCCGACTTCGGCTCAGGTCATGATCTCACAGTTCGTGGGTTGGAGCCCCGCATCAGGCTCTGTGCTGACCGCTTGCTCAGAGCCTGGAGCCTGCTTCAGATTCTGTGTCTCCTACTCTCTCTGCCCCTCCCCCGTTCACGCTTTGTCTCACTCTGTTTCTCAAAAATAAATGTAAAAAATAAAGTGTTCTAAGGAGTAAGAATAAATGAACTATGACATTGACCTTGGAATGTGCAGACCTATACCAATGATTTAGCTATATCCATGTCTAAATTACATCAACATCAATGAAAGATTTATGTTTAAATAAATATTAATAAAATATGTTTAACTAAATAAAAGATTTATGTTAAATAAATAAAAAAAATGTTTGAGAGTGAGAGGACACTCTCAAAAGACAGCTGGTTCTATTGTCCAGCAGTTCATATAACTATTAACATCTTCCTTAGTATTAACTGAAATATCCGTATTCTAATCTCTAGCCACTGGCTTTGATCTGACTAACTAGAGCATCTGAACACATATATTTTCCACCTTTCTCAAAATTATCTTTCAGATCTTCAAAAATATTTCTGTTTCTTTTTGTGTCTCTTCTCTCAAACTAAGTGCCCCTAATTCCATCTGCCAACATTTAACATAACACTGATGGGAACATCCACCACCATGTTCATTCTTCCCTGAATATTCTCCAGTTGAGAACATTCTCTCTTATTATTGTAGAATCAAATTATTTTGGAAAATATTAAGAAAATAATTTGGTTCCTTGGGTGTGTGTATAGGCATTTCCAGGAACTGAAACGTAGAGACCTTGTTAACCCATCAGATCAACATGAAATCCAGTCATTTCATCTTCAGTGTTCCTTCAGCTTCAGTGGTCCTCTTGGCCATCTAGAGATACACTAGAATCATTTTTCCCTAATAAGTGAATTTTTCTAAACACACTAATTTTGCTTTTTAAAAACCATTATACACTAGTAAAAGAGTACAAATATACCAAAGTATTCCTGAAGTAAATTAGAGACATTTGTGTCTTCTTAAGAGGCAACAAGGGGACCCTGAGTGGCTCAGTCGGTTAGGTGTTTTACTTTTGATGTGAGTTCAGGTTGTGATCTCACAGTTATGGGATAGAGCCCTGTGATGGGTCCACTGGGCCTGGAGCATGCTTGGGATTCTCTCTCTGCCTCTCTCTCTGCCCTTCCCCCACTCACGCATGCTCTCTCTCTCTCTCTCTCTCTCTCTCTCTCTCTCTCTCTCTCTCAATATAAATAAATAAACATTTTTTTTAAAAAAGGAAGCAACTAAGTTCTAAGAAAGGCATAGGTTTACATTGTGTTCTCTCCTACTGCTGGCAACCTATGCAGCCTTGGTTAAAAGTTGTAAGTACTCTGAGTCTAAGATCTATCATCTATATATAAATGTATAGAATTGATTCATGGGGTTGTGGTATAAAGTACAGGAAACAGCCTATTCAAATTGCCTAGCAAGAGAGCGTGGGGCACAGTAGATTTTAAATACGGGTAATTCTCTTTATTCTTAACCAGGATACATTAAAGATCATTTTCTTTTATTTGATCAAACAAGAGCATATATATATATATATATATATATATATATATATATATATATATGTGTGTGTGTGTGTGTGTGTGTGTGTATACACACATATATGTATATATACATATATGTTTATATTTATATATGTATATGTGTATGTATATACATACATATATATACACACATATATATACACATATACATATATATGTGTATATATATATATATGCTCCTCTGTTCTCAACAGAACAAGTACCTCTAAAATGCTATCAGAAAAAGTTTCTACTCAAAATTCTACCTCATTTCTCGATTGTTAATATAAGGAAACGGCTCTACTATGGTGCCCTGGTGATCTTGAACATATCCACATAGGCCATGCAGACAAATGCTTGAACCACTACTAATGCAGGTCTTAGAATAATATTTTATGATTCTTTGAGAACATTTAGAGGATGGGAGGTCTGTGAGAAGCTGTGATGATGTCATTGCCCCTTTGCCTCCATATCTCCCCTACAAGGGTCTCATAAGAGTTTCTCATTGTCTCCTGGGCACTGGCAAGGTATGAGGGTTTCTGTCTTGCCCACCCCCCTAATAACAGTCTGCAGAATATAAAACTGCTTAGATGTGGACTACTATCAGCTCCTCAACAACTTAGTGTCCTACTAATTGTCTTGCCGTCCCCTAGTCCTTTTTGCTTTGATGCTCTTTTTTGGCATGTGGCACATGGACCATGAGGGGCTGGCTCATTTGCTGTTTTCTCCTTCCACTGTTTATGCAAATAATGATAAACCAAAGAGTGGTTCCTTGTAACTTTCCTGGTCAAATTAGTCAGCCCTTGGCCTTGTCTTGTGTGTGCTTGAAAGTTTGCAGGTAGAAGGCTAAGAAATTGAAAATCTAAAAAATAGCCCTCTTGCCCCCCAAAGAGTCTTCAGAGCCACTGCTGTCTAGGATAATTAAAGAGATTTGACTGTTAAATATAAAAATTACATTTAGAGGAATGTAACTTTGAAAATAGGCACAACTACTCCTGGGACATAGACATAATTTTTATTCTGTGTTAAGATAAATATAAAGTTACTTATTAGTCTTTCATTGCATCTATTTTTTTTTTTTGGCTGTTAATTGACACTTCTCACTTCCATAAAGCCCTACATTTTCCTTCCAATTAATTTGTTGGGATTCTATTGGATGGGGAAACCAAATAAACAAGATTGACAAGTTTTAAAAGTTAGATAATGTCAGAATCAGAATGTCACTGCCAAAGAGGAACCATATGAATTCTGGCTTCTGTTGTCAGACACAAGATTCTGGAAAGAGGGTGAGGGATCTTTCCATGAATGTAGGTTCTAAGCTGGTTCTCACACTAGGTTTTCACTTACTTTTGATACTTGAATTGTTCCCTAAAAATATTTTTGAAACTCATCCTTTCCCCACCTTCCCAGAACACTTATTTTTTCAAATAAATATTTCCTAAAACAAAACAAATAGATTAATATAGTTTAACATGAATGCCATTTAACACATGAATGAAAAGCAATGACTTGGAATTCAGAATCTTGAGCTCAAATTGTACCTCTGCTCAGAGCTGAGTTATGATCTTGTCCATGCTACATAACCTCTTAGCGTCCGTTCTCCTGTCTGTTAAGTGAGACTACATGATACTTGCTTCAGGAAGCTGTTGTATGAATTAAGTGAAACATTTCAAAAAAGTGATTTGCAGAATAATTGGTAGATCTTATAAATTCCATACTTACTAACCATAATGATAATAATTATCCAAGCATTTATTCATTTTAGAAAAAGCATTGTTTGAGCACATATTAAGACAGGCTTTGTTCTAGGCATGGGAAACGTAAAGATTTGAAACTCCGTTTCAGGAGAGACAAGTATGTAAGCAAAGTTGAAATTTCTTTTTAGTATCTACCTTCTTCTCCATGCAACTTAGACTCAGCTATCTCTGCTTTGCTAAGTTACTAATCTCCCATTTAATTTCCGTTTTCTCAAAAGGTGTCGTCTTCTGTTTGCTGTTTTTTTCTTCCCTGATTGTCTTTTGGGTTTCACATCTATGTCAGGGATGAGGATGTCAATTTAAATGTAGTATTCAATTGACCATGTTTAAGTGTAAGGTTAATAAATACTATTAAAGAAATCTCAAGGGTGCCATTGGAAATTACAGAGAAAGGAATAACAGTCTTTGCCTGGTTGAGTCTGGGAATATTTTAGTAAATCAGAACCATTTGTGTTGAGTCTTGCAGGGTGAACTGGGGTTAGAAAGACTGAAAGAAGGGGATAAACAGAGCAATTGCATAATCATTTGGGAAGTGAGGCTTCAGGGAGACAAGTGCTACCTGCATGGAGTGTGCATGTGAAGTTCTAGAGGATCTGAGAAATTCAGACTACTCTTTACCTGAGGACTTGGGGTGATACAGACAGATTAAATTTTAAAATAATAATTCTTAAAAAGTTTGAAGAAGAAATTAATGAGAGAGTGAGTGCAGGTGCAGAGAATAGGTGAGACGCTGTTGAGAGAGACCAGGCCAGGAATGAAGAGGGCTTGAGTACAACAGTCTATCTGATTAGCATCACAAATTTGATTGTGGGTGAACTCATTGTATAATTTCAGGAGTCTTTCAGAGCAATGTGTTGCTCTGTTAGACTTAATTCATTTCTCTTGTGTTTTTTTTTCTTCCATCCATTCTCCTTCTACCACTCCCATCCTCAAACCATCTCCTCTATAAATCTTTGCCAAGGGCAGAAGAGGGCACAGATGCCAATTTATCTTGGCCTTGTGCTCACCGTGTTATTTCATAGCGTTAAACAAATTTTTAGCTCTTACGACCAAGAGCATGAGGTGATATGCACAAATCTTACAAATTTGCTTTTCCCTCTATTCCCTTCAAAACGCTTGTCTCTAAAACTGGCACCACATTGCTGATGCAGGCAGTGAAACCTGTCCCTGTCCAGAATTCCAGATGGTGTGCATGGTTTTTTATCTCCTATTGGAAAATGGTATATTCAGGGCAAGTTATATGTACATTAAATTTCATTGGCAAATTATTTGACACTCGGATAACTGATTAAATTAATTGAGCTTTTAATCTACATTGTTTGATGCAAAACAGGCTGTTTAATCTCTTTTCAAATCTGGATATTTAAAATTAAAGCATTTTTGCTTTTCCTCATAAAAATCATTTATTTCTCAAACATAACTAATTAGCCAACAAGGTATCATAAGAGACGGATGCCAGTTTTATGAAAGTTTACACTCTTGTAGGTTGAAATTACTTTGACATTTATTATTCCCAATAAACCACACACTGTGCATCTTAGGCCAATGGTGTATAATGTTTATGGTGTCTATATTTTTAAGATTTCCTGAAATAATAGGGGGCTTATCCATGGCATGTATTTATAAGCCAAAACTCAATCATTTTTGGATTCATATACACTCAAAAATAGGGACTCAATTAGTTGGTAGAATTCATGAGGCAGATATATGTTCCCTTAATAATTAAAAAAAAAAAGAAACCTAACAATTCACAGTGGGTAATTTAGACATCTGGTAAACCTCATCCCATATTAAAAAAAAAATCTACCCAACATCTGTGATACTTTGCTCTAATTATGTCAAAGCAATACAGAAATAATAGATGAAAATAAAAGCCTCCCAGGAATTGAGGTCAGAAGGGAAAATATTTTAAGGTATTTGGGATTTTTTTTTAATTAAAAGTATTTGATTGCTTCACAACATTTGTTCCTCTGGTAGAAGGCCTTTCCTAAGACGCTATCTTCCTGGAAAGACGGTTTTTTTTGAAGTCATGCTCTAAGGAAATATCACAGCTGTACATAGACGTGAGATTTCCCTTATATATGAAATGCTATTTTTTTTAACAGCACATGCCAGAGAGAAGAGGTCCAAAGTAGGGTTTAAAAATGAAAGTTATTGCATGGTCAGATCTATCAGTTCACAAAGGAAGGGCTCAAACATAATGTGATGTTCATAATTTGAGAGATATGAATGGGTAATGAAGCCAGAAGACTGGAAATCTTCATTGATGATTGTTATAAGTTTAAGTAGCTTGGGTTTGACTGGTGGACCACTGGAGGAAATGAGAAAGAGTTAATTAAATGGTTTTAGGGAAACTGTCATTGCTTCAGTGTTTTCAGTAATGGACTGAATTTAGGGTTGGTTGGGGAGAGGATGCATAATGACAATCAGTCTATCAAGTAGGTTTAGGCCAGGTAGTCAGGGCTGTGATCCAATCATGAGGCACTGATCATTTTGGTGTTAACACATGTCAGGTCTTTTATAATTAGATCACTAAATTAGATGTTTCTGTGTGTTTCCTTTTCCTGTCTAATGCCATAGTTTCAAATATGAGATATTGTATGACCTCCTCATGTGATCAACTCCTTATTTCTTAATCACTGGTAATGATATTTGCTAAGAGGGATATATTTATTTTATTCATAAATTGTTTTTTTAATATACTTAAATAATATAATGCTTCTGTTCAGCATCTTTAACCAGATTTATAAACTTGGTAATATAAACAGTTGCAAAAGTACAACTTTATTCTTTAAGATACAAATATTATTTTGTTTCATGAATAGCAGTACTATAGAAATCCCCTAAAATGAATGTGTAGTGAAACAGATGCTTTGTAAATATGAACTTAAGTGCTCTTTTCTGGCAAGCTAATGCAAACTAATTGAAGTAACATGAAAAATTACATGGTTTATATTACAAAGATTAATGTCAGTGATGACAATCTATATATGTCATATGTAAGGTATTAATAAAAACTAAGTAGTTCTTTTGTTAGTTTGTTTAAGGGAATGCCACCTTCCGTGACCTAGAGAGATTTAATTTCCCCTAGTGATCGAGTAGCTGTCATCTGCTACACTTTGAGCACCAGGGTCTTTATTGGTCTGTGGGCTTTATTGGAATGGCATTGATAAATGCTGAATTACACAGGTCCAATTGTAAACAGAATTCAACTGATTGAAATTCTACAATCCCAGGATTTTGTCAGGGCTGGAATGGACTACGAACACATCTAGTCAGGATTATGCCAAAGTGTTTGCCACACCACAGACTATTTTCTTCGCTTATTAATAGATGGTTCCATAAAGAAACACAAGACACTATGCTACCAAGTAAGTTAGGGATATTTAAGCACAGTTGAATCTCTTTCTTCAGTGTAGAATCTCTCAGTGTTTATAGGATGGTCAAGGTCCCTGTGCAGATTTGAGTGAGTACATAGTATTCAGTGATGCGGAAGTTTACCTTCTTCTCTCTCTTCCTTCTTCCACCTATTTTTACTTTTTATGAAGCATTTCATGGGACCAGTGTTTTCTGGAAGGCATCTAGGAAAAGGCTAATTTTATCTAACCCAATTTACAGATAATAAAACACTACATGCCGGCTAAGGGATACATACGTGGGAGGATGGGGAACATGCAGTATACAAAACAAACTTGTGTCCTTAAGAAGAACATCAGACATGAGACATAAAGATCATACTGTAATGACTCAGTCAACCCAAGGTCTTGAGGGTTGTGGTGGAGGACAAACTGAAAGAATGCCCTGTTGATCACTAATACAAATGCCAAATTCAGGAGAGTAAGATAAAAAACAAGAGTGATTTGGCAGAGCTAAGAGCTTGAAGCTACAATGAGACACAGAAAGGGGACAGACAGGATACTGGCTATGACCAAAGTTTAAGGAGAGGGCAGAATATGATGATTTCAAACTCTGCTTATAGAGCAATAATGAGAACAATTCAAGTTTGATATAGGGGGGCATCTGAGTGGATTGGTCGGTTAAGCATGTGATTCTTGATTGTGTCTCAGGTCATGATTTCACAGTTTGCAAGATCCAGCCCAATGTCAGGCTCTGTGCTGTCAGTGTGCAGCCTGCTTAGGATTCTTTTTCTCCCTCTGTCTCTGCCACTCTCCCACTCTCGTATGCTCTCTCTCTCTCAAAATAAATAAATAAGCTTAAAAAAAAGATTTAATATAGAAACTCTTCTCAGGTTCTAATTACCCTAAAAAATCGCTTTTCCTACTTTACTCTCAGGCAGACAGTTGTTGAGTTAGAAAGAGGTACTAAGATTTTTAGGAGGGTCCCCATACCATTTGGAGAGAAGAAGTCTTCCATTTTAGATAAAGGCTTATCTCCATATAAATCCCTTTCTGGGAGTGGGACAGGGACTGCCCATACTCTAACAGGAAGGGGCTTCCTTTCTGATTTCTACTAACGTAGTCATGTTGATCATTCTAACATTTTCTTTTGTTTTTTCCTTTTCTTTTTTTCCTCTTCTTTCTCCTTCTTCATTTCCTCTTTCCTTCCTGTATAACTTTCTTTTAGACAGGCTTTTAAATCATGACCTCGCCCTCCCATGTATGTGTGCAATTTGTTTTTCCATTTGTTTTATGTTAGTTTGCTTGTCCTGGTGCTTATCAGCACAGGGACTAATTCTTCAGGAATAATTCTAAGTTTTCATGGAAATGTGTCCAAATGCTTACAGCAAAATAGAAAGTCCAAATGACTGCAAATTTGGAAAGCTTCCTAAATTTTGCTTAGGAAGTCAGATAGACTTTCCAGATGTAAGCGAATTTATCACTTTCTCACAGCCAAGTGCACTTGTGATGTGTGTTGTTCTATATTTTGTTTGCAACACTCCAGCCAAATACAACAGTGAAACAATACAAACCAAATAAATAACATTAAAAAACCTTCCAGGGCCTTTCTTTCATCAACTGGGAAAGTTGGAAACGATATTCTATCTTCCTTCTTCTTCTTAACCTTTTTACGATATCTCATTCTTTTTCATACACACATTGTTTTTACTGTCAGTAGGCATGAGTATAACATGTAGCAGGTCTGGGGAAACAAGCCTACCTAAGTCATCATTGTAAAAGGACTTGCCGGTATCCTCCTTTTCTCCTTTTGGGCATCTAGTACATGGCTCAGCAAATCATCACCACACATTAAAAATATATATACTAATTTATTTAGTCAACATTAGGTTATAAAGCAACTTTGTGTGCTAGGTATTATTCCTCTTCTCATGGAGAGTGTTTTCTAGAAGAGAGGAGACAACAGGCAAAGAGAGATATGAGATAGTTTTCACACGTTGATGAGGATTGTGAGAACAATGACTAAAAAGGGGGCCCTGCTCCACAGAGGATGATCAGGATGGGGGGCCAAGAGTGCTTTGGGTGGTTAAGAAATGCCTTATTAAGAGGTTAGAGCGTCACCTAAAAGGCAGAAAGATGTAACTAACCATAAACACCCCAAGCAGAGAAAACACAAGTGCAAAGGCCCTAAGGAAGGATTCATAGTCTTGTGTTGGAAAGAGGAAGTCAAGGCAGCATGGACCAAACCATGAAGGCACTGGTGAGCTATTTAAAGCAGCTGATCTAATCTTATGTGCAGCAGAAATCCCTGGGAGGGATTTAAGAAGTTGAGGGACATAATATCATTTATGTTTTCAAAAGATTTCATTCAGTTTTCGATAGAGGTCTCATAATTTCTGGAAACATTTAAATCCAGCATACATGAGGAAAATATAAATGATTATTTAAGAATGAAAAAAATGCATATTATAGAGGGAGAACTGTATATATGGGTTAGTTCTTTGTGGTGGAGACATACATAAGGATATATATTTAAACACTTTTGAATCTAATATGCACATATTATTCACATTTTACTATCTCTGAAATCCAAATGTTTTAAAATTGTTAGTATGTCAAAGTTAAATTTGTAGCATATGCTCCTTAGAGGTAAGCAAAAAAAAAAGTCAATGCTTTTACAATGGATATTAACCTTACATTTGATGAATTTGGGGGAACCAATGTGTACATTAATACTTACTGAGTGTTTATCATTCTAAACACTACTCAAAGTGCTTTGTATGTATTAATTCGGGGGCTGTCAATTCTTTTCGTGGAACACCTCTCCTTCACGTGTTTCAGGGGTGCTGTTTTATCATTCGCTCTCCATTCAGAGGTAATCAAGGCCCAGGGCACCAGACTTTCAGTGTTAAAACTGGGATAGCCATAGAAAACTAGGATGACTGGTCACCCTGGCCATTCTTGTCTACCATAATTGTTTCCTGACACAGGCAAACAATCCAGATCAAGCCAGTAAGAGTCCTCTCTGGGACTTTCATTAGTCCCATCAAACAACGTATGCTTTCTTTTTGAACCGATAGATATCAATAACATCACTATATGTTAAGAGTACTTGATCACCATCAATGCAGATCCCAAATTAAGACCTTGCTTAGAATAAAAACCAAAAGAAGGCACCTGTGGAAAGTGGCCAGATGACACCATGTGAGTTTCTGCATGAAGGTAGACCTGTAACCATTTTTTATCTTTGGCTCTTTAGAAAATAAACTTCCCTCTCTGAGATGGGTTTCTGTGCCTTCTGATCATAATTACCCTCGCACATATATTACTTTGTCCAATAAGCTTATTTCCTATTTCTAATTCACGACAATTAATGGAGAAAAGCAGTGGGAAGTTTCTCGTAAGAAATGTATCAGTGTGAAGGGCACCTGGGTGGCTTAATTTGTTAAGCACTCAACTTCAGCTCAGATCATGATCTCATGGGTTTTTGAATTCAAGCCCCACATCAGGCTCTCTCTGCCAGCACAGAACCTGCTTCAGATCCTCTGTTCCTCTCTCTCTCTCTCTCTCTCTCTCTCTCTCTCTCTCTCTCTCTGTTCCTACCCCACTTGGACTTGCTCTCTCTCAAAAATAAACATTAAAAAATGAAAAAAAGAAATATATCAATGTAGAGGGAGAGGAAGCATAGGTATGTATATAGCTTTAATTGTTTTCAAAAAGGTCCTGTTTTAACTATTACAGAGTTGATCATTTCAATGTAGCATTTAAAGTTTTTGTTTGTTTGCTTTGCCTGTTCTTTGCTTATTTCAATATAATGAAACACTAAGCTAAGGGCTTTATCTTTGAGGAAGAAGCCTTGGACAAAAAGTGTTATGTATGAAAATTGTGGAAGTTAATGCTTTGAACATTATTTTCTTCCTTACCACTACTTAAAATGACATCAAAGAAGCAATAAAGGGATAGGCTGATATTTTCATCTGTGCCCCTAGTTAAAAATGCAGTGAAACTTCAGGTACTTATCAATAATTTCAAAAGGCAGAATAAATACCATGAGGATCAAGAACACATCAGTGTCAAAGGGAGACTGCGTAGGCTGAAGCCATTAAGCGTGAGACAGATCTCAGGGGAAAAGGGCATCATTCCATGGTCAAATATCAGGTCTCTTGTGGAGAGTAAAGTGTGGCCAATGGCCAGAGACCCAGAGTTAAGGAAGAAAACCATAGGAGAGAAAGAAATGGATATTAGTCCAGGTCAAGAACTTGTAGAACCAAATGGGTTGGTTAGAAACAGAAATGGACCTCTGGGTCAGCAGAAGATGGGAGACTCCAATAAATATTTTTTAAATTGTTTATGGGCCTCCGTTTAAAAAAAATGACCTTTTAATTTAAGAAGAGTATGGGATTTACAGAAAAGTTGCAAAGATAATAGTGCATAGAGTTCCCATATACTTACTCTGTGCCTCTTTCCTTATTATTATCATTTTTTTTTAATCTCAGTGTAGGGTTGGAAAACTGATGACCAGGCTGTTATGTGCTATCTATGCTAGGGATCTAACAAAACCCAACTAAAAGAGGTTGAATCATCTAAAGGTAGACTCACAGCATTGTAAAGGAAATCTAGTAGAGCTATGGCTTTCACTTAAGGTGGCATCTGACCAAAAATTTCAGGCTGAATTTGAGTCAGGAATCATAGGACCGCAAAGAGTTGTACATAGTATGTAAAATAATTGACAGAACCTTTTGGAAAATGAAAAACGGACTTGATTTTTAGGGTTGTTCTTTTTTCTAATAATTTTTGTTCTTCCTAAATTATGATCAGGGAGTAATACTTGTAATGTTTATGGAATTATCGAGTTTATGTATGTTTATTACAAATAATGAACCATACTCATACATTAGTATTAATTAAATTTCCTACCTTGCTCAAATTTCTTTAGTTTTTACCTCATGTCCCTTCTCTGTTCCAGGATCCCACCCATGGCACCAAGTGCATTTAGTCATTGTGTACCCTATGGCTCCACTTGCTGTGACAGTTTCCCAGACTTTCCTTGTTTTTGATGATCTTGACAGTTTTCAGCAGCATTGCAGGTATTTTGTAGACTGTGCCTCCACTGCAATTTGTCTGATGTTACCTTATGATTAGACGGCAGTCTGGTCTTTCATGGGAAGACTACAGAGGTGAAATGCTATTTTCACCAGGCCATATAAAGGGTATATACTATGAACCTCCCTACTGGTGTGAATCTTGGTTGCCTGCCTGAGGCAGAATTTCACAAATTTCTCCAGCATAAAGCTACTCTTTTTGTCCCCCTTTCTACATTGTACTCCTTGGAAGAAAATTACTATGTGCAGCCCACACTTAAGGAGTGGGGAATTATATTCCACCTCATTGAGAGTGGATTGTCTTGGTAAATTACTTAAATCCTTCTGCATGAGATATTTGTCTGTCTTTCCCAATATATTCACTCAAGCATTTATTTATATCAGTATGGACTCATGGATAGTTATTTTACACTTTGGTTAATAATCCAATATCACTGTATATTTTTGCTCAAATTCTTCTAGCTTTGACCATAAGAAACCACTTCAGTTGGTTCCTATGTCCTTCTGGCATATCTTCAAGATGGTGATTTTTTTTTAGTACTTCCTTATTTCAGGCACTAGAAGATGCTCCAGGCTCAACTTATGTATTTCCTGTCCCAGCCCTAGAGGCAGCTATTTCCCCAAGGATGTATGGGCCTCCTTTTAAGAGCTGGTTCCATTGTCATGTATTTTTCCAGCAATGTCCTGAATCTTTTCAGAGAGGCAGCTCAGGCTATAGGACTGTTGCAGTGGACACAATAAATTTAGAGATAAAATGGGAAAGACACATTTTGATGGAGTTTTTCCAGTTTGCATGAATTCATGTTATAATTTGAGCCTTAGAATAAACCTTTGTGTTTCACAGAAGTTATCACAGTAAATCATATAACCTTAAAGGAATCTCAGTGTGACGGATGCTAATAGAATCTAAACTGTGGGACTTTCAGGTGCCTGGGTGGCTCAGTCGGTTGAGTGTCTGGCTCTTGATTTCAGCTCAGGTATTGATCTCACAATTTGTGGGTTTGAGCCCTTCATTGGGCTTTGCGCTGGCAGCATGGAACCTGCTTGGGATCTCTCTCTCTCCCTCTCTCTATCTCTCTCTCTGTCTTCCTCCCTCTGCCCCTCCCCTGCTCATGCTTTCTCTCTTTCAAGATAAATAAACATTAACATTAAAAAAATTTATTAGCTTTTTCTTTGTCTTGATTTTAAAAAACAGGTGTGGATACAAGCATGGTAAATGTGCACTCACTACCAAAGCTTCTCTTCACCAGATAAATATATTATAAAACTGTGCTAGTTAATGAAGATTTTGTATCATCTATTTGAAACATACCCAGGACCTAGCTCTACTGAAGTACTGAATGGAGTACTTTATAACTATTTGTGAAACAGTATAGTGAAACCCCCACTCTGTACCAAACATTCAGTTCGAAACTAGATGCTCAGCAATGATGACAGACACATAAGCCAGCATTTTTCGCCATAATGGCACAATGCAAATCTTTTGGAAATGAATATAGAGAGGGCCTAACCCCATCAGAGAGGTGGATCTCTTTTACTTCACATCTGGGGGCGGGGGAAGCCTCAGCAGTAACCTTCCTACATTTGAGAGTGGTGTTCCACTTTGAAACCTTCTCATTCAGATGCCAGCCCACTAACCAATCACTCTTGTCTTGATCCCCTAAGTCAAAGAACTGTGTCTGAACCGATTTTCTAGCAATAACTCTATTGTTTGTCATGAAAAGTTTGAGGGTTTTGTTTTCCTTTTCTGAGCAGGAATCAAGTCTTCACATACTGTATTTACCCCCTATGCCTAAAGCAGTGAATTACAAATACTAAGTTTCGACAAACATTTGTCGAATGCATGGGAGAATAACATTAAGCATCATTAAAGTGTCAGTTTGGGGGGATGTGCTTTTAAGTTCTAAGGATCAGAGAATAAGTTCCAATCAGAACAACAAATGATTATTTAAAAACAACTTAATTAAACCATTTATAGTTGACAACGGAGTCCTGAAGAGAATAAATACTGGATGAAGGTCAAACAGCTAATATATTTGTTGAGCAGGGAGCTAAATCCAGCTCTTGCTTCCCAGTTGTTCGGAGGTCACACTGTATGCAGGGGACCCTGAACAACATAGGTTTGAACTGCTCAGGTCCACTTGCACACGGATTTTTTTTTAATGTTTATTTATTTTTGAGAGAGAGAGAGAGAGAGCAGGAGCAGGGGAGGGGCAGAGAGAGGGAGACAGAGAATCTGAAGCAGACTCCAGGCTCTGAGCTGTCAGCACAGAGCCCGACAGAGCCCGACACAGGGCTTGAACTCACGAACTGGGAGATCATGACCTGAACAGAAGTCGGATGCTCAACTGACTGAGCCACCCAGGTGACCCACACATGGATTTTCAATAGTATGGTACTATAAATGTATTTCCTCTTCCTTATGATTTTCCTAATAACATTTTTCTTTAGCATACTTTATTATGAGCATACAATGTATAATATGTATAACATCCAAAATACATGCTAATCGATTTGTTTATGTTATCAGTAAGACTTCCAGCCAAGAGTATGCTATGTGTGGGTAATTTTTGGGAGACACAACTTATGGGCAAATTTTCCACTGCATGGGGCATCATGCCCCTAATCCCCACATTGTTCAAAGGAAATGTATATGGTCACATATTGCAGTATAGCTAGGTACTCATTTTTCTGACCCAATATATAGCTCTGATATGTAGTTTCCACATAATGAGGATAATTCTTAAAATCATTTCCAAGGGTTTGTAAAAGCTATACAAAACAATAATCAAAGTGGAGAGTGGACACACAGATTTAGGTTTCTGGAAGAAATCTCAGCTTTTTCTTTTTTAAGGGATGCTGCATGCTTTTGACTGTGTAAATATCTCACCCAGCGCAGGTTGTTGCTGCTAGTGTTAAGTGGTAAGTATGTGGGAGGCTAGAAGCATTGTTACAATTATAATATTTACAGCAGGTCTCTGCTGATCCCTAAATATGGGCTGCAGATCAGCCCAGCAAAATTTTCAATATTAAGTATTCAAGGACAGCAGGAAGCCCTCAGTCATTGTTGGAAAGATCATTTATCACTCAATTGTAATAGCTTTAAATTCTCAGTATGGTAGGCAGGACAATGAATTGGCTATGAAATCAAAAGAAGTAAGTTTGAAATTTTCCACTGCTGCTTACTAACTATGTAAGCTTGGAAAGTGACTTTTTAAGCCTTTATCACTTTACATGTAAAATGGGGATAATAATTCTATGTCACTGGGTTACTGCAAATGCATTGCTGCATTTCGTTTTTCTGCCATCCTTACACAGTCTCTGAACTGCTATGAAGTTTTATACTGTTTATTTTCCACGTATTTTTCATTACCCACACTTTTGTTTCCCCTCGACTGCATAGCAGTTCTATATGTAGAAGCACATAAGCTTATTATCCTTATCCACATAACCTTATCCACATAACCTTTCTCCATTATCTAATACAATTTCTGAAACTTGATTCTATTGATATTTGGGGGTGGATAAGTCTTTGTTGCTGTGTGGGGGTCTGAATTGTGCATTGGGGGTTCTGTCCTTAGCACCATTCTTGGACTCTCATTTAGATGATATTAGCAGCCCCAACCACCACCCCCACCCCCACTCTCCCAGTTGAATAACCAAAAAAAAAAAAGTTTCCAAACTTTGCAGAATGTTCCCTGGGTGGGGGCAAAATTGCTCCCGGGAAAGAACAAGGGATCTAGTACAGGGCAGCTCAGGATGCAAAGCTTACCAGCTCTATGCCAAGAAGCTCCTTTTGGATGTCCTGCAACAACCTCAAACCCAGTGCAGCTCAAACTGGATGCATCTTCTTCCTGTCTCTCTAAACTGTTCTAGTCCCTTCGTTTCTGATTCCTACTCTGGCCACAGTTCTCCAGGGATCAGTCTAGACACAAATTTAAAATACATCCTTGGCTGTATTTTTGATACTTTATTTTATGTATACTAAAAACAAAACAAAAAAAACAAACAAACCTGTCTTAAATCAATCCCCTCCTTTTTGCCTCTGATCCTTCCTTTGTAAATAAACGGTTACAGGATGAAGATTACTTTTATCGTGTATTACCTTTAGTTTGTCCTATGAACATACACATTGAATAAGCAGAAATTATACTTTAAGTCCTGAGGCACCAAGAATATTTCCAAAGACTGTTCATAAGTAAAATGTTGTATAAGAAAATTATAAGAATTAAAAAAAATTTCTTCTCCTTATCTTCTCTGTCATCTCTGCCACCAGAATTCGATACCATGTCTCATCATAGTGAGTGACTGCACTAATATCTCTTCATGATATCTCAAAGTAGTGTTGCTGCTAAAAAACGCACGGGTCAGCACATTAGTCTTACAACAGGCAGATATAGGTCCTTTAGTGATCTGACTAAGCTGGTGGCAATTGCTCAGAATGAGATCCAAAGATATCACCTTTATGATTTTCCTTAAATGAGATAGATTGGTCAAAATGCTTTAATATGACACAATTAACATTCATGTATTAACATAGGTGATTTCTGGATGTTCATGTGTGTGCGTGTGCATGTTTGAGAGAGGGGCAGAGGGATGGGGAGGGGGGGCACCAATCATTAGTTAAACAATATTGTCACATCCTCACAATTTTCCCCTACATAAAAAGCCTCTTTTATTTTTTTAACTCAGGCACTTTGTTTATTTATTTATTTTTTGAATTGAAATAAAACTAAAATAACTGCCCTTCGGAAATTAAAAATTAAAGCTCATCACAGATGGTGGGTGTCTCCTCTTATCCAGTCATCTGGCTGATTTTGAACAGATCTCTATTTAATTCCTTTCTTCTGGAAAATTTCTAATCAAACCTTGGAAAATCAACTCCGTCAAATATCAAGCACTCCCACCCCCACCCCCCCACTTCAAAGGGTATCAAAAGATGAAGGTAGAGTAATTCATGACCTTGAAATGTGAGCAGAGCATCATTCAACCACTACTGTAGGGAACAGAACCTTCACTTCTATAGAACAGGTGGCAGAACAATTACAGATGTGCAGCTGTTTTATGGCATCAAATTCTCCATGGAAAAGCTGGAGGTGATTGTTATGTAAAAATGTGTTTTATCTCCACAGAATATATTTAATAAAACTGTGAGGTATGTAAATTTGCCAGCCAGAGGTAGAAGCATTTTGAAATTTGACTATAGTTTTGTTTATATTAAGAAATTACACTTATTAGCGTAAATCATCTAAATCATAAATTAGCATAATAGAAACATCTCTGTAATAAAAAGCTGCCATTCTATTACCACATAGCTTTATTTCTATGAGACTTTATTAGCAATGAATATCAAGCAGGCCAGGAGATGTAATATATTGCCTAATGTGGTATTGTGGAATGGAAAACATACTCCATGAATATGTAAACTCTATTTCCATACATAAAAAAAATAGCTCTATAAATATATATGTCCAGCAACACCAACATGGTGGCCATTATATTATTTTCTTAGCATACCTCATACTGCATATACCTGTAATTATGAAGTATTCAAAATAAATCTTTGCTATTCATGAAATGAAACAATAAATGAAGAAATGAACACTAGGAGCCTACCATTGACATTGCATTATGAAAGCCATTATCCAAAGGGGTGAGTGGGAAAATCAGGAGAAAGGGAAAACAAAAAACAAACAAACAAACAAACAAACAAAAAACAGGGGCTGAAGAAAGGATAGGAAAGAACTAAAAGAAGGAAGGACAATATTTCTTTTTTTTTTTTTTTTTTTTTTTTTTTTATTTTTGGGACAGAGAGAGACAGAGCATGAACGGGGGAGGGGCAGAGAGAGAGGGAGACGCAGAATCGGAAACAGGCTCCAGGCTCCGAGCCATCAGCCCAGAGCCCGACGCGGGGCTCGAACTCCCGGACCGCGAGATCGTGACCTGGCTGAAGTCGGACGCTTAACCGACTGCGCCACCCAGGCGCCCCAAGGACAATATTTCTGATAGCCTGTCTCCATGAAGCCTTAATACAACCCTTGAGGTTGTCATAGTATTGCCAATGCATAGATAGGCCTCTTCCCAGAGAAGTGGGAAGTCCTCTGTGGTCACACAGTCCATTTGAATTTGAATGCAGTCCTGATTAGGAGCTAGCTTGCCTGCTCATATCTCACAGTAGGATATCTTACAGAAAGAAAGAACAGGAGAGGGTAGGAAAACTGGATAAACAGGCTTACAGGTCAATGCTTCTGCTTCTTCTTGACATTTCCTGCTTCCTTATTTTCAATATCAGAATTCTGTGCAGACTTCTGTGTTTGCAAAGAAGTTTGGACCCCCCTGCACTTCTCTGTCCACCCCTCTTCTTTATGAGTTTGTAGTCCCATTAGGATGGAAAAAACAAGCCCCTGAGAATACTAAAAACTGCAATAAATGTTGCATTAGAGTGACATGGGATCCTGTGTAGCTCAAGAGGTTGGTGAGGAGGCTTGCTGAGGAAAGGCTGAAGGAGGTGAGACTTGACCCAGGCCTTGAAAGTGTAGGTTAGAGATAGGGTAGGAAAGGAAAGTTTCTGGTTCTAAGAAGCCAATTTTCTTACCAAAGAGCACTTTCTCTAGCTTTCTCTAGGAAAGTCTTCTCTTGGATAGAGAGAATAGAAGTAGAGATTGACAGTGTTTGTTTATATACAGAATGCTGAAAGCTAATTCTCAAGGGATGGTATTTGGAGGTAGGGCCTTTGGGAGAGGATTATGTCATGAATGGAATCAGTGCCCTTATAAAAGAGGTTCCGGAGAACTCCCTCACTCCTTCTGCCATGTGAGGACAGAGCAAGAAGATGGCCATCCATGAACCCAGAAGCAGGTTCACACTGGTCATGGATCTTCCAGAACCTTGATCTTGTAGTTCCGGCTTCCAGAATTGTGAGAAATAAATTTCTGTTGTTTATAGGCCATGGTGTTCTGTTACTGCAACCTGAATGGCTGACAGATTATAGGCATGCTAGAGAGTAATAAATAACAACATTATCTATGAATGGATTGATATTTGGAACAGACCATTCAGGGTCATGCACTACCGAGAAAATGTGTAAGGAAAGGGCCTACTACCTTATAAGTAAGCCATTTTGAATAGTTCTAAGATGACTATATTAATGTAATACAATTTAATAAGTACTTCGTGTTATAAAAGGCTTACTTATATGAAACCAAAATCAGTTGAAGTCTCCTAATCTACATGGAGGGTCTATAAAGGAACAGATGACACTCTTTTGCTCCAACTCCTATCTCCAAATTTTCCAAACCCCTGCAATGATAATGCTCTTTCTGCTTCCCTCCACCCACCCCCCCACCCCATTCCAGTCATACATTTCTGTTGGTAGATTATAGGGGTCAATAGGGATTAAATTGTCTGGATACACATCTCACCTTCCACAATAATGGTATGACTTTGGGTACTTGTTTAATCATAGGCGCCCCTATTTCCTCATATAATCACAGGTGTCTCAGCAGGTGGTAGCCAGGAGTGAATAACATGGTGCAGGTAAGGCTTTTTACAAATAACACAAATATGTGTTGAATGTTAGTTGTTGTTTCCATTAAAAATGGCACAAGAACAAGAACAAGAAAATGTTATGCAGGATTTAAAACTTCGTTCTTGTGTTCTCTTATGCCAATGACTTCTTACGAAGCCTATCAATATGGTGTTTTCTTGTATTTTCTAAAGATAAAAAAAGGAGAAAGAAGGGACTAATTTCTCTGGAAATAAAATCAAGCAGCTTTCCTTGTACCGAACGGGAAAGTGCCTTTTCAGTCTAATCACTGCACTACTTAATGCAGGAAATTAAAGAGCGGAGCACATGCCACAAGCTTCCACATTGTCTCTTGCTGCACATATAGCTATGTCTCCACTATCGATCAGGTAATCCTACGTAAGCTGTATTCAGAGTTCCACAAGATTCCAAAAGTAACTCTCTATGGGCCAACTCTATCAGAATTATCCTAAAAGTAAGTTAGCATAAACTCTCATGTATTCTATCCATGGCCTCTGTTTTTTTATGCCTCTTTGTTAACTCCAACTGTCAAAGATTAATTACACCTATAAAAGGCAGAATAGTGATGGGATTAAGGGAGGGTTACTGGGATTGTATTACAAAATACACATTTTGTCTATTCCCCTCACTAATGGGTGACCTGAGAAATATTATATAATCCTAGGATCCATAATTTCCTCATCTGGGAATTTTAATACCATCTACTTGGAGGGATGTTGAAAAGATTAAACAAGACAATACAAAAATGTTTAGTAACATACATGACACACATAGAAACATGTACTCATACACATACACAATTCATTTAGTTGGTTATTTTCAATATGGCTCTAGTCTCAGCACTGTGAAGGCACAAAGAATCTAGATTCCAGGAGGACACAAAGATCTCTACCAAATCACAATAGGATTGTTAATGTGCATATGACTTGCTAAGAGTACAGAAGACCAAGGAAAGACCATACATTTACAGAAAATAATATGACGATGAAGCCATGAAAAATATATGAAGGAGAGAGAAAGATGTTAAATGCTGGACATAGCACAACACAGCATCAAGATTCAATGGGTCAGAATTCCAACACAAATCTTCTAAGAGCTAGTTTTGTGATTGCAAACTGGCATAGGTGGGTCTTATTTACCTCGTATTTTGCTAATGTTAAACTCTAAACACATACATTCCATCAAGATTAGAAACACAGGTCAGTAGGTAAAGGGTTCATCTGTTTGTCCTTCCTTCTTTCCTTCCTTCCTTCCTTCCTACCTTCCTTCCTGCCCTCCTATTTCCTTCCTTCTTTCCTTCCTTCTTTTCTTCCTTCCTCCCTCCTTTCTTGCCTCCTTCCTTTCTTGAACTTTTGCTCTTGCTTGCATGTGTGAGTTTTGCAAACTTGTACACTGTAATGCAAGTGGAAATGCACCTGCAATTGAAAGACTTAACAGCTGTGGCATTTGGACTTCTCATACCGAGGGTGACGCTCCTCATTTCCCAGGGCAATGTGATGCTGTGTCTCACATCTCATGGGAAAGCAACATTCCCTAGTGTTGCCCAAAACAGGAACAACAGAACTTCCTAAGAGACAAAATGCTTTCCGCACTGTTGCCCTGAGGAGGAAGCTGCCCTCTCCCTGAGTGGATGAGTGTGTTATGCCACTTGATCCAATTATGACAAAAACAGCAATTTAATTCATATTCAGTTAGCCATTAGCTTCAATAACAGTGACGGCACTGAATTTGAAGCGTGACTGGCACTGACAATACCTGAAATGAAGTGCTGTAAATATCACCGCTGGGAGACTCCCCCAACAGCTGCCGGGTCATACCATAAATGTCTCTTTCCTCAAGGGAGGGTCTCCTGTCTGACAGTTTTACACTGCTTCTATGTTCAGGGACAGACACTAGATTTCCTTGGAAAATTGCACTAGAGACAACTGTGATTCTCTGGCAGTGGTTTAAGATGTATAGAAGCTTATAATTTCATATTACATTTGAAAATGAAAGGCTCACTTTCTTTTTGAAATGCATTATTTCAGTGAAATGCTACCAAGTAAATAGTAAATGTTATTTTTCTGTATGTAGATAGGACCCTAACACTTGGTTCAAATACGAGGTTTGGTGCTCTATCTTTGGAACAACCAAAGTCAGGCTGTGTATCTTGGATATTTAAGCAGCATCTTTTCTGAAGTGTCCTTTATGCATTTCTACCAGCTTGCAGGTACTTCATTATGCTTTTTAATAATCTCTCCCGATATTTACTAAGAAGCACTACAGTGTTTATGGAAACAAACTCATTTATTTTCCAGTGATCTCCTCACAGCTGAGACCTGCTGAAGTCTCCCAGTGTGTGGCCCTACAACACAGGAGCATATATTTGTAAGATTATTAATGTTACAGTGATTTAGATAGAACACCACCTGATAAAGTAAGCTATTATAGATGTCAGGCAGAGCTATATGCTAGGTAAGGACTCTGAGTGACAATGGGAAATAGGACTATACGCTACTAAAACAAAATGATGGTGCAAACAGAACTCATTCCAAAATGCAACATTCTCTCAATTGTCCTGATTCTTTTGTAGATGGCTTTGTAAGCATGCTTTTGGTGAGGTCTGACCAGTCTGAAAGCTGAGGTCATTTCTTTTCTCTAGATACTAAGCACTTGAGTCTCTTCAACAGAAGTACTTTCCTGATGAGAAGGATTGTATTGGGTGTGCCCAACCCCCAGCCATAGTACTCTGGAGTGTAATTGTTGAGTATGTTATATTATTTGATCCAATTATTACAAAAATAGCCATGCAATTCATATTCAACTAACCATTAGCTTATAAGCATTATGTCTTGCTATTTGGAATTAAGAAACAGGGAATGTTATAGTCTCTGGCTATAAAGGTAAAGTATAAGCTTAAGGTAAGTATTATTGTGCTCTTAAAAAAAAAATAACCTGTTTATTTAATGAAATGTATATTCAGTGCAAGCTCTTAAAATCCTTACAAGGGGCTTTGTCTTTCTGAAATGTTCTATGAAACATCACTTTAGATCTTTCTGAGGTCTTAAGCATGGATCTTAAACGTTTCCAACCTGGAATTGATCTTGGTCCAGAAGACCTTTCTTAATTTGAGAACCCACTGCTGTCTCAAAGATTGGTCTGGGCACTTTATAAATCCTTCAAATTATAGTTGAGAAATAAATAGTTTGTCCCTTAGTCCATCTCTGTCTCGTCTTATTTTATTACAGAAGAAGGCAGATGGCACCTTCTATATTCCATCTGGAAATACCCATCACCATCGCATCAAGTTAATTAAGTACATTTCATAATTTCCACATTACTCAAGGTGACGATTTTTAAACTAAATTTTGCTCATTTATATAAAGTGGCTCCTTTCCTACAGCTTTTCATAACATTGTCTTCCCAGTCTTCAAAGTCTTGACCAATCACTATCTTTCTAGCTTTCCCCTTCAGTTTCCTCAAGGTTTTGCCTCCTTCTGTCTTGGTCCCAAAGCAAATGCCACATGTTTTACATTTTTATTATGTATAGTACAGTTTGCTACAGTATAATTCTATAGACAATCACAGTATTTTTACAGGACTTTCCTTCCAAGTTCAAAATTTTATATTTGTTTGTTCTTGCTGTTTAACACCCCACCTCAGTACTTAATGATAGAAAACAACCACTTTATTACAGTCATGGATTCTGCAGGCCAGGAATCTGAACTCAGCACAATGGTGTGTCTTATTTCTGCTTTGTGATATCTGGACCCTCAGCTGGTAAGATTCGATGTTTGGGGTGTCTTGATCCACATGTTTGGCTGTTGGCTGGGATCTCAGCCAAACCTATTAACCACAGCACCTACAGGGGGATTCTCTGTGTGTCATGGAACCTCAGGAAAGCTGGACTTCTTAGCTGGCTCTAAAAGCAAGTGTTCTGGAAGCTGCATTGACTTTTATAACCAAAGCACAGAGGTTACCTAGTGTCATTTCCAACATACTGTACGGGCCAAAGCAGACCCAAGCCCAAACAGATAAAAGGGAAAATGACATATATATCCAGTCTTTGAGTGGGAAGAATGTCAAACTGACATTGTAGAAGAGTGTGTAGGATGGACGATGTCTGTTGCATCCATCTTTGGAAAATACATTTAGCCCAATGCCTAGCATGACACCTTGTTTAGATGGTAGCATTCTTGTATTAAGTAAAGTAGGTAATTAGCAACAAATATACCTTTTTCCTACTATTCTACATAAATACATTTTAATTGTGAATGAAAAAGTAATATAACTTCTAACCTTAATTTTTATATGAATTGTCACCCATGCATGTTTCCACTACTGTTTAGACTTACTTTTTCAGTTTACACATCTGAAAAGTAAGTTGCAGAGACGCAGAGGCTTGACCCTGGTCACATAGTACATATTATGTGGCATTAAGATTAAATCCACATTTTTAACTCTGTTCAATGGTCCTTCAATTAAGCTAAATATCCTCTCATCTGAACTACTTATTAGAATATTTTCATGGTAAGAAGTATTTTCCAATCACTTTATAAATGACTCAAATTTCAAAGTAATTTCATATGAATAACCAAAACAGGCCTGTAATAACTAACTCAGAGTAATTTCACTTGAATGAACAACTTGTTAAGTCAATCCTCTTTTCTTTCTTATTTATTTATTTATTTATTTTTAAACGTTTATTTGTTTTTGAGACAGGGAGAGACAGAGCATGAATGGGGGAGGATCAGAGAGAGAGGGAGACACAAAATCTGAAACGGGCTCCAGGCTCTGAGCTGTCAACATAGAGCCCGACACGGGGCTCGAACTCATGGACCGTGAGATCATGACCTGAGCCGAAGTCGGACGCTTAACCGACTGAGCCACCCAGGCACCCCAAGTCAATCCTCTTTTCAAAGAAAATCATGGCGTTGGTTTAAGTGTGATTCAGATACATGTTGATTTGCTCTAAGGCCAGTAAGGCATCAGAAGTCTCCATTTCAGAAAGCCAAAGTGAAGTTAAAAAATTAAATTTCCATTAAGGTATTCAGACATCAAGAAAAACTTTATCTAAAGGTGAAAGTCTTCTTAGTTATTTACTATAAATAAAAGGATATACGTCAAGATGCCAATTACTCTTTCTCAATCTTTTAAAATCTCAATACAGAAAAAGCTACCCATTGGCCATCAGTCCCTCTGGCTAGAGAGCCAAGTGAATGCGTCCAGAGTTAATGAAGAATAAGACTGACATCATAAGATCATTTCCATAATTTTAATTGCTTTTCTGACCCTCGACCATTTCACCATTAGCCAGGCATCTCATAACGTATGGATTTTTGAGTAAAAGATGTGGGTGTAAGGAAAATTACAGGCAAGGCTTTATTCTCATTCTATCTACAACTGAAACAGCATCTATGCCACCTTCCTATCTGATATCTGATACACCTATCTTAAATCCTCTCTGAGATTCTGCAAATATCATTTTTCTAACACAAAATAATAATGATAATAATTCACATTGCCCTCTTGCTTAGAGAGCTTTGCTCATTTCCCATAGCATTTCAATAAAAAATTCAAACCTTTTCTTAAATTTGTATACAAGAATTTAAAAATCTTCCTTAAAACTTTTGCTTCATTTCCTGATACTCTTCCATGAAAATGCTTGTCTCTAGACATACTAGCAAGCAATACCACGTTTCCCGAGGATGACTTCTTAAACTGAATTTTTCTTCTTGGGTCCTTACCAAACTAAATGCAGAAAGTGGCAGCTTTGGTGTTTATGAAGAATAAAAAAATTGCTTTCTCTCAGGAAAGGTGATAACAGCTGAGGGTCCCCGGGTTGGATTTGAAGCTGACTGATGTCAAGAAAGGGAACTGTGCCTTCCTTGGGCCTTTGACAGGCAGGGAAACTTTCAGCATTGCATGTTCAGAGCCCGACGCTGCCTTCATCTGTTTGACAGAGGCAGGGGGAGACTGTGGAAGGGCTGCCAAGTTTGCAACAGAGGGGCTTTCAGATCCAGAGCAGGGACCCTCAAGGACCAGTGGGTCTAGTCCGCCAACTTCATGCCCAAGGACTTGGCAGGCAGTGAGCTGTCCTCATTAAAATCCAGTTTGGATCATGGCACTTTTTCATTCCCACCCAGCTGGTAGCCAAAAAAAAAAAAAAAAAAAAAAAAAAAAAAAAAATACAGAGAATAGGAGATAATACGCGCGCGCGCACACACACACACACACACACACACACACACACACACACACACATACACTGCAAACCAAAACATAAATTGGAAATAGGAAAAATATCAATTTCATTTTTCATAGTTGTCAATGAAATACTGGCCAGGTAACGCTATGCCTCCAGATCCTTCCTTTAATCATCTTCCGGTTTCTTTCTTTTTTTTTTCCCCTTCAGTCCTAATTATTCCCTACTTTTAATATCCCCCCACTGGCTTTAATTAAACTTTCTGTAGTTTCAGCTTGTTTGCCAGGCAGGTTTCCTTTTGCTTTCAAAGCCCAGCCCAATCCTTGTGTCCAGGCAGTCAAGGTTATCAGAAAAGTTTGTCAGATCCCTGCTTCCTCAGGAGTTTCTCTCATCCTTGTTCTGTGATTTCTGTGATTAGTCAATATGAGCTCAGCCCCAAGGAGAGGCTCTGTTTTCCGAGATTAGAGAGGCTGATGCCGTGCACACATTTTCTCCCTTGTCACTTCCTCTCCTCATTCCCTCCTAATTGAAATGTACTTTCATTACATTTTGATTTCACAAAATCTATTTAATCTTCTATTTAGTCTTCTGTGGTCTTTGTACTCTTGGAGGAAATATCTGCCAATGAGTTCTGGGATGCTGGGTGAGCTACTGAGGCCTTTGGGAAAGTGAGAGCTATTTTTATTATTGCCACAATGCTATTTTGCTACCTGTTTATGCTCATTATAATGCCACAATCACAAAGCTATTGCTAAGGTCATGAAAGGTGTTCCATTATGAAAACCACATTTTTAGGTTTTATGTTCTTCATCAAGTAAAATCTTCTAAGGCTAAATTCTAATGGGGATTGTCTCATGATGAACCTATCTTTCTTCAGGAGAGGTGAGGAATAATATCTTTAGGGGAAACGTTGATTGTCAAATGAGAATGAAAGAAAATGTCTTGCAGTTTTTTGAAGGAAACATTTATTCATTTTTTCATTCAAAGTATATTTGTTAAGCATTCCAGTGGCAGGAACAGTAATGGGCATTGAAATTAGAGAATAGGAAACCATTCCTCCTTTCAACAGGAAGTTGAGAAACAGATATGTAGACCCATAGCTACAACTTGGTGAGGTAGGTACTGAAATAGATGTATGTAGATGGAGACAGAAGAATACTGGCCAGAAAGAAAGGTGATCAGAAACTTAGGGAGTATCAGACAGGAACTGATGGAAGTGAAGAAATCATAGTCTCCAATATTTACCAGACAAACCTGGTGCAGAATGGAGAGTTGTGTGAAGGAAGTCTGAGCCTACAACTGAGAGATTGAAAATTAGGGGTTGTTAAAGATAATAGGTCCAAAATGGAGTCATTTGTGCTCAGTCCCATGTCACCAAACTGAGACTTAAGTTAAATTACAATGTTGGTTCTTCCAGAAATGGCATCTTAAACCAGTCAATCAGGAATCACCTGTTAAGCATTAGTTAGGTAATCTGCCTGATAAATTTTTATCATCTGTTATAAAGAAAGTAAACTTGTATTAATAAAATCTGTTTTTGGTTTTTGTTTGTTTGTTTTTGTTTTTTGTTTTTGTTTTTGCCTAGTACAACATCCTTGTTTCTGCTCCCTTCTGCCTATAAAATCTCTTGCCTTACATAGTTCTTTGAATCTCCCTTTTATGTGCTAGGTTAGATGTTGCCTGATTCATGAATCAGTGAATAAAGCCAATAAGATCTTTGAGACTTATTCAGTTAATTTATTTGTTCTTTGACAGAGGTAATGGGACATCTCCTGCATTATTAAAAGAGGGCCTCATTCAGAACAGTCACCAGAGCATTTTCCTATAACTTGGGTGGTGAGTGAGGGCCCCAGGTCCAGAGGGCCAGCAAAGTGTCCCAGAGAAATAATGATTCCAAGGCACAGTGAATCTTTTCACAAAAAAGAAGCAGAAAACTCTACAATCACAAGACAGACACCACTTATTAGAACACAGCAAATAACTTATAAAAGGATATTTTCAATGAATATCCTTGAACAAAAGAGAGGGTTTAGAGAAAGAATATTAGAAATATCTTAAAAAGTAACTATTATAGATGATAGTAGTATCAGACACAGAAAAAATGTAAAACGCATTAAATGGTAATGTGGAGAATATTTTAAATTGATAAAAATTCAATCCACAAAGAAGATATAATATCACTGACTTCATTTAAATTTAATGGCTTCAACACATCAGAAACAATTTTAAAAATGTGTATTTCTTCTTAACATACCTCTCTAAAAATTCAATAGTTCAGACAGAACAATAATTGAATAAGAAAATAAGATGTGGAAGACACAAACAACCCAACATGATTTACTTATATTTATGTACATATGTATGTACACATGTTAATATTTGTGCATATAAATACATGTGAACTAAATGTAATCATGTAGCATTTATTCTGAAACTAAAAAAATATGCAATATATTCAAATATATATGAAATGTTACCTGAAGAAAACTGATCATATAGATTCCATTAGCAGGAGATAAATTCCAAAAAAAAAGTAGGGAAACACAAAAAGGATTTGTTATGTGAGCATGGAAGAGAGATAGCTCTACCCAAAAAAGGGCCACAGAGGGCTACATGAAAAGGGGATTTTGAAGGATGAAGGACAATGTTAAATGACCATAAGAGAAGGAATGGCTTGGAGAGGGTTGTATTATTCAGGAATTTTTCAGCTTCAAGCAACTCAAAGCTTGAGTTGTAGCTCAAGCTACAGCAAGAAGTGACTTTTTTTTTTTTTTTGTAAGGAGACAGGGTAATTCTACATAGCCATGGTTGGTATACAAAGGCAGGTTTCCTATGGTCAGGAGCAGGGGCTGAATCAGGGAATAAAACCATCTCTCTCTCTCTCTCTCTCTCTCTGTCTATTTCCCTTTCCCCCCACTCTCTCACCATATGATGTCTCATATTTTCTGACCTTTCTCTATTTCATTGGTTTCCCTTCCATGATTGTTTTCCCTTGCTTCTTTTTGCAGAGTAACATCCCATAAGTCTTAGAGATTCTCCAAGACAAACATATAACAGGGAAGAAAATAATTCCTGAGTATCAATTCTAAATTTTTGAAACTCAGGTGTGCTCGGTTTGGGTCAAGGGTTCATTCCTAGTTGAAGAGACTAGAGGGGCTCAGAGAGGGAAACACAGTTCCCTACCTGTTTGGTATGTGTGAGGGCAAATTCTTTGAGGATATACTCAGAAGTGCAGGTGTGAAGTAACAGTAAGTGTGATTCAAACAAGGAACAGAAATAAACTCATTAAAGATCTTGGTTTTAGCCACCCACCACCAAACTCAGGTAAAAGAATACTTGATTTTAGAAAAGATTCCAAGGCAGAGATATGGCATGTGTAGGAGCTTGGAAAATGGAACAGAGAATCTAGAAACTGAGAAATACAGAGCATGTAAAATGCTAGGGATGGAAACAAAGTCTCATCCTCAACAGAATAGTTTTCAATCTCTCAGGTTAGCTTGGTGCTAATGACTGGTACCCATTTGGCCTGACTTCTCTCATAATAGCACAGTGACCTGGCTCATTCAGGTCTTGAAATCCTACAAGATGAAAAGTAAAATACTGACACTGAGCCTTTTAATCTAAAAACTTAGATACAAACAATGTGAGTTATTAGGCTGATTATGTGAATAACTGGAATGAATATTCACCTTGCTGGTTATAAACCTTGGTTATTCCTCCTTGAATTTGAACTGGCTTATTTCCTTGTCAAAATATAGGTAATGGGAAAGTATGTTTCATAACAAACTGAAACAATAAAAATTAACTTCTAAGAAGCTACATTTGGATTTACTACACCTATATGAAACTTGATATTTTTTTCTAAGTCACAAGTTGACAATATTTTTAAACATAATGGCCTTTCCTTGTTTATTCAAGGCAACTATTCTAATTTTTTTTTAATGTTTATTTATTTTTGAGACAGAGAAAGACAGAGCATGAATGAGGGAGGGTCAGAGAAAGGGAGACACAGAATCTGAAGCAGGCTCCAGGTTCTGAGCTGTCAGCACAGAGCCCGACGCAGGGCTGGAACTCACAGACTGTGAGGTCATGACCTGTGCCAAAGTCAGATGCTTAACCAACTGAGCCACCCAGGCGTCCCTCCAGGCAACTATTCTAATTGCCAAGTTATGAATGTCAAGACCCTAAACTTATTGATACATATCCAATCTGATAGTAGGCCCCTTGAGAATACCTTTGTGGTACAAGTGAACAGAGGCATGTTAAGTTATTGTATCCCCAAGAAGTTCACTCTAGCTACAGGCAGTCCTGACTCAGAACAATTTTCTTTCTATTGGACCTAAATCAGTATTTCTGCAAAATGCTGGAAAAATTATTCTTCCTGAAAATTATAAATAATCCTATATTAAAATTATATCTATAATGCAAATGATAGGTTTTTAAACTATACTAGTTGAGTCTATTTTTCATGAACCCCATACTCTATCTCATTATCTACTCTACTACTATCTACATACCCCCAGTGACTTCACCTATCCTATTGAACTTTCCTTTCCAAATCTCTCATGATTCGAATTCTTCTGCTATGGACATATTGTAATATGTATCCCCTTTAAAGTGGGATGCTCTGAACCCAATAAAATTGCAACTGCACATTTAAGTTTGATTCCAGGATTTGATGAATGCTTGTCCTTTACAGTCCAAAAACCTTTCCAGTTCTGATTTCTGTGATTCCATGACAAGACCAATAGTGTCACTCTGGTGGCCCTTGACATGGCTTCATTTTCAACATGGAACAAACTCATTACTCCATGATATGTAAACATAACACCATGTCAGGAAACATCAGCTGTTGCTTTTCCAGAGATACTGGTAACAGCTGTTTGTCTGACAATGTTGAAGATTGTGTGACCTGTGTGGCTCTGGAGTCTTGAAGCAGCTTTTTGTCTCAAGCATAAAGATGACTCTTTACCCTTTGGAGATTCAGATGACAACATTTCATAAGGTAGAAACAGTCAGGCTTCAGAATGATGATAATTTTGAAATACTGTATGTCCTCTTCCTAGCCTGGTAGGTCAAAACCACCTGGCTATTTGCTTCTCTGTGCTATTGTTAAAATTTTTTCCCTGAGTTAGCTTCAGAGAAGTTTTATCTGGTCATTTTTTTCCTATTTAAATCTCAGGGCATAAATGTTTCTTATTGTGTTATAGTTGTTATGGCTGTGCAATGCTGCTGATTCATCTACCCAGATATTAGTGCATGGCATCATGATGTCCTCTGATAATCCTGTGGATAAGGTTAGATAAACCGTGGCTACGTTCTTAATCCTTTGCATGATGTGATAGTAAATTTTATGTGAAACTTGAATAGATCAAGGGATGCCCAGATATCTTGTTAAACATTATTTCCATATGTGTCTGTAAAAGTGTTTCTGCATGAGATTAACATTTGAATTGGAAAACTGAGTAAAATGGATTGCCCTCCCTAATATTGGCCTCCAGTCTATTGAAGGCTTGACTAGAACACAACGCAGGGGTGGGAAAGATTCATGTTCCATCTGCTTCACTGTTGATATGGGGCACCCATCTCCTGTCCCTGCTACTGCTGGTTCTCAGACCTTCAGACTCAGACAGGAATCTCCACCAGCAGCTCCAACCACACCACCAGCTTTCTTGGTCTCCAAATTACAGATGGCAGATTGTGAGACTTACTGGCTTCCATAGTCGTGTGAGCCAATTTCTTATAATGGCGCTCATTTCCCGCCCCCCCCCACCCTCTCTTTTGAATGTATTTTGTTTGTTTTTCCTGGAGAACCCTGACTAATAAAGATGGGTGATTATAAGAAGAATGCTAGCTGGTCAGTCTATATACATTGTGGGGAGACTGTCCTGCAAAGTTCTGTACTTAGAGACTGAAATAAAGAACTGATGTTATGTATAGAGAAGGCAAAACTTGGATAAACAACTGTCTAGGTATTGCACTACACATAGAGACACCAACATCTACAACTCGTTAGAACAAAAAAGGTAGGAGAGAACACCTATGAAAATCAATTTTAGTAAGAAAAACTATTGTTTATATGTTTTTCTCCTTTATTTTCCTTATCCCTTTTCCCCATCCTTCCTTCATATGGCATCATTTCCATCAACAGCCAATTACACTATACATGTGGTCATTTTGTTTCTGTGTCTTTTTTCCACCCATTCTTACTGTGTAAAATACCCTTCCCAGGTAGTCAACTAAATGAAGGTGCACTCACCTTTTAGAACTCTAATATTGCCTCACTGTATTCATTGAACAGCAAAACATACACATAAATTAAGCAGATACATAGATAAATAAATATAAATTTATATTCCAGGCAATGTGTTGGTCTACCTAAGGGCATAACAGTGATCAAGACAGATTCAGGGTTTGCTCCAATGACCTTATTCTTTAATAGACGAGATGGATAACACACACACACACACACACACACACACACACACACACACACCACACACACAAGAGTAAAACAATAGCAAGTTGTAGTATTCAGAAGGAAATGAAAAATGATGCATCTGAAAAACAAAAAGGATCATCTGTTTTCGATAGTGTAGCAATAAACACTACAGTTGAGACTCAGGGACTAGAAAATGAAGTGCAGATACATGATGGTGGAGGCAATCTACATGCAGAACGGGACCTCATATATGCAAGAAAATAAAAGAAGATGGACACGTCTGACTAATGCTAGCAAAAGATAGTGTACAGCATGAGGTTGGAGAGGCTAGGCTGTCTACAGACTTCAGGAGTAAAGATTTTGTTCCATGTTCATTGTGAAGCCATTATGGCTTGCTTCATTTTAATTGATACACAATTAGTACAAAGTGGCCTTAACTTAAAGAGTCAGTTACATGAATTTTAACAGTTATAAAAACCTGTGTAACCACTACCCAAACAAGATATAGAAAATTATGACTCTCTCAGAAAGTTCCCTGTGACACCATTCCAACCAGTTTCCTTCTCACCAATGAGCAAACATCATTGCCAACACAACTCTGATTTTGTATATTATAACCATTTTCGTTTGTATTTGGATTTAAAATAAATGGAATCATACAAAATGTGGCATGATATAATTGTTAAAGCTTAAAATATTGCACTTGATGTTGTAAGCATGCAATTTCATAAAACATAGGAAGTGAGTATACTATTCAGGATATAATGCCAACTGCACAGATTTAAAATTTTATATATATATAATTACTATAATATATATTATATATGCATAATATATATATTTTAATATATATTAACTTATATATAATATATAACTTATATAACTTATTATATATTATATATATGTATAAAAAACTTAATATCTGTGCCGTGTATGTATAAATCTGTGTGTATGCACACACATACACACACACACACACACACACACACACTAAATTAAGATGGTACTAGAGCAGATTAAGAGGACCAGATGGATACGAGATCTCTTTTGTATCAAAGTATTCCTAACCTACTTGGGGTATAGTATATGAAGCAGTATATGAAGCAGTATATGAAGAGAGTAAACAGAATGTCTCCTTGATACTCAGCTTGGATAACTAGATAAGACAGTGCAAGATAGGTAGTGGGAATGCAAGTTGAAAGATAAATCTGGGAGCACCTGAGTGGCTCAGTCTGTTCAGTGTCTGACTCAGGCTCAGGTCATGATCTCGTGGTCTGTGGGTTCAAGCCCTGCGTCGGGCTCTGTGCTGACAGCTCAGAACCTGGAGCCTGCTTCAGATTCTGTGTCTCCCTCTCTCTCCATCCCTCCATTGCTCACAGTCTCTCTCTCCAAAGTGAATAAATCTTTAAAATATTTTTAAAAATAGAGATAAATTCTGGATAGTTAAGTTTAAGATACTTGTGTGGTGTTTCCAGGGAATATATAGAGTAAGCAATTTATATAGGAAAATATGAAAATCATAGAGAGGTATGGACTGAATTTATAAATCTAGAACTGATTAGCGTTAGTGACAGTATGTGAATCTTTGGTAATGAATGGAATTATTGGGAGTAGGGAGAATATAGTCTGACGAAGTTATAAAACTAAGCCTTGGGGAAACTCAACATATAGATTTGAGATAGAGTAGAGCCAACAAAGGAAAATGAGAAAGACAAAAGCCAAAGAGTTAACAGGAAACATAGAGAGGGGAGTTCCAAAAGTCAAGATAGAAGACTTTCAGAGGGGCGCCTGGGTGGCGCAGTCGGTTAAGCCTCCGACTTCAGCCAGGTCACGATCTCGCGGTCCGTGAGTTCGAGCCCCGCGTCGGGCTCTGGGCTGATGGCTCGGAGCCTGGAGCCTGTTTCCGATTCTGTGTCTCCCTCTCTCTCTGCCCCTCCCCCGTTCATGCTCTGTCTCTCTCTGTCCCAAAAATAAATAAATGTTGAAAAAAAAATTATAAAAAAAAAAAGAAGACTTTCAAGAAGAAAGTAATGGTTTACCCCTTTGAAAGACAATGAACAATCTAGTATGATGAGATTGCCAGAGAAAGCCACTCCTTTGGCAGTATGGAAGAGTTTAGTGACTTTGTAAGTAACAGCAGTGTCAGTGGAAGAATATGGCCCAAGTAGATCTGAGTGGTTTGACACCCCTGAGTGACAAGGGTGGAAACAAATGGAGAGAACACGTGTACGCAAGTACTTCTGAGAAGATTGAATACAACAGCAGGGGGCACTCACAAAATGAATGACATCTAAGCTTTAACTTCTGGATTGTATTTAACCAGGAACATATAATAGGCAATCTAAACAGAGAAAACAGAGTAAGGAAGCAGGAGGTAAACCAGCAGGGCCTTTGGGAAAATTCTGATTTTGACCGGAGAATCCTCTATTTTGATCAGAGAGTCGGCTTGTGGTGGATAGTGAGTGGAGATAAAGCAGTGAAGACTACTAACGTATATTTGCCAATGCTAGGGGAAGCAAACACATATCTATCATCAATCAGTTTAATAGATTACATGGAGCTGTGGCCCTTTGCCTTGAAAAGCACATCTATCTTTTAAAAATTCTATGTTGGTTTCTTTGTGAGTTTCTATTCCAGTGAATTTGTTCCTCTCTCCTTTTTCTTATTATATCCTCTAGGTTTCCTGTAGAACTGATCTGAATAAAATCCTGCTGAAGGAACAGATTGCAAAAGCCACCTTTAGCAGCCTCAAACTTTCCAAGACGTGAAAAATTTTCATTTTCTGGTGACCAGCCAGAATGTATTTTATAAGTCTTAATCCTGAAGAGCAACAATGAATTTCCACTTACCTAAGAAGGTGAGCTCTGTTCCTTAGGACAGATGTGACAGCCAACATTGAGGGGAGCCTGGTATCCCGGCAGAAAAGAATTCTTTGCCAATCATGAGTGTCTTTGCCAGAACAAAAGGTCTATGTTATTGTGATATGGGCCATGGAAATAAGAAAGTGATGCTTTGCAATCCCCTGAACTCCAGAAATGCGCTACCTACTAGATAAGTTACAGCAGAGATTAAGAAAATTGTAGTAAACTTTATCAAAGTTCCCAGGTAGTGATGCAGTCAAGAGTTAATAAACGCATAGACTTGAGCTTTTGGTATGGCTAAATTTAATTATATGGTACATGCAAGCATTCAATTTTATGAAGGTGAAAATAGGATACCTTGCAATAAAATGAACATTGGCATCAAAGTGTTCAAATTTGCAGATTTAATGTGCTTCAAAATAGCTTCATTTTATCACCATTCAACTGCAAAAAAAATCAAACTCATCTAGGAATTAATATCTAGTACAGAGAATGACAACATGAAGCTTTCTTTTCTATTTCAGAATGCATGGGAGATAAATGGATGTAAGAATGATCATATGAAATTTATTTGATGACAGTTAACAGCCTCTCCCCAAGAGGTCTCTAAAATACACACACACACATATACACACACACACACACACACACACACACGCGCGCGCGCGCACACACACACACACACACATCATTTAAGATATCTCTAGATTGAGAGAAAAGAGGTGCTAAATTACAGCAGAAGCAACCTACTTTCCAGCCCTCTGACCTCTTCCTCTTCCCACTTCCCCCTTCCTCTAACCTGCTACTTTAATATGTGAAGTTCTAATTCTACCATATGCTCAAATACATAGCACATGCTCTTTGAAAGTGGTTGAGTATCAGTCTATGTATGATCCAAAATGATACATGATAACAAGCAAATATAATATGTAAGACAGACTATCCAAATGGCACACCAGGTTGAATAAGAGGTAATTTAATGATACATAGTTGGATGTTGCTAAGCAGGACTCAGTAAAGAATTTGTGATTATCCAGTTCCTTCAATAGATGCAGACAACCAAATCAAAGTTTCAGGCCAAATAAAATTTATTTTGAAACCTTACTGCTTCACTGAAATTAACAGGATTAACCAGATAATTGGCAAAACTTTGTTTCTGTTTGTGTGATGTGAAATGGTTTCAGGTGACACTGCTTTCCCAGGTGTATATTAGACACAGCTGGGATACCATCTGTGGTCCTCATTGCCTTGTTATTTGGGTTACGGAATCAGAACCTATTTTTGTTTTCTTTTCTAAGGAAGTATGGCATCATTTTATAGAGCATATTTGCATCCAACTGTCCTGAACTTCATCACTTGTCTTAAGACTTTGAACAAGACTCTTAACTTCTTTGGTCTTAGTTTTCCTCATGTATAATGTGGAAGAAAATAATTATGCCCATCTAATAGGGTTGTGGGGAAAATTAAATGTGTCATCATATGAAAAGCACTCAGTATAATGTTTGCATGCAGTTAACACTCGGTGTATGTTGTTGTTAAGTACTGTTCATTATGGATGTGTTGTTGTTAATACATCTGTAAAATCTAAGAGCTCTCACACAGGTTGCTGAGTTCACCATTAGATGATAATCTTAGAGCATTTAAACCATAAACTAGTTGAATGAGTCATACTGCTAGGAATATAGCTAATTCAGGAAAGCAAGTCAATAATTTTTAAATGAAATTAAAAATATTTATTGAAAACATGTAAGTTGGGCTATTCATTGTTTAACTATTTCTTCTTATGAAAAAGGACATCTATGTCAAGTTAGCACTTTAGAGAAAAATAAGCTGATACCATTCCTCAAAATCATTTTTGACAGATACACCTATCGATAGATACTTCTATCAATACATATATGCTTAATGTATCTGAACATCTTTTCCATCTCTACATATTCCTCTACATAAATGCTTAATTTTTAATAGTTACCTGAAAGAAATGGAACAGGTTTGAGTGGAAACAAATATAAAATACAACAGTGAAAAAAAAATAGTTGTCAACTTTCTAGCATTTATTTCCAGGCTAAAAAAGTCCAAGAAAACCTTGTGATATACCTTAGTCAGGGACCCCTGTATAAGCATCTTTTCTGCCTTTGGGTTTATTCCTGCTTTAGGTGTTTAGCAGAGATGCAAGTCAGTCTGACGATGACTCAAGAATTAGACTCATTCTTTCCATTTGTTTATGGACCCTAAAATAGAATTATTAGTAACTTCCATTACTGCTAAACCTCGATTTTTTACTTACGAACTTAGCAGGCTTCCACTCACTGCAACGTTAACTTTTGACCCCTAAAGATGAAAACATTTCCTGATTTTCTGACTTACTGAAGGGGAGCTCAGGCAGAGACCACATTCATAAGCTATCTCTGGAAAGAGTATTTTCTTACACCAACATTACCAAACTTTGCTTCTTCTTCTCTGACTCTGGCTTAGAGATAATTTGTTGTTGTTTTCTTTTTTCTCCCCTTGGAGATTCTTTCTGGTTAACTCTTTTTTGGTGGGTTTTGTTTGTGTTTGTTTGTTTGTTTGTTTGTTTGTTTTATGGATCCATATAAGACCTATGGCTTGGAAACCAAACTGGTTTTCTTTGAGGAGGAATCAATTCATTCGTTTTTCACAATTCAGCAAATATGAATATATAATATCTGCACTGTATAGTTGTACAGCTATCTGTACACAGTTGCACAGCTGTGTATCTGAAATGAACTGGAGAAGAAAACAGGGAAATGCTGAAAGAAAATCCTAACCACTTTTTTTTTCTAATTATACTGAAGGTTAATTCATGGAACATTTGACTAATATTTCACCTCGAATGCAATGGTATATCAACATTTTAAAGGACATTTTGAAGAATATTTTAAAGATAATTAGGAAACATAAGAGTTTTTCACTTTAGAATCACTTTTTACATTTTGCACATAAAACTTGAAATGTTCTTTAAAAAACATAAAGAATGTAAAACATCTAGACTTTAAAATTTCCTTTTCATTAGAGAAGTGTAAATCTGAAACTCTAACTCTTCCCAATCTGTATGTCTCTGATACTCAAATTCCAACTCTGATGGCCAGTTGACAATGAAAGCTAGAGAATAAAAGTTGAGCTGAATTATGTCATCCAGAGAGAAAACAGGTTTTGAAATATTTCACTAGATGAAAAATAAAAAGCACAGAAGGAATCTTTAGGGAGACAGTTGAGTATGCTACATGTCATAAAGAAGTTTCTGGAATTCACAGATTAGAAATTTGGGGCTCAAAGAAGTCCAGTGAATTGTTAAATGCCATTCAATTTTTCACACCACAGCTGGGTTTCACTTCTGTTTCCTAGTCTATGCCTAAGGTATTTTAATTTGTCTCCACCCTGTCACCATACTACTATTTACTGATTTCTAGTATTTAATAAAAGATGAGTTCTCCGCGGATCCAGGGAGGGGAAGGAAGGAGTGCTGCCACTGGAGATAATCTTTTCCTGGGGTAGGGCACTCTTGTCATTGTCCCAGCTCAACTTAGCCCATGTGTCCTTCCTTGGACAAAGGGGCTCTTCTACTCCACTCACCTCCACCATCACATTCAGGTTACTATGTGGTTGTTGTGGGACACGGCTAGTTGCCCAGGTGAAGGTATGGTGTTTGCACTTTAAGACTCAGGAGAGGAGGAAACATACATTAGCTAATATTTTAAAGTATTATCATAAGGATAAACAATACCACATGCTGATAAGTGTACAGAATAAAAGAAACTCTTATACACGGCCGGCGGGAATACACAGTGTACAATCACTTTAGGAAAGCATTTGATAATACCTAGGAGAGTGGAATGACTGTAACCTGTATGACTCTCAATTGCCTCTGTAGCTATAAAGCCAAAAGAAATGACAGCAAAAGCTAACGCTAGAATGTTCACAAGATGACTGGTAAGAGCCCTCAAGTAGAAACTACTCACATACCTTTCAGAGGCAGAACAAATAGTTTATGATAGACTCGCATATTGGAATTCTATATAGTGAAGAAAATGAAAAATCCTTGACATACAATGTGGATGAGTTTCAGAAACAATGTTGAGCAAAATAGGCCAGACAAAAGAGCATACCAGAAGGCTTCATTCATAAGCAGCTCAAACATAAACATTAATCTATGTTATTAGATGACAGTAGCGTAATTATCCTTGAGGATATGGGGTGACTAGCAAACAGAAGAGGGTATAAAGAGCTTTCTGACTACAAGTAAAAACTCTTTCTTTTGTTTGTTTTTTTTTTTTGTTTGGGGTGCTGAATAAAAGGTGTTTTTACTATGTGAAAATTCAATGAGCTATGAAATTATGATTTGTTCTTCTCTGTAGGCCAAGGAAATTTATAAAAATAAAATAGTCCCCCCTCCCTCACTTAGGCAAAATGAAGTTTAATTTTTATTATTATAGAGAAATGTTTTCTTTTGTTTTGTTTTGTTTCTCTCTCCCATTTTTTGTATTTCTTGCTCTGGATTTAAAGCTGCAATCCATTCCCATCAGCTGATTTCTGATTAGATACATTTTTCTCTGGCATTCAGGTTTCTTTTGTAGCTCTGTCTGCCCCTCACACTCCTAACAGGTCTCTAGCCCTCTGGGCAGGCAGCCTATTCCTGCATTTTCCCACCCACTGCCAATCACCACACTGTCAATTCTCCAGCCTCCCATTGTCATGGCAGAGGGAAGCTTTCAGGGCCCCGCCATGTTGGCAGCCTTCAATGCTTCTCCCTGGGGTGTTGCAATCTCATTCCTGTGATGGCCCCAGGGCCTGCCAGGCCTGGGTCACTTCCAGCTCCTCTCCTGTGAGAGGTTCCCTCCCTCAGCATTGTCCAGCTGGGTTTGTATTATTATGATTACGGGTAATGGGCTTTCCATCCTTGAGCTGTCAAAAGCTCTCCCCACACTTTATTCCCACAGTCTATTAATTTTCACTTTTTAACTGAAAGCAAAACAAAACAAACAAGAGGTTTATAATCACCTCAATTGAACATGTGGAGTGACGGAAAAAAAAAAAGGAAGAAAGAAAGAAAAAGAAAAGGAGAAAGAAAAATTGGCAGTATCTGAGTGCCTTTGAAAGCCTCAGCTGCCTGTTGGCTTTTCCTGTTTTGTTCTGTTCTCCTCATTATCCCCTTCTCCAGACCTCCCTCCCCTTCCTCCCTTCCTGGAGCCTGAGAACTGTCCACGTGGTGGTGATAGTTTTCAATACCACTCACCCGAATCTTTTCACCATGGGTTCTAACCTCTGGTTTCTAGCAGCTTGGTGCACCATTAAATCAGTAGTCTTGTCACAGCACCAGAAAAGGAGTTGGAGAGCTATTACATTCAAAATAATTGTTTTGAAAATTGTGATTGTATGCTGTACCTACTAGTGCAGTCATAGTTAAGAGAGCATTAATCTGTTTTCCCTCGGCAACCAAGTGTTCTGCAGAACTTTGTAACTTGGCATACTGCGTTACCGAGACCCAGTGCTAGATAAGAGCTTCATGTGAGTGAAGTTATAAAATATTCCTTATACTTTAATACAGTCAGGAAAATACACACTCAAATAAATGAGGAAATGGAGCTTTAAAACTGGAGTTGAGTGTTTATTTTGCCTTCAGCCAAATGTTTGAGACTCCTTTTAAAGGAAAATGTCTTGACCAAGGGCTGGAATTTTAGGGAAGGACAGTTTTAAGGACTGCATATTGACCACTCTGAGAGACAGTCTCCAAGATGGCCTCTGACAATGTCCACTTCTCAGGATTCACAACCTTTATACAATATCCTCTACTGGAGTGTGGGTCACGCTTAATGAAGGCTTCCAATGAATGGAATACAAGAAAAATGATGGCATGCCATTTCCAAGATCAAGTTACTGAGAGGCTGTGGCTTCTATATTGGATACCCTCTCTGGCACACATGCTTCCTTGCTCTGAAGGAAGCCGGCTGCCATGTTGTAAGCTGCCCTATGGAGATATCCACATGGCAAAGAACTGAGGATGGTCCCAGGGATAACAGCTAGCAGGCACTGATCCCACTCCAACTGCCCTCAAGGAACTGAATCCTGCCAGAGACAATGTGCATGAGCTGGGAAGTGGATCTGCTGGAACAGAGGGTGGAGATGGCAGCCTTCTAAGACACTTGAAGTCAGAGAACCCAGCTAAGCCACACCCAGATTCCTGGTTTCCAGAAACTGTGAGGTCATACACGTCTATCATTTTAAGCCACTATGTCTTAAGATAAATTTTCACTCAGGGGCGCCTAGGTGGCCCAGTCGTTTAAGTATCTGACTCTTGATTTCAGCTCAGGTCATTTTCTCATGGTTCAGGTTCGTGAGTTCGAGCCTGACATCAGTCTCTGCACTGACAGTGTGGAGACTGCTTGGGGTTCTCCGTCTCCTTCGCTCTCTGCCCCTCCCCCACTTGTATATGCGTGCACACACACACACACACTCTCTTCTCTCTCACTCTCAAGATAAATAAATAAACTTTAAAGATCATTTTTCAGTCATCAATGTTGTCTCTGCAATAACAGCAATATTGTTACTATTATAGAGATGCTTACAATTGTAACAATGTGAAATTGTTACCTTTCTTTGCATAGTGGTTTATAGCTTAACCTTTTTCTGTGTGTATTGCATCAGTATATAATTTGATCTTCAAAATAAACATAGAAGATAAATATACCACTTTTGTTTTCTTAGGATAAGAAAACAGAGACTTAAAAATATTAAGTAGGTTGCCTCTGTTTACACTGCTTGTAAGTGGCAAAGTTGGTGTCAGAACCCTAACTGATAACTCTGAACCTTGTGTTCTTCTCAAAGGAAAGTATTTTGCAAACTGTAAACGTTATTATAAATGAAAGTTAAAAATGCCAAAGATTACAGACATTAGACATTCTACCAACAGAGCTTGATGTTTAGAATGTAACACTCTGAAACCTTTGATAATGCAAATTTCTCAGAGAAATGCATTACTTTTAATTCCATCAATTCCTGGCATCTCAGTATTAAGGAGAGAGTTCATTTGAAGGGGAGAAAAGGCAGATAAAGAATAACAGGGGTGATATTTTGTGAAATAAGGATAAAGGGAAGTAAAGATTAAAAGGTTTAGAAAAACCTAAGCCATATCTCACCTACTAGTGAAAGGCAAGTAACATTTCCAAATATTTTATGGTTGTGAATCTTGTTAAATTAGGCCATAAATATTCAGAAATGTCAATATGAATTAATAAATATGAATTACTTCCACAGGAGAGAAATTTGGAAATGGTGCTTTCTACATAGTATTAGAAACACACACACGCACACACACATGCACACACACGCACACACACACACACATTCGTGCAGACCCAGGACTTTGTGTGTGTGCGTGTGTGTGCACGTGAGTGTGTATTTATATACTGAAAGTGATTCTGAAATGCTTATTTCAGATGGCTGTATATATGTAATGGACCATAGGAATGTATTATATTATTTTGTTTTATACAAAGTGGCTCATGTTGCTCAAAATAATACCTTATGTGCAGAACTAATAATCACTATGACAACCAAAACATAAACCTCAATGTATTATTTTAATAACATTTAATCTTTATAATCCATGGAGAGTTGATAATCTGAATCTTTGTCTTGTATTCACTCTTAGACCAATTTAAGAAGGGATATTCTTTCTTGAGAGATGGAAGTTGGGACCTGCATGAAACTTCTATTTCCACTCTAACAAAATACCACAAACTTAGGAGCTTAAAACAACACAAACTGTTGAAGACTCAAATGGGTTTGCAGAACTGTGCTCTCTCTACAGGTTCTGGTGATGGATCCACTTCCTTGACTTTTCCAGCCTCAAGAGGCCTCATGTTCTCCTTGGCTCACAGTTTATTCGACATCTCAAAGCCAGCAGGGTAGCTTTAAATCTCTCTATCCCTGCGATTTCTACTTCCATCATCCCATCTACTGTTATGACTCTGACCCTCATCCCTCTCTTATAAGGTCCCTTGTGATTACATTATATTCTTTAATCCAGGAGAACCTTCCTATATCAAGATCCCTACTTTAATGATATCTGTAAAGTGGCCTTTGCCATACAAAGTAAACTATATACAAGTTCCAGGGATTAGGGCAGGACATCTTTGGGGACCACTCTAAGTCTCCTAGAGCACCTATTTTTGTTTGATGAGAGAAAGAGGTCCAAGAGGAAACCTTCTAATGTGAGAATTCATGGGAGGTTATAGGTTTAGGAAGCAAAACAAGCCATGTTTTTGTCTGTCCCTGGCTGGGGATTTGTTGATGCATAAGTCCAAACAGGCCTTAACTGCTCATTCATCCATCCAGTGTCACATCCTTACATACCCAATGCCTTGTACAGTCATCTTCTGTGCAAAGAAAGTAATAAAATGAGCATGAAGTCATATTTCTGTCATCTACAACATGTCCAGCATTATCTGGCTTCTCAGAATCAAAGAACGGGAATATGTTCTGCTAGAGGCATTTGATTGCACTGATGGCTATCAAAAAGCTTTGCTACCTTTGTCTTTCTTGATTTGATAGCATATGGCGTATTTGACTTTGAACAATAGGTTAAAATAGAAAGGAGCTGTAAGAAGACGCAGTTGACTTTTACTGTATACAGAAGACAGAGTAGAAAGGACTCAAAGATTAATCTATCTACCTCTCTCGTTACTGTTGGGAAACTGAATTCTCTGACTGGAGGGAAAAAACCACAACCCACTACCAGTAGAGGAAGAAACAAACTTAGAACTGCAAACTTCTGAATGATATTTGGCTTTGGGTAGAAATAACTCATGGTAAAACAATAACAAAAGCCTCCTGGTAAGTTCTGTTTTCCCCCCATAGGAATAATGATCAAATAGAGTAAGAGAATACCTAAAGAAATCAGAATTTACCAGTAATATGTTCTAATAAATGTGATATCAAGCCTTTTTTAAAAGGAGATACAAAGAAATTTTTTTTTAATTTTTTAAATGTTTTTATTTATTTTTGAGACAGAGAAAGACAGAGCACGAGCAGGGGAGGAGCAGGGAGGGAGGGACACACAGAATCCAAAGCAGGCTCCAGGCTCTGAGTTTGTCAGTGCAGAGCCCGATGTGGGGCTCCAACTCACAGACTGTGAGATCATGACCTGAGCTGAAGTCGGACGCCCAACTGACTGAGCCACCCTGGCATCCCCAAAGAATTTTTTTTTTTATTTAAAGAGCTGAGGCTTACCCTACATGATCTCATTATTATCAATAACAATTTATCACCTGCCAACAGTGATAGGGTATTAAAGATTCAGAAAAAAATGACTCAGAAAACTATCATTACCTTCATTTTGATGTTTTATGGTTAGAGAAAGTGAGATTTTTCTAAGAGGGTTCTAAGTTCTGCTATTTACCTACATGTTACTTTTAGCAGGTTAATTAATATCTTGAGGTTTCTTTTTTTTTTTTTTTTTATCAATGCTGAAATTTAGAATTTCACTAGGAAATGAAGGTGAACCACTCAGATTAGTTCCTTGCAGTACTTTGGGCCAGGGTTCATGCTGTTTAAAAACAACAACATGAAAAGTACCCAATCTACTTTATTTTAAATTTGAATAAAAGAATAATGCTAGTTTGATTATAGAATATTCTCAACGACTATAAAGAGAACCACTCTCTTGTATTTAAAATTAGTGGATTTTTACAGTTATTTAATCAAAAGCCCATTGAATTCCAATGATGTGACTAACCTCCCACCAAATGCCATGGGAGCTACAAAGAATTGTGTGTGGGCTTGTCTTCAAAGAATAACATGTTAGTATGAACCAAATATTCTCAGAAAGTGTAAACGGTGTTTAAAAGAAAACCAGGAATCTTAGATTCAGTTATTCCTTAAAGGCACTAGCAATGGCTCTTAGAGTTTTTCTAAATGCCATTCTCTTTCCCCTAAATCATTTCCTTGGCCATCTTCACTTCAATAGAAGCCACTTCTACTCAGTCTACCTATCAGCTTTCTATTTAACTCCTTACTACTTACCAGTTAATTGTTTTATTTGCAGCACTTAATGTAGGCCAATTTTGTAATTCTCTACAAATTCTAACTCATCTGATTTTTTATCATTCATTAATATATTTTAAAATTTGTGTTTGTTTGCTATCCCCAAACAGCCACCAATATAACTTAAAATCCAAAGAAACCATATTTTCATGGAGTGAACAGAGTAAGATCTAAGGGAGTTTTCAAATTTTCTAGGGAAAAAAAAAGTTACATGTTAAACTGTCTAATCTTTTTCAGTAGGCCTGGGAGGGTAGTACCCATACATTTTGCATAATATTGTTTCTTCACCATCTAGCATGGTACCTGCCACAAATCTAGTAGTTAAATATCTGTGGTTATATATCTTTATTTTTTTTTAAATTTTTTTTAACGTTTATTTATTTTTGAGACAGAGAGAGACAGAGCATGAACGGGGGAAGGTCAGAGAGAGAGAGGGAGACACAAACTCTGAAACAGGCTCCAGGCTCTGAGCTGTCAGCACAGAGCCCGACGCCGGGCTTGAACTCACGAACCGCGAGATCATGACCTGAGCCGAAGTCGGACGCTTAACCGACTGAGCCACCCAGGCGCCCCAAGTGGTTATATATCTTTAAAAGAATGATGAAGTCAATGGTTTTTATAATACACTTACGGTCATATAAATCAGAGATAGAGAATTATCTTTTATAAAAAAACTTAATTATATATATTGCTTAATAATATACCGATTCTTTCTTTTAAATTGTTTAACAATACTAGTCATGTAACAAGTTTCCCTGGGCAGCCTCCATCCATGACTGGTCAACATGGTAATATGAATAGTTCTTGGGACCCCCGCCAGTTCTTGGGACCACTCTGTTTCAGACTTCACTAGAAATATATTTCAGGCTTCTTTTGCATTTGAATCACAGCCCATCTTCTCCTTCTAGTCAATCCTACTTTCCTCCCTCCCATTTCATAGGTATAGTATTCCAAGGTTTCTTAATCTCTGGCACGTGAATCTCCATATCAGAGTTTGCTTTTTGGAGAACTCTGACTTTTTTGGTGCCAGGAATAGTTTGAGAAGGGAGATTCTAGGATGGTATTTTGGCTGGATCACTTGCCACCCAGCTGGCAAGAAGAGACCCATCAACTGATGATAGGTGGAGCACAGACTGTTCCTGGCACAAGGTATTGGCACAAGTGCAATTTCCAAACCTTTCACCAATAATGAACGGAGATACTATACTGGCTTAAGCAAATGTATTAGCTGCTTCCACATATCAGGCAGGTGAGAACTAGTAACTACAAGAACAGTAGAACTGGGTAATCATTGATAATCTTGATTGCTTTAGAAACAGACAACATACATGGTGATTGATAAATCAATGATTACAGGCTAAGTGTCATTTACTGTTTGGAAAGATTAGTAGTCATCAGTTAGAATTTGCATGAATATGAATAATGTTTAGAAGGTCAAGGACAAGAAAACTTGGTATAGAGACATGTGGAAAAATAAAAGGAAGAAAGGAGTATACATAAAGTGTAAAGCTCTCCAAATCATATTTTAATACCCACTAAAGAGTACCCACCACTGAAAAGACACAAAACAATTAAGAAGAATCTTTTTTTTTAAATATATTTAGTTATGTGTTTGCACTCTGTGTCAACAGGACTTCTGTCATCATCACTACCTTACAGAGTATGTAATTCACCAACATGGAATCCCACTTGACAACACTTCAATCCAAGGGACCTACCTATGTGACAGCAAAAATGGGATAGAAATGGGCCCTTGGTTATGGGTTCCACACAGATCATATAATATAGCCCACTGCCCAGAAGCTGCCAGAAAGACAGAAGGATAGAATATCCAATTTAAGGCACCAGCCTGAGGACAATACCATAAGAAGACGGACAGTCATCCTCCATCTAGCTCATGGTGTTCACTTTAAAGTGTAGGTCCAATAACTCAGGATAGTCCCAAATTAACATTATTCTACTCAATGTAAAACAACAAACAAACCAAGAAAACACCATAATTTCTGATTTATTCTTACATCCTTGCAACTTTGGGCTCAGAATTCAAAGATCCTGATTTCCACAGGGAGAACACTTCCACTAGGGAACACTGGAGTCCTACTGAAATAGAAGCTACAACTTTGCTTTTGGGACTTCAGGGTTCATGAAAAGTGACCAGCACTCAACAAGCAGAGCAATCGTGTTGACAGGGGTCATGAGTCTTCTTCATCAGCAGGAGGTGAGGCTGTTGTTATCAGGGCAATTGTGCAAATGGGAGAATAAGTGAATTTGGCACACACACAGATTCACTTGAGTGCCTCTTTGATCCCCTTGCTCACCTTTTATTGTAATTGCACAAGCTCGGTAACCCCTGCCTGAGAAAGGTATGGTGAACATGAGCTCACATCTCCCAGAGACACAGAACCGGGCCATGCCACCAGGTCAGCCAGTTAAACCAGTGGAGACATTAGCTGAGGTCAGAAATCTAGGATGTGGATGGAGGAGAAAGAAAAAAAAAATACCAGTCACAGTTTGGACACCAGCTGTTGTGGAGGGGCTTAGAATTCCTGTTGCTTTTCCTAGGAACACTAGAGTACTTGCTTCTAAAATTTTATTCAAAAAAAGTAATATATATATATATATATATATATATATATATATATAATTTACAGTAGACAAGATCAAGGTAAAGGGTAGACTATACTGAACACTGGGATATGCTACTTTCAGGAATGAAGAAGCATCTGGGAGTGATGCTGTTAGGCCTCTGCTCTCACCCATTTGTGGGGTTCACTTTGGCTGCAGGAAGTTTTCTTCAATGACATGCGACATTCCAAGACATTCTTTAACTAAGGATTAACCAATGTGGAAACAGTAATGCTTCATCCCATGATTCAACTTGGGATGATGACTCTTTCCAGCTTCAGAGCTCCTCATAGGATTGTCTAAGGTCTTGGACTGCATTGCCATCTAGCATCTCCCTCCATCTGATCCTTGTATCTTCTTTTTCCTTCCATAGGCGGTCAACACAAAGAATGCTCCCCTATCAACATCCAGCATGATCATCTCTACTTTGCATTCTGCTTCCTAGGGAACTCAATCTGCAATGTCCCCTCTCTATTGCACAAAATCACTACCCCCAAAATTAGCGACACAGTGTCTTTGATCTCTTTCAACTTTAAATTTAAATGTGTCTATCTTCTCTTTTGGCAAACACTACTACTCTGCTGATTACATTAGTTATGGCAGAAGCTATATGGCTCAGAAGCCAAAAATTATCTACTATCTGGTCCTTTACAGAAAAATTGTTCAATCCCGGATGTAGATGATGCCCTTCCCAGAGTTTACCAATACATCCAAAGACTGAAAGTTTCAGTTTAACCTTGTATTTTTGTTTTATTTTGTTCTACTGTGAGTTGTTATGTCTCTGGTTCTATATTCAAATTAAAATGATACATCAGACACTTCAATTTTTCCAAGTCCATAGCCACTGAAATTACTCCTGTTATTAATTGTGCTTTTGCATAATAATATTGATTTAACATCAACTTTTAAGAAACAAAGAAAAAATGCTGTCTGTCTGTCTCAGCCTTGTACCAAGTGAAATATACTAACAGAGAGACACAGGGGCAGGAAAAATAATACAATAACCAGTGTGATTGCTTCTGAGACCTATTAGCATAAACCATCAGAAGCTTGACTTTCTGTTTGCTAAACTGTTTTAGACAAGATAATTACATTAAAGTGCTTGGTATTTCCAAGTTATTGCATAATGTCATGAGTCTTAGATGATTTAGTCTGGTTCTGCTCCCGATAGCAGAATCAATGAAAAAGTGCTGAAATTAAAGGGGAGGTTTTCAAAGAAGTATGTGGGAGGTCTGGGCAGAACTTCCTTTTGTTCTGGACTGTGGGAAGATTTTGCTGTATATTAACCAAAGAAAGCAGCATGGGCAAAGTTTTATTGTTGTTCTTCTAGTCATAAGAGTCAGATGATGGCACAGAACACTTTCAAAAGTGAAATTCATTGTAATTAGGAAGAAATATTTGTGGTGAAGAACTGAAACAAGAAACGGAAAGTAAGTTAGGAACTAAGGAATTTCTGTTCTTTTTTTTTACCACCTGTGGCTCTGCCACCTGCTCCCTTTTCACACTACCAGTTGATACCTTTGCTGTATTTTGTGTATCTTTTTACTACTCTATGCCGTCTATTTACTCATGGTTTCTACTTCCTCATGACTGTGGCTCGCAGACTCATACTTAAACAGATCTGCTTAATGGCTTTTCTCTATCCACCCCTTCCATTTCTGTTCAGGCTCTAGTGGCTTTTTCTTCTCATGTAAGATCTCACAGAGAAACTTGCCCAGCTAATTCTGGCATGCTAGAATACACCTTAGGGTGTTGGTAAGCATATTAAGTGGCTGCTCTCATCTTCACTATGAAATGTCAAACCATTCACCTGCCGAATCCATAGACAGAGAGCCATAAGGTCTTTGTAGAGTTTCCCCTGAATTAGGGATATAAACAAGAAGCCTTTAAACATGGTATGTCTCCCTCAATACTCCTGATCAACCATTACCTTGTCCTACTTTACCCTCATAACAGAACCCGAGACGACAGCTGACATGCATACTGCTTATTTGAGGAATAACGTACAGAAAGTGAGAGTGTGAGACAAGGCAAGTGACACAGAGAAGAAAGAAATGCCAATGTAAATATGTGCTATGATGTTGGTTACTGCTCTGAGTGAGTGAATGCACTATCAGCTGGGATCTTCTGAGTTGCTTTATGGAATGTGTCTCAGAACTGTTTTAGGGATGAAGGGAAGGAGCATTTATCCATCACTGTCCCCTGGCTCTTGATGGCTCTATGGTCATTAACTTCCCACACTTCTGAGCTGCACATACATTTATGAAGAACACACTGTGTGGGTATCCCTCGCCACAGGGTCAGAAGAACTTCAGATCAGGAAAGAAGAGGTTTACAGCATAGGCCAAGATGAGGCATCGTCTGCACCAACAGGATTTTGAAATGGTGCACAGGGAGTGTCCAAATAACTTGGTTAATGGGTCCTTTTCCTATGCCAACCCTTGAGTAGCCATTGTATCCCCTCTATTACTATGACTACTTTAATTAGTTCATATCATTTTTTTTGTATAGAATCTTTTAATGTTCTCTCTGATTTAACCAATTCCCACCTAGTCACTACATCATCTCCAGAATAGTTAAAAACTAATAGTGACATTATCATCATTATAATTATTGACATTTTGCTTATAGTTCTTTAGAATTATCCTTATTCTCCCTAGGAAAAAGAATTACATCTTTGCAAGGTTTATAACAAACTTACAACGTCTTTGCCAGCCTCTAGCTCAGTGCCTGCTTCCCTTCCCAGTATTGCCTGATCTCAATTCAAACCAAAGTGCAAATGTCATGTCCTCTCCAAAATCAGACCCAGCTTGTTTTGATATCCTCTTGGTTCCACCAGCCCATGAACGTTGGTACATGGTAGGTACATTATGACAAATCCATCTCTCTCCCCATTAGACCACAAACCGTCTGACTCAGGACTACATATTATTTCCATGTGCACCTGCTGGTTCTGGCACTAAGTCTGTCATCAGAGTAGGTGTCAATAATATATACTGAATAAAAACTTAAAGTAAATGAAATAGAATAATTATCCTTTATGCCATGCATTTTTTCTGTGATTCCTAATTTTTCATGCCTTAATAAGGTCTGTACAATTCACAAATGTGAGCTCAGAGGGTATGACTACTTAGAGTTTGCTGGTAGTTAATGTACTAATCTGTGTGTTCACAGTAACAGAATAAAAACTTGATACTGCTTTGGCTGTTGTGGCATGGCATCGGCTGAGTTAACTGGGTTGCATTTTATACACTAAATTAAAAAACAAAAAGCTGTTGGAGCAAGTACTCATTTTTAAAAACAATTTTTTAAACAAGCCTAAATGTCCCTCAACTGATGAATGGATAAAGAAATTGCGGTTTATATACACAATGGAATACTACGTGGCAATGAGAAAAAATGAAATATGGCCTTTTGTAGCAACGTGGATGGAACTGGAGAGTGTGATGCTAAGTGAAATAAGCCATACAGAGAAAGACAGATACCATATGGTTTCACTCTTCTGTGGATCCTGAGAAACTTAACAGAAACCCATGGGGGAGGGGAAGGAAAAAAAAAAAAGAGGTTAGAGTGGGAGAGAGCCAAAGCATAAGAGACTGTTAAGAACTGAGAACAAACTGAGGGTTGATTAGGGGTGGGAGGGAGGGGAGGGTGGGTGATGGGTATTGAGGAGGGCACCTTTTGGGATGAGCACTGGGTGTTGTATGGAAACCAATTTGACAATAAATTTCATATATTGAAAAATAAATAAATAAATTACCTTGGATACAAAAAAAATAAATAAAAAATTTTTAAACATTTATTCATTTTTGAGAGACAGAGAGTGACAAAGCGTGAGTAGGAGAGGGACAGAGAGAGAGAGGGAGAGATAGAATCCGAAGCAGGCTCCAGGCTCTGAGCTGTCAGCACAGAGCCCGATGCGGGGCTTGAACCCATGGACTGCAAGATCATGACTGAGCTGAAGTATGACGTTTAACAGACTGAGCCATCCAGGCACCCCGCAAGTACTCATTTTTATGTGAACTTGGTAAAGATACCAAGCTAAATGAATAAATGAGAAATACTTGCATATATTATAATGTACTCAGTTAACCTCTAAACTTGATGATACCATTCTGTGTATGTATGGCAATATTCTTGAGAATACCATCATGCTAACGAATAATCTATTATGTATATGTATATATGTATATGAACACTAAAAATATGAAAATAAGTGTAACAGATTATGATCACTCTTAGTAATGAATTGCTTAGCAGAATGCAGTTTTGAATTCACCTTCATATAAACAGAAGACCTTTCCAAAGAAAATATTTTTCCACTAAGAGTGGGAAAAAGATGGCTTCAACATTTGGTGAGCCCTTTATCACTGTAGTTGTTCAAGGAATGTGCTTTAGTGGATGCAGACAGGTCTCAGATACCTAGTCCAGAACTTATTTGTATGGCTGTGTGCAGGTCACTTTGTTTCCTTAAATCTAAGTTACTTTATCTGAAAAATAAAAACAACATCTTCTTTGGATAGTACATGTAAGTATCAGAGGTTATATATGTCTGCCTAGAACATCATAGCACTAAATAAAAGTGTAAATGACAATATTCTTTTAATCAGCTATCATTATTTTTATTCCTAGTAATTTTGCCATTCACAATGATACAGGAAATGACAGAGGATAGGTGTTTGTTGGAATCATTTACAAAAGAACTCAAGCATTAAATGCTTGATAGGGCAAGATTAGTGTCCTTGGTCCCATTTATGTTGGCAATATGTAAACCACCTAGATTCCCTTGTACAGAGGTGTGAGTCATTGATAGAATGTATGGAAAATAAGAGAATATAAAATAAAGACGTAAAACAGAGATGTAAAGAGTTCAAGGAATAGATAAGTCTGTCAGTGTTCATAAAATCCTTAGGTACGCTTTTGTTCGATCTTATTCTCAAAGTTTCATGAGTGTGTGATGCTAGGCTATTGAGAAAATTCCAAGGGATATCTTTCTACTCTAACTTTTACCTTACAAGTTGTTATTTGTTTTCACTTGGGTCATGTCTAGAATTATCCAAAATCATGAGATTTTTCTAACCAATCAAATGGAAGCCTTCATATTTCAGATAGACAGATGGCTTAGGATACAATTGTATCTAAAGGATTATTTATGTTAATTTATTCATTAGTCTTTTCCAAGGGTGTACTCAAAATATTGGAGTATTATACACATGCTAAAATTAGATTTAGGAAAGTAAAGGCAGGGGCAGATAACTAAAAGAAAGGCAAGTCATGAATATGCATGTTTGAAATTAATACATCTTAAGCCTCAAAGCCTGGGTCTGACAGGAAGCATCACTTCTGTTATTTCCGTAAGAGCTGAGCAGATAAAATGTGACTATACATACTGCCTAACAAGGAGGTTGATATCTTGGTCACTTGAAAGAATTGAATGGATTGCCACATAACTGATGGGCTGAATTATATCCACACAGAATAAGCCTAGATGAGCACAGTCAAGTTTGGACAAGTATGAGTGCTGTTACATATCTTATTATTGGTATGCCTACAACAGATTCCAAGATGAATCTATGGAAATGTCCCTTACATCTAAGATGTTACAGAATGGCAGCTCTACTCAAAATTTCCTTCAGGATTCACTCATGCAAGGGGTGACTCTCAGAGCAATTTTGATCATTGGGGATTATACATCTCTTAAAATCCATTTCAAGAATTTTCCCAGAACACTCACTCCAGTTAATTTTCTTTCCCAAGAAAAGTACATTCAAACAGCTTGTTTTCTTTGAAAATTGAGCTTGAGGCAGAGTGAGATAAACTAATAAGCACCCAGATCTCTTATTTTATTGATCCATTTTCTTTCAATAATTACATCTTATCTTCAAAGGTACAAAAAACAGCATATGGAGTGTTCAAAATCGATTACACTAAGGATATGAAAGCAAACAGTTTGAGCTGACTTTTGTATTTTCATTAGAGGAAAAAATTATTAAAGGGTAGCACCGATGGGAATGTGATATTAACAACATCACATCTTAGCCAAGTATATCACTCTATCATCTAATAAAGACCATATCTTATTTATGAGTTAATAATACACATATAAATGTACACACACATACACAAACACACATGCGTGCATATAAAAAACTCTAATTTTTCTCCCCAAATAAATTATGTAGGTTTCTTACTACACAGAATTAATAAACCACAATACTTAAAGTCTCATTTATGACATTTCTAAACTTTCTTACACTTCACTACTTTAAAAATAAGGGATTCACATTATCTTACATTTAGCTTCCAAAACTAATAATTGATGATTAATCACAAATAGTATAAAAAGTCTCTTGAATGTATTTATAAAGATAAGTAGACATACTGAAACTACAGAAATCAAATACAATACTCACAATAGATAAAAGGAATCAGATACATCTTTGGAGAGCCAAGGGTTAAGACCCATCTTTTGGTCTGGAGTTAGACCTAATGCACTGGGCTCCAGGATCATGATCAGAAGTGGTTTGACTTTTTCAGGAAAAAAAGACAGGTAGGACTAGGTCAATCTACTGCAACTAAATGTGTCTTTTGTGAGGTTGCAAACCAAAGAGAAAAAAAGAAAAAAAAAACATGGCTGAGGAGTTAAGGGTGTAGATGATTCTGTGGAGGGCATGAAAGGTGTTACAAAGGGCATACATCATATTGGGGGGGGGGGTAAAGCAGGTAAATAAATACAAAGTGATCCTTGGGTACTAGTGTAATGGAGATATTTATAGTGCCTACAAAAGGTGAGGGTAGTAGCCCATTGGGGTCTTTATACACAATTGATGCATTCAAATATAAGCACACATCAAATATTTTTGTGTACATCTACTTTGTTCCTCTAATTCTGTCTCTATCCTAGGGGATAGTGATACAGAAGTGAAAAAACAAATTAACTTTTCCCCTCACTAAGCATATATTTTAGTAGTAAGACAGAAAAAAGACTAAGTTGTCAAACAAAAATGTTAATATAAATCTAGTTAAGTATTGGAAGCAGGGAAACACAGACCTGGAAATTTTCCATAAGGAATATGGAAAATAAGGACAATGACACCTAGGTGGCAATGTGGGTGACGGTACCTATGAAGAAGAAGCATGTGCAGTTCTCAGTGAGTAAGACTGGCCGTTCAAATAATAAGACAAATGTCCCAAATGAAAGGATCAGAAGTGTAAAGGTTCTGAGGTGGTAAAGGGTTTAGTGTGCATGTTTTAAGTGCCCTGCCCAGATCTCCTTCACATGCTGGTGTACTCATTCCCTAGCTTTTGTGATATTTGCTAATGATTCAGTTTCCCCCTTCTTTAGATGAATACCCTTGCCAAAAGAAGAGACCCAATGGATATTTAAATGACCCTACTAGAACACCACTTGATACTCCCATTTAATGGAAAATGGACAAACACAGCAATCATACCTGATTTGAACATGGTGACCAGCACCTCATACTCCTTAGGGATGAAGATCCAAACCTACATAAATTCTATTCTAGGAGAACAATGATCTAGGATAAGTCCTGGATTGCCACGCATAGTAATGACATCCAGAGTAACGCAGCATAGGGCTGCAGCTGATCTCACTAACACTCCTCTTGGAAATTTCCCCAGATTGTAACTAACTGGAAGCCCGGAGAAGCTGTGACTGGGTGGAATAAACTTAATAAGAGAAGTGGATACGAGCAGTACACGAAGTAACCTATACATTACACATTGTTATGCCACCCAAACCCTCTTTATGGGGCTGGTCTATCCATAGCCAAGATGCTATGATTGTTCACTGCTAACAGATCACAATTGTTCCTTTCTTTGGAGAATAGCCCTCAAAGTCATCTGGGAAATCTATCTCTCTCTCACCCAAGAGCAAAGATGTATGTCTAAGTATCAAAAGTTAGCCCCATTACCTGGAGAGGGGTCGAACTCTGGTGTGCGATTTGTGTCCAGAATTTCCATGCAGGATTATTCAGAAGCTAGTCTTCTTCTGAGACCACCTTATTATTTAGCATTTCCCCTGTGACCTGGCTACTTTCCTCAGATCTTTCTTTGGTAAGCATATACCCAATAAATCTAGAATAAAACCATCTCAGCCTCTGTTTCTAGGGAGCCAGACTGAAGACAACCTGTTCTAGGAACAGGTGAATGTGGCCAGACAGTAGTGAGAAGAGATGGGCCAAATTGAGATTAGAAAGATGGGCTTACACGAAATTATTCAGAAATACAATAATTCTGTTAGCTTTCATCTTGCAAGCAATGGGAAATAAATGATTTTTGGTAGGGGGACAGTGAGTGCATTTTATTAAACACAGACACACACATATTTATTGTTCCTTTTAGTAGACAATTGATATAAGGAGGTTGACAAATAAGTGAGGTCTGAACCAAAATATGATTTAAAAAAACAGAAATGTCTGAGGTCCATCTGTGTTTCAGCTTCATCTTGCTACCTCTTGGGAAAGGACATGGTAAACTCATGACTCAAGATTTATAATGGCATTCACCAAGTCTCCTTCTATAAAATGTCAGGGAACACATCAAAATGAGGTACAGTGATTTCACTAACAAAATGATATTGCTTCTACCCGCATTAAATGGGCATAAGTGGCACTGTTTTTTTCTCCTCTTTTTCCATCTGTAAGAGCCAAACCTACCTCAAGCCTTTCTGAAGTCCATCCTGAGCCTGTACAACAAACTAGGTCATTCTCCCTACATCCTTCCACCATTTTTGTTGATTCATCCATTAACTTATGAATTCATTGGCCAAATATTTTTGAGCACCTGTAATATGCCAAGCATCCGTTCTAAGTACTGAGACACATTATGGGAAGCAACAACAAAATGTGTATGCTCATGAAGTTTATAGTCTCATATGCATCCTTCTATTAAAGCACTGACTCACATGATTTACCAATCATATATATCTGTTGTAGTATAAAGTGTTTGTCTCTTCCACAGTAGTCTGTGTGCTCAATGAAGGTAAAATTTGCCAGCATTAGACAATGATTGAAGAAATGTAGAGAAATGTAGACCCACCATAGATATGTGTTAATAGTAATGGTTCAGGTTGACCCTCAAATGTCAATAACATGTTATAATCTGGTTCTTTTGCAATTATAGCATGGCTGCTCTTTCTTTTGCTCAACAATGATTTATTCTTATAGAACTTTCACATAACAAACTTCTGGAAAGCCGTAAACCATAGGGGAAGAATACTGACACAAAAAGGGATAGATTTTCTGGAGCATATTTATTAGTGTATTAAATATTAAAGGGATAATCTCTGTTGCTTTGTAGTATAAGCAGCGATAAATGAGTGTTAGGATTGAATAAATGCTTGCACTTTACTTCAATGTTTAATTTGTTTTGAACTGTTTATGGAAAGAATATGTAAAAGGAATAGAAATGCTTCTATCAACAATTTCTTCTAATAGATTCCCTTGAATGTGATATATATTCAAACCTACAAATATTTTCAAATTTGGTGAATCTGATTACCAAATCCAAATCAGGAAGTAGACTGAAACCACAGAAAGCACTTGCTTTGGATTTAAATTGTGTGGTTTTAATTTTGGTCTGATCATCTTCTGAATACATGGCTTTAAATAATTTACTTAAATCCTCGGATTCCCTATTTTATCATCTGTAAAATTACTGCAAAAATCAAAGTTGTGTGTGTATTTATATGTAAAACTTGTCAAATAATACGTAAATAAGCTTTGCTTAGATATAGAAGTTCATGAGTTAAGTTATGCAAACCTTTTAACATAAAGTTTGACTCGTACCAAGGGCTCAATAGATATCAGTCCTTATAATTATTATTGAACATAGGATTAACTGAGTGCTCACTGTGTAACACATTTTGTCCTTAGTCTTTTTAATGGATAAAGATAATACATCCTCCAAAATTCCATGTAGGTACTATCTTCATTCCTCCATTTAAATATGAGGCTTAGAGAGCATAAGTGGCTTGTCCACAGATAAATCATGGGGTAGAATAAACTTGATCCCAGATAATTTGTTTCCAAAGTCCATGTACATGACTATCATGAAACAGCAGCATCACAATAATTATTGCAATACTGACCTAAGTGGAAAAATGCGTGCATGAATGAGTGAATATAAGAATGGATGCATGATAGTTGAATTTACAAGATAGAAAATATTTGGAACATTTTCTTGGTGGCAAAAAGGATGCCAAAGGATGGTATAAAATGAACATTCTCATATAAATGATAAATCACATTTAAAATATAAAATATTGTTGCAACCTTTCAACTAATAATTCCACTACTAGAAAAGTTCCAGAGAAGATAATAATATGTATAGATTCAGAATGATCAACGATTTCCCCAAAAGAGAAATAATTAAGTATATCTTCTTTTTTCTATTTGTGATTGAATGTAATTACCAGTTAGTTGAACCTGTATTTGGTATAGTGGTATGAAATAAACATAAAACTAATTATTTTTAATAAGTAACTAATTAATTGCCCTACAATGATACATAGAATTTTTCCTATCCTTTGTTTTCTATATCATACTCAATTTTGACTATAAATTTATTTAAAAAGCAATTGCCAGTGCTTTCTGTAATGAGCCTTGCATGTGTATTTGCTTGCATCATTACCAATTTCGTTAGTGTCCTTTATAACATATTTTAGTGCATGAGAGCATAATCACTCAGTTACTAAACTTGCAGCAGTATAAAGTGATCAGTATAGTTTAACGATAATAAATATATTGAGGGAGGATTTCCAGAAAACTAATCTTAAAATTATGTTTTGAATGTCTCTTTTATTATTCTTATTAAAAAATATTATAAACTAATGTGTTAGGGACAATCTGGGCTAAAAATATTATAGAGGTACTTTATTTTAGAACTTCTAGAACTTGTACTATGGTCTTCCCATTAATAGGCAATAGACTATGATACATTTGATCACAAAGTTATTGATCTTTCCCCCCTAGTGCATCTCTACGGATTAGGTTCTTGTAGAAAAAACATTGGAAACCATGTCTATTACACTAAGTAACTATTTTGTTTCTCATACACAGACTAACAACAATGGACCATTATTATCAGTTCCAGAAGGATTTGGATTATGCAAATAGTACCCAGGTTTTCATTCTAAAATATCCTCAAGAGATTTCAAAACTCAGATTAATATTCCTTTGAAATACACAAATGATATATTTAAAAAAAGTAATCTGCTTTTGTTGGCCATTTTTTAATATCATCATCATTAAAAATGGTGAATCATATCAGGCTATTTTGACCTCTATGACTGTGCATGGAGAAGGAGATCCCCTTCATACACAAGGACACAGGTGCACAGAAAATACTTTTTGCTGACTATCCTAGCTGGTTTAATAAAAAAATATATAAAATACAGACCTCTGTTCTATAAGTCATATTGCACCTTACACTGTAATAGTATTGCATGTTATTGTCGAAGTAGGGCAGGAATGATTACACCATTCTGTGTCTCGAGAAACCAAGATTTTATGGAACCACTAGATATCATTTCACGATCTCCTTATTATGATCGCCAATGTGCCCAGGTTCTAGGGACATCAGCTCCTTTTGGAAAGCCTCTGTAGCTGAGCTATGCAGCTGTAGTGATGGGAAGAGAGAGTTGGGCTTTTTTTTTTTTTTTTTATGTTCCTCTCAGTTTACTACCAAGTTAAAGAAGAACATGTGAGAAGTTGCACATGGGACCTGAGGGCATTCAATCCTCTGCTGTTCTATGAGTATCTCATAATCCTTCTCACAAGTCCTCGTTTGGCTGGGAAACAAATCATAGGTCACCTCTTAATGGCTAGAAGTTAAATTTGAAGGTTTTTATTTCACCACCTTGCTATTTATAACTTGACTTTCTCATCTGTGGTAATGTCAACCCGGTTCTATTTAAGACAGAATGTGATTGGGCTTCTTAGCCACTGGCCCAGTCCAGACTTAATCCTCTCTCCAAGATCTGCATCATGGAGGAATGCATTCCTGAGCAAACAAAATTTTTTAAGTGCTTGTTGGGCATTTCATTTACCCTTGCATTTTATAGCTAATGCTCCAAATGTGACACCATCCCTCTTCCCCTCTTCTTGTCTTTTCTAAGCTTCCTCACTTAAAACCTGCTTTTCATAACCAAAAGTTTTTGGCCACTTGGAGGGAGAGGTATTTATTTACTGTGTATCCTCAATTTTGCAGGTACTAGGATAATCACTTTACAATATTATTTTATTCTGTGAGGAAAGTATTATTATTGCTCTTATTTACCATAGAAACAAATAATGGCTTAGCCAGGTTGAATGACTTGCCAAAGGTCACACAACAAAGTCAATTTCAATCTTACTCCAAACTGAAGTTCTCTTCTTTGCTTTTCTCTGCTGGAGACAAAGACATCAGGGAGACACAATGCTACATAGGGAAGTCCCAGAACCCTGAGAAGCATGAATGCTATCACTGCCACCAAGTGACCAGAAATCTGAAACATTCTCTACCAAAATCTATAAAGAACTGCTGAGGGCACCTGGGTGGCTCAGTCGGTTAAGTGTTGGACTCTTGGTTTCAGCTCCAGTCCTGATCTCCCGGTTTGTGGGATCAGCCCCACCTGGGGCTCTGCGCTGACAGTGCGAAGCCTGCTTGGGATTTGTCCCTATTTGTCCCTCCCCTACTTGCTTTTTGTCTCTCTCTCTCAAAATAAATAAACGTAAAATTAAAAGAATAACAAAATAGATAATTTTATAAAGGACTTCTGAGGCACTTACAAGCCTTAGCCCCTATTTTAAGAGATGGTTCCTTTAAACCCTAGCTGATAATTGGAGAAAACCAGCATTATTCTGCCTCCAGAGAGATTTTATTCAGACTACCACAGAACTCAACTCCACTCCGCTGTAACTTTTTTAATTGCTGGGATGTGCCAAAGGCTCAGTGTTGAAAGGCGTTAAGAGTTGTCAGTCAATGAGATTAGGCCATGTGAGTTTGTTAATTGCCCTTCTACGGGAGAGAAACAAATTTTCCTACCTTTAGGACAGCAGGTCGTTTTCCAAATTGAAGCAAGGTATCCATCAGAATTAATCTCTTACCTTCCCATAGGAAGGGAAATGATCAAGGGCTCATCAAGAGCTATAGCCCTGCTTGTTTGCATTTCTAAGAGATAGCTCCCAGGTCCCAGGGGAGACGTTTCAGAGTGGTAGGAGATTTATATCTTAAATTGGCAGATAAAGTATTCATAATTATAAGCTGTCTGAAGTAAACGACCTAAGAAAAGAGAGGTCAGGATCCTAGAGTTAGGTTTGGGCTGAAAAACAAAAACAAAAACAAAAACAAAACAAAATAGTAAATTCTTTCAGCAGCATTGAGCTTTCTCGGGCATTTAAAAAAACAAAAACAAAAACATAGGATCATCCTAGGGATCGTGGTATTGGTCTCATAGAAACCATACTAGAGTGTGGTCAGATCTCTTAGCGTAGAAGGTTGGATGGAGTCATTTGTGCTGAGAAAGAATTTTCTATTTCTCAGAAGCCAACCACATTTTAACTTTATTGATCAATTATAGCCCATCCACAAGTTTATAATCATGGAAAGCATATGTTTATTACATAGATTGTTTTTAAAAGATTTTCATATCTTGGGGACCTGGGTGGCTCAGTCAGCTAAGCCTCTGACTTCGGCTCAGGTCATGTTCTCACAGTTCTCGAGTCAGATTCTGTGTCTCGACTTCAGATTCTGTGTCTCCCTCTCTCTCTGCCACTCCCCCAGTCTCTCTCTCTCTCTCTCTCTCTCTCTCTCTCTCTCTCTCTCTCTCTTTCTCTCTCAAAAAATAAATAAACATTGGGGCGCCTGGGTGGCGCAGTCAGTTAAGCGTCCGACTTCAACCAGGTCACGATCTCGCGGTCCGTGAGTTCAAGCCCCGCGTCAGGCTCTGGGCTGATGGCTCAGAGCCTGGAGCCTGTTTCCGATTCTGTGTCTCCCTCTCTCTCTGCCCCTCCCCCGTTCATGCTCTGTCTCTCTCTGTCCCAAAAATAAATAAACGTAAAAAAAAAAAAAATAAAATAAATAAATAGACATTAAAAAAAAAAAAACCTTTCGTATCTTAAGAGCAATCTTTACTCCACTCTGTATAAGCTGTTGGTTTGCTGAATCAGGGGTCAAACAAGAGAGAAAGCTTCTTAGCTCAAGTAGATCCTATGCTGGTTGCTAAACAAGTCATTGAATATCAGAGAAAAAATGAGTCAAACCTTTGGATACACTGCACCTTTCAAGTGACAGATAACAGATGTTTAGGGCAGCCTTTCAATTTACAGGAGCCAGAAATTACAGCATTTTGGTACCAAGCACATATTGTACATACTGTATTGACTACAAAGACCATCTGCTTGATATCACTGATTGACTATTCCCTGACTAATCATGGTTGATGAAGGGAGAACATACTATTTGTGTCTCTCTATATTCTGTGATTTCCTTCCTTTTCTGTGTTTCAAAGTAATTCTGAGTTATGTTGTCCAAACTAAATGTATATTGCTAGCCTGTATACATGGATGACTGTTAAGATTTACAGGCTTCTTCCAAAATGGTCCTAACTTCTCAAATTCATACTGAACTATCTGTGGTTCTTTAAATGTACCATATTCCTCAATGTCTTTTCTTGCACAAGCCACTGCTCTGCCGGAAGTACCCTCCTCTTTCTGTCCATCTGGAAAATTTAAAATCATTTCTTTGATACATGTCTCAAAGGCAGTGTTTCTAAAGTTTCCCAACCTCCAAGCATTTATACCACAGTTGGACCAAGGGCTTATCAATCATTGTTCTCATTATGTTCTATTATAACTGCTTACATCTGCTTCTTCTCACTACTTAAGTGAACTCCATGACGTTAGAAATCAATACACGTTACACCATTATACACAATGGAAGCTGCTATTGCCCTAAAATGGATTTGGAAATTCAAATGTTAAGAAAAGAAAAAGGCATAATAACCATACCTACATAACTTTGTTGGATTTTCATTTCTCCTGCCCTAAATGGTACTCAGAATGGTAAAGGATTGACATGTTTTCTTAGAATTAACTGTGGATAGATAAGGAGGCATCAGGGATATAAGTTAGATTTCTTGGTTTTGGAAAACACAACTCAAGCTACTGTGACAATTTACCTGCCAGTTTTGAGGATCACAGAGACATGTTAGTGGGTTCTTTTGGGCTGAAGAGAAGGTAAATTTTAACATCCACATACTTCAAATCTTCGAGAGAAAAATCTGAACAGTGGCTATTTAGAGTATAATATATAATGACCTAGAAAAGGAATCAATGGTTTCTAGGAAACAGCATTAGTTCAACCAAGAACAAATTATGACAGCCTAGCTTCATTTCCTTGTATACCTGGTGTGATAGTATTCTGTCATAGAAAGAGAGGGATTGGGGAATGGCAAATGGGACTTTTGTTTAATGTCACTTATATACTGGGCAAAGCACTATACTTATTTATATTGCCTCATTCAATTCTTGTACTAAATCACTGCATAAGTCACTACATTACCATAAAATCAAATATGAGGAAGGTGAGTGCAGACAGTTTCAATGACTATATTTTTATGATAGAATTCAGCTCATAAGTAGCACAGTAGGAATTCAAGGAGAGATCTCAAATGGGTATGAATGTCTTTCTCTATACCTATATCTATGTCTATATCTATATCTATATCTATCTATATCTATAGACATCTAGAGATATATATATGGCAGAACCATCTATTATTGTTTCCTACCTGAAAGATCAATATGATGAACAGTAAAATAATACCATGACAACATTGGTTCCATGATATCTGAGAGGTCTGTGACTTCTTGATTGACTCATACATGATTAGTTGATAATATTTACTGACACAAACACACTCATCCAACCACGCAAACATCACACACAGCACACACACATCACACACAAAAATACACACACATGCACATCATACATACATATACACATCAATTTTTAAAGGTTATTTCAATTAGATAATAGGTATGTTTCAAGGGATAAACAAAATTAATTAAGATGTTTCTCCTGAATGAACTGGATCAAAACATGTAAAAGAGTCTATGAAAGTAGTCTACACTTCAAATAGTATCTATCAAAAGAATAATGGCCATTAACACTATTAAATGCCTCATACGCATTATCTCATTTAAGATCATAGCATTCCAGGGAGGCAGGTTGTTTTCCCCATTATTTTCCACTATACAGGTAAGGAAATTGAAGCTCTGACAAGTTCAATATTGCCAATAATCAGGTATAAAGTCAGATTCAAATCTCAGTATTATGATCAGTATAAGAATCCATGTTCTTATTATTTATATTCCTTTAAATAGGTTTGATCATTCATAAAAGTTTGTCAGTAATTTTTGTAATTATTTTTAGCTATGTTTTAAGTTGCATCAACTGTACACTTTGTCCCTAAAAATTATATAAATATCAAGGTCAAGGAAAGACTTTTTAAAGTCTTTAAAGATCATTCAGGAACCTAATGTTAAGTCCTATTATATTCAGTTTCCTATGCCATATGTTGTCATTTGTCTTTTCTTTATTTGTTGTAAGAGTATTTTTTCCTTAGTTTGCAAAGTATCTTTTATAGAAATGGTGTAAATATTCTTTTTCCTGAAAATTATCACTTAAATAATCAAATAACTTGCAAAAAGAAAGAAAAAAGGGAGGACCTAAAATTTCCTTAGAACCTTCAAATTCTTCTAAAAACACTGTGAATCCATTTTTTGTTCAGGAATCCATTCTCAGTGTTATGCACCTTTTTATTTTTATTTTATAAACATAATCAGGGAATTAACATTTACACTCTTGCAGCCAATCCTTCAATTTTTCAAATAGCCTCATTAATACTATCAATAGTTACTTAGCTGAGTCTTTCAGCATCTTGTAGCCAGGAATCCTTATATGGGCACTGAGTACAAGTCAGAAAAAAATCACTTTCATAAATAATCAACTTTTATATTAAAATAGGTACTTATGTATTTCAAAGTTATTTTAAAAATAATTTTTAATTTTATTAAGATACAATTCACATAATGTACAACTCATACACTTAAGGAACACAGTAGTATATTCACAGAGCTTGCATCTATAACCACAATTTTTATATTTTAATTACCCTAAAAAGAAACCCTGTACCATTTAGTCATTATTTTCCAAGCCCCCCTCCCTGACCCTCCCCAGCCCACAGGAACCATTAATCTTCTTTCTGTCTCTAGACTTGCTTAGTGTGAACATTTCATATAAAGGAATCATACAATATGTGGTCCTTTGTTACTGACTTGTTTCAGGCAGCATGTCTTCAAGTCTCATCCATGCTACAAAAAGTATCACTATGTCATTTCTTTTTATTGCAGAATGATATTACGTTGTATGGATATATTAAACTTTATTTGTCCCTCTTTCAGTTGATGGATATTTGATTTGCTTCCAGTTTTGGCTATTATGAATAATACTGCTCTGAATATCCATAAACAAATTTATTGTGTGTATGTAGTTTTTTCATTTCTCTTGGGTGTATTTGTAGATATGAGACTGCTAAATCATATGGTAACTATGCTTAGCCATTTAAGGAAGTGACAAACAATTTTCCAAAGTGGCCACATCATCTTGTAGACCCCCACTTTTTGACTTTATTTTTTTATCCATTCATATTTAATTTTTATTGGTGTAGTTGGGTTTATTTTGCCATTTTAATTTTTGTTTCTTATTTACATAAGCTCTTTTTGTTCCTGGTTTTCTGTTTAATGTTTTCCTTTGCAGTAAGTAATGTTTTTCTAGTTTAACATTTAAATTCCTTTACCTACTTTCTTCACTATTTTTGTTGTTTTTGTTGTTGCTGTTGTTGTTTTTATTTTCTTAGTTGTTGCTCTGGAACTTATCATATATATCTAACTTACCAGAATATGCTTTAAATTTATCATAAATTAATTCCAGTGAGAATTCTGGAATTCTCTACCCTTTTTAGGCTATTGTTGTTATACACACACACACACACACACACACACGCATACATACATATGTGGCACCATTATAAGTAGTGTTTACACAGTTTATATCTATTAAACAACTGAGAAAAGAAAGGAGAACCAAAATACATTTATAGAGTTTATATTTCTATTCTTACTTACTACTTCTGATTCTCTCCATTTGTTCGTTGGGTTCAATTTAAGGAGTCATTTCTTTACTCCAATACAACCCTGCTCTCTCTTACCTCCTTTGTGCCATTTCTATATAAGCCCAACAATACAATTATATACATATTGTTTTATACAATTCAGTTTTAAACAAGTGAAGAAAAAATATGTAGTTATACTGTCTTTTATAATTACATAATTACCTTTATTATTGTTGTTTTTCATGTGGACTTATATTTCTATCTGGGTTTACTTGATTTAAGTATGAAGAACTACCTTTACCACTTCTTGTAAGGGGAGTTGCCTTGCAATAAATTATCTTACTTGTTTGTTTTATTCTAAGGATGTATATAATCCACCTTCATTTCCTAAAGTTAGCTTTGTTGGATATAGGAGTCTTGGTTGACAGTCTCCCCATCCTCCTGAGCCCTTTAAATATTCTATCCCATTACCTCTAGATTCCATTGTTTCTAAAGAGAAGTCAACTGTTAATCTTATCAAAGGATCCTTTATACATGATTAGTCTTTTTTCTCTTGCTGCTTTCAAGATTTTCTCTTTTCTTTATCTTTCAACATTTTTATTATTATGTTTCTCAGAAAGGATCTCTTTGCATTAACTTAAAGTTAGTTGAACCTGGATGTGAATATTCACACTTTTAGCAATTTGGGGAAGTTTTCAGTCATTATTTCTTCAAATATCATTTTTTTCTTCTATTTTTTTCCCTCTTTCCCTTCTATTACTCCCATTCTGCATATGTTAGTGTGCTTAAAAGTGTAAAACATTGCTCAGGCTCTGATGAATTTTCTTTATTTTAAAATCTGTTTTCCAGATTGCATAATGTCTATTGACCTGCCTTCTATCTCACCAATTTGTTCTTCTGCCAGATCAAGTTTTATGTAGATCCCCTTCATCTTGTTTGTTGGTCATTCCATTCCCACATATTTCATGTTTCTTTTGCATAATTTCTATCTCTTTATTGATATTCTCTATATGATGTGATATTGCTTTCATGCTTTCCTTACATCTTTAGCCTTGATTTGCTGTAGTTTTTTTAACATATTTATAAGGTCTACTTTGGAGTCTCTTAAATCTGACATTTGGTTTTTCTCAGCAGCTTCTGTTGCCTGCTTTTACCCTGTGCATAGTTCACATGTTCAAGTTTCTTACAGATCTCGTTTTGTATTTTTCTTTTTTTTTGGTGAAAGGTGGATATTTTAAGTATTATATTTTAGCAACTCTGGATACTGGCACCTCTACTGGCACCTCTACCAGCGTGTTATTGTTTGCTTAGTGGTTTTGGTATGTGTGTGTGTGTGACTTGTGTAGACTATTTTAGTAATGTGTATTTCCTCCATAGCTTGTGGCCTGAAGCCTCTGATTTCGCATTTCAAAGGTACCATCTTAGACATATGCACAGTCAAGTTAAGACGGTAGTCTCTGTTTTGCTCTCTTGGCCTGATTTCTCTGTTAAACCATATAATTTGACAGTACATTCAGCCTGTTGGGCTCCACTAATTATGGACAGATTGTTCTACTGTTTGTTACAACGACCTGGGACATAAATTGCTGAGTGTTCCAATCCAATTAAATTAAGGCAGGGATAAATTTTGGGGTCAATCTTTGTGCTTAGTTCTGATCCCAGTAGTGTTCTTCCTGGCTCTCTATTTTTCTTGTTCTCTTTGGTGAATTAATTGGACTACAGTTTAACTTGTTGCTCTTAATTAAGAGGAGGTGCTTTTTTTAAGAGCACTCCTAGCTTGAAATTTACCCACAATTTGCTTCAATTTGCTTAAATAATGTCCATATTTTTGGGGAGAGCTCAGAGCTCCCTTTTCTTATGAACTACCTCTAACCAGAGGCAAATTCCCTAAGCCACTACTGTGGGCTCTGGGTTAAGATGACAGCATCTATATTTTTTTGGCTGGGGGCTGCCAGTTTAGAACCATATAGGGAACTGGACGATAGTAACAAGATAGGAAAAGGATGATTGGGGTGCCAGTCTGCTCACTTATAGGTAGGAATAGGTAGAGGAAGGGAGTTCCTGGCTTCTTGGGTGTACTTACTGGTAACTTAGCCTCTTCAACTTACAGGTTAGGTGAATAAGAAATGCTGGAACCTGCCCCTCCAAGTAAGATATGATAAACCTTGATTAAGGGCTGAGAAAAGAGGGATTCCTGTCTTCTTGACTGTATCCACACAGACTGGAGCTACAGTCAAGCTGAGCTGTGAAGTGGGAGAGTGGGTTTGTCTCAATGACACAGATTCTCACTACTCTCACAAGATGAATGAGATGCTGGGGCGCCTGGGTGGCTCAGTCAGTTGAGCATTTCACTTCAGGTCAGGTCATGATCTCATGGTCCATGAGTTCAAACCACATGTCAGGCTCTGTGCTGACAGCTCAGAGCCTGGAGCTGCTTTGGATTCTGTGTCTTCCTCTCTCTCTCTGCCCCTCCCCTGCTCATGTTCTGTCTCACTCTCTCTCAGAAATAAACATTAAAAAAATTAAAGATGAATGAGATACTAATATATTTCTTGAATAACAGTTTCTTCATGTGCTGTACGCTCTTAGAACAATTCCCAGATTCTTTCTGTATTTTTTAAAATAATTTTCACTAGTTATGTTGTTTCATTGGGCAGCAGGTCTGTGGAGTTTTTATGTTTCCTGTTTCGTTTTCAATGATCTCAGAGGTCAGCTTTTCAATATTGAACATTTAATAAAATGCAAATTATCAAATACATACAATGGACAATTTACTGACAACTGTCATGTTTCTCAGTGCATTCAGGCCCATTTCACAAATATGAAAATTGGAGCTCAGAAAAAAAAAAGATAATACATGGAAGAACAGTGAGTCAGAAGAAGCCATATTTTAACTTTGATGTACCTGTTTCCAAATTGTGCTCTTGCCATTGTTCAAAACACAGTGACGCCAGAGCATTTTGTGGTGGGTGATGGCAAATAAGTGCTACAGAAAACGGAGTGGGCACGACATGCCTGAAAAACACAGAAGTCTACCTGAAGGTGTTCCCAATGGCCAAGGCGGGATTACAAGAATGGCCAAGGAAATAAGTAATAATAATATTGCATTATTAGCCAGGGAATAAAATAAACACCAATGAATCCATACTGACATAAGTAACTAAATAACTAAGTAAAATAAATGGAGGAAAAGAAAAATAACCCTTCTCGTGGAAGATTTATAACTGATACTTTTTTTAAAAAAATGAAGAAAATATAAAATCATAGTAGCATCAGGTAATAAAACTTAAAAATTTTTATTTAAAAAGTAATTTCATAAAACTATACCACTGTAATAAACTCTACAGGTGAGATATAGTGATGAATACTAAAATGAGTGGGCAGGGTTGTAAGCAAAATTGGTATATCTTCATATTCTCAAAATTTCTCCCAGAGAATATTTAGTAATCAGAGAGGTAGAAAGTAGTTTTACATAAAGTCTCCTGTCAGAGACTACCTTACTCAAATAATCAAGTTTAACATTATCAGCAATTCGTATAAACATCAAGCGCCCCATATGATGATACATCATTGCCTCTTTGGTGTTTTTGAGACAAATGTATAAACTCAGTCTAATCATAAGAAAACATCAAACTCAATCTGAGAGACATGCATAAGGTAAGTGACTAGTATTTGTCATAAGCGTCAAGATCTTAGGAGACAAGGAAAAAGTGAAAAAATATCACAGATTGGAGGAAACAAAAGAGACCTGACAATCAAATGCAGCATGGGGCCCTAAATCAGATACTGGAACAGAAAAAAAAAATTTTTTTGTAAAAAAAATTGGTGAAATCCAAACAAATTATTTCAGTTAATAGTATCAGGCCAAAGTTACTTCCTTAATTTTGACAATTGTTCTGTGGTTATATAAAGTGTTAATATTAGAGGAAGCTTATGTGAAGGTTGTATAGGATTTATCTGTACAATTTTTGCAACTGTTTCTAAGTGTACATTTTATGCAATTTTTCTTTTGTTTTTTTAACATAATGGCTTAGACTTATATAATATTTCAGTGCTTCCCCATATTCATGAAATTATTTTGTCTATTGGATCTGAGACTGATGCATACAATTCTTCATTAGGGATCTATGTCAAATGCTTCAAAAGCACACAGGGAAGAGGGGAGTTAATTTGGATTGCAATAAGCATAAGGGAATGGGATTAAGGAAGGCCCCATGCAGGAGGTGACTTTGATCTTAGAGGCCTGTAGAAAGCAGCTAGGTTCTCACTGGCTAGAGAAAGAGGGCAGGTTGAAAATAGCATCGGCATATACAATACAAAACCATGAGAAGTTGGGTATTCCTGTGAAATGAAGTGCAGTGGAGGAATCACACCTAAAAGAAAGTCAGAAAGGCTGACCATGATCAAGTCATGAACAATGTCAAAAACCTAGAATAAAGGTTGGGACTTGAAGTACAGGCAAAGGAAGTCATTTCAGATTACTGAGGTAGTAGAAAACATGATGAAATTATAGTAATAAGTACATATCCATGAATGCTGGTTTTATTCGCTGAAACTTGCAGATATTCTCTATGCTGTTAAAATATGTCAGGTAAATGCAATTATGGTCAGTTTTTTTCTTTTGAGACAATTGTGTGTATCAGTTGATTTTATTATCATGCTGCAAGGTGAGCATTTTTTCACCAATTCCTTTCAATCTCACTTTGAAATACAGCACCGAGGCCAAATTTGGAAGGGCCTTATAATTTTGATGTTCTTTTTGGGGATTATGTTATTTTTGATAGTTTGTAGGTTTTTAAAAATGCATCTTAACTACTAACTTTTTCTAAGATGTTTTTCCCCCCCTATCTTCTATTTTTCTTGTTGAATGCATGATCATCTTAAATATCCACAAGAAAGCATTATTTTTGGTTCATCAGGATTAATCAACATTTTGTGAACACAGCTATGTCTCCTGTTATATGAACTGAATAGGGGAAGTTGGAAAATGGCTTTTGAAAAGTAGTGCCCTCCAGGCTTTTTTCCACTCACTTGTTTTTCCTCGTATTTATTTCAGTTTTGTGAAGATGATGATGATGAAGACGATGATGTTTCATCTTTTATTTACTCACCAGCTGTTTAGAGAATACCTACAACTTTTTAGGCCTTCTACTTATGGCTGTGAAATAAGTTGAGTGTCAGGTGTCATAATTGAATCCTTAGAGTTCAATATGTGCCATATAGAAGAAAATATATATAATCAAATGATTTTTAAGAAAATACACATATTAATCTATTCTTTCCATAGGATTTTCTTATTTCTCATTCCCTTGTCATTCAATTTTATTTTCAGTGCCTCTCACAGAGAGAGTGTTATCAGATAGTTTCCTGATTCCTACAAAACACAGGAAAAACCATTTCTACAAAGCCTTCTTGGAACTACTCCATCACAGGCTAACTTCTACCGGTTACAAATGTTGTACACCCACGTTTATTCCCTCCTGTTTTCGTTGTTCCTTGTATTAGCCATATCAAGCAGACAATGAGTTCCTAGAAAATGGAGATATGTTTTTTTTTCTTCCCTCTTCAATCCATATCCCAAGTTCCTAATACACCCCTGGGCCTTTGATTGAATACAGAAAATGCAGATTGATTTGCTATCTTAGAGTAACCATACACATGATTTTCCAGGTAAGTAATTATTTCAGTTGTTGGGTTTTGTAGCATTCAAAATACAGAAGATATTAATCTGAATTTCAACTAGAGAACAATGAGATAATATTCTTATTTATGTACAATGGAGACAAATTCTATCCCCAGGATATTGAATCAATAAGTCATGAAGTGGTTATTAGGGTAAAACCTGTCTGCTTCTACAGTATTATTGGTAGCTTGCAATAACGAAAATATAATTCATACATAGGGAGAATAAATAAATTGAAGCATACTCATACAATACTATGTGATACAGCAACAAAGATGCATGAATTAGCTTCATGCATGTCTAAACATTGCTGGGTCTTTAAAATATAACATTGAGTGAAACATAAAAGTACTAATAAGATAAACTCTGTAAGATACCACTGATATAATTCATAAAAACATACACTGAAATACATATTATTTAGGGAAACATACAGTACATATCATGAATATGTATTAAAAGCATGAAGATATGGATGGATGTACACACAGTAATTTTTTTGATGTTAATTATATTTAGTTAGAAAGGAAAATGAGGTGTACATGGAAGGGCTTTAAATTCTATTTGTAGCATGTAACTAACTTTTTAAAAAAGTGAAATAAATACATGAAATGGGATTGTTTGTTAAATCATTTGTGTAATGGCCATCTGTTACATTATTATTTGTATTCCTGGATACTTAAAATAGTCTATACTTGAAAAAGGATGTGTATCCATGCATATACATTAATCAACTAATATAACTACATGCAGGTCTGCATACATAAATATATTAATACAATTAAACATGCACATACATGTAGATACAAGTTCTTTAAGCTGAAGTAAAAGCATAAATAATGTACAAAATTCTTATAATGTGAAAATGCAAAGCAAAGTGTTCTGCTGGCATAGTTCATGTTAAATGAGCATTATAAAAAGTTTTAAAAAAATTGAAATAGGACCTCATGAAAGAAGTACAATTGATAGAATTCACAAAAACCGTCTCCAAAAGCCAATTCAGGGATTAGAGACACGATGCTCCTACAGTATTACAAGTACGGTGGCAAATATGGTTCCCCCAATGAACAGTGAACATTGGGACATATGAGTGAGAAATGAACAATGCTGTATATGCGCTAGACTGACTGCCGCTAAGCGTATCATGATTGATTCTTCCTGGGCAAACGCAAAAGTGCCCACCAGAAATTATTTCATTATAGCTTTATGGTTTCTTCCTCTTACAGAGTATGTAAGAATCAGGAAACTATATATAAAAGAAGTGTAGCCCTAGAAATCGAGTGTCAGCATGGCCTCCTGAAGTAAAGAAGGCAATAAAAATATGCGTCATTCATTCCTAAACTTCATATTTTGGGTAATAAATAAGAAAGTAAAGAGGGCAACCCAGCATTCGTTGGCCTCTTTATCCTGTATATAAAAGTGTTAAGTGATTGTGAATCTCTTTCCTATAATGGTCTAGCCAGAAAATAAATCGATAAACAACATCCTCATTAATTGACAATTTTTTTCAATCATAGCCATCATTATACTTTTTATTTACATTTCCTTAATGATAAATGAAACAGGATATTTTGTGTGTTTGGTAGCCATTTGCCTATCTCCTTTGGATAAGTGTCTCTTCAAGTTCTTTGCCTATTTTTACTGACTCTGGAGTTGTTCTTTATATAATCTGCACAGTAGACTCCTACTAGATATAGGATTTGTAAATATTTTCTCCTATTTGGGACACATGGGTGGCTCAGTTGGTTGAGTGACTCGTGATTTCAGCTCAGGTCATGATCTCATGGTTCATAGGATTGAGCCCTGCATTGAGCTGTCAGCCCAGAGCCTAATTGGGATTTTCTCTCTCCCTCTTTCTCTGCCCCTCCTTTCTGCTCATTCTCTGTCTCTCTCATTCAAACTTCTGACTCCTAGACCGGACAGTTTAAATTGCCACATCCTAAAGTTCACCAATCCTTTCTTCTGCCTATTCTAACCTACTGTTGAATCCTTTTAGTGAATTTTCATTCTACCCCTTACCTTTTCAAGTGTAGGATTTCTCTTTGGTTCTTTTTTATGATTTTGTTATTTTTGATACTCTCATTTTATTCATACATAGTTGTTCTTGTTTCATTTATATCTTTGTCTATGATTTTGGCCCTTTTCATTATTTAAGACAGATGGTTCAGCTTTGTCTATTAAATCCAATGTCTTGACTTTCTCAGGGATGGTTTCCATCAATTCATTCTTTCCTCCAGAGGGTCCTTACTTTCTTATTTCATTGTATAATTTGTGGGTTTAGGTTGAAAACAGGATGTTCAAATATTAGAATGTGGTTACTCTGGAAATCAGATTCTCTCCCCTCTCTAGGTTTTGCTGTTTTGATTGCTGAAGGCTATAGTTGCTCATGTGTTTAGTGATTTTCCAATACTTTTGCAACAGCTGTATTTTTGTCATGGGTGGCTGTTGAAATCTCTTTTCTTTTAGCTCATGTTCAACTAGTGTTTTCATGTAGACCTCCTGGAATGCTAAGGTCTAAGAAAATGAAATAAAACAACAAATGACAAAAGCAACCTTTCCAGGGTCTACAGAGGGGGCATTATGCTGGAATACCCCTTTAACACTTAACCATACCACTTAAAAATCTGCATCAGCCTTCTCTCCCTGCTTGTAGTAAACCTAAAAGTCAGACACAAGTGAAAGCTTCATATCTTCTCAGATTATTCCTAAGCATGTGTCCTGTCCTGGGCATGTATATGGTTTTCTAAATTCCTCATTATATACAGACATTTTTGAGTTTCCTAAAACCCAAAGAAACTCTCTCCCCAACTTTTCCTCCAGCCTTTAGGAGGTCTACTGTATGCCTCAACCATAATCTTTCACCCCAGAAAGCTGTGGCTATTTCCTGTGCCTTGCAATGTTTTTTGAGCAATGCCTACTATTTTCCACTCTGAGTGAGTTCTGGGTAAGGCAAACAGAGACCAGCATTTTACATTACTACTTCAGGAAAACTCTAGACAGACTATAATTTACACAGACAACAATTTGCATGTAAGTCTGCTCTGCTTTCTCTGAAAAAATGGACCAGAGTCCCACACTGGGGACAGAGGCTATAGTGTTTAAGACTGAAGCTGATGAGAGGAGAGGGTGGGGCAAGGGCAAGTAAAAATCCCCAAAGGCTTTTACTACATTTAAGTTGCATTTTTTGAACAGATGTTTATTTATTTTGAGAAAGACAGAGTGCAAGTGGGAGAGGGGCAGACAGAGAATCCCAAGCAGGCTTTAGGCTCAGTGGGGAACGCAACACAGGGCTAGATCTCAGATCTCACCACCATCAAATCATGACCTGAGCCAAAATCAAGAGTTGGTAACTAAACCCACTGGGCCATCTAGTCACCCAGCATTTTTTAAAATCCAGAATCCTCTTGGTTGTTGTAAACATTTGACTGTTTTTCAGAATTCTGACAAATTTGCTTCTAACAGAGACTGTTTTTCAATATTTCTGTGCAATGATGTGTACTTGAAGCTACATACTCTGATCATTAAGTTACTTATTTATACTTTTCGATTAACCATATTTTACAAATAACACAGAGACTGTTAAATAAGGGTTCCATACAAAATCTAGGTCTGTCTAACTCTAAAGTTAATATATTTTTGTCCATGCCATAAATCACCCTCAAACCATTTTGCATAGTTTGTTTTTTTCTTCACTCAACACAAATTTGTTGATTAAATGTTAATTGTGTGTCAGGCAGTCTAACAGTGTTGATGATAAATGGATGAACAGGTCTGGTGTTTTTTTATATATAAAGTTTTTATTTAAGTTTATTTGTTTATTTATTTTGAGAGAAAGAGAGGCAGAGGGTGAGAGAGAATCCCACACAGGCTCTGCAGTGTCAGTGCAGAGCCTGACACAGTACTTGAACTCACAAACTGTGAGATCATGACTTGAGCCGAAATCAAGAGCCAGGGGCTTGACCTACTGAGCAACCCACACACTCCAAATAAGTCTGGTCTTTATCCTCAATAAGTATGTAATCTTTCTTGGGGTGCTGTGCTGAACCTTGTAGGGTAAATAGACAATTATACTACAGTGTAGGTACAATAAGGTAAGGACAAGATGCTACCTTGGAAAGGCTTTTCTGTCTTTTTTTTTAGTATTTATTTATTTTTGAGGCGGGGAGGGGAAGAAAGGGGGACAGAGGATCTGAACCAGGCTCTATGCTGACAGCAGAGAGCCCAATGCAGGGACTGAACTCATGAACTCTGAGATCATGACCTGAGCTGAAGTCAGACACTTAACCAATCGAGCCAACAAGGTGCCCCTCAGTGTTTTTTTTTTGTATTTTGTTTTTTTTTTAATCCACAAGAATAGTAGTTTCATGAAATAGCAAACTACAAGAAAGGAAAAAAAACATAAAAGTGTGTGTACATACATGGGCCTTTGAATATAAGTATTATGAGTAAAGACTAATATGTCATTCTTAGTTTTTGTTCTCCACTTTGCTTCACACTTAATTTCAAACTCACCAAATATTTTAGTACTCAGAGGTAACGTTTCTCAGGATTACAATATTAAAAGAATTAAGGAAGTATTGATCATCAAAAAAAGTATAAATTGCCTTCTTTTATAAAACTTCTGTAAAATAGTGAATATATTCATCTTGCTTATAAAACACCAGTGATTTTTGGCCTCCAGCTCTGAGAACAAGTTCTATTAAAATGAAATGAAAAATGAAAAATTCTTCAAGTGCCAATAATAGAAATGTATATATGCTCATTGCAATTTGGTTTGCATATTGACGTGTATCTGTGTAATTCATCCTTATTTTTATTTATAAATCATTCCTACATAGTATATCCAGACTCATCATAAAAAGATATTCAGTAAAATCATATGCTGGCTGTGCCTTTTAAAAATGAATTTGGGCCCTAAATTAACTTTTGACTGATAGTTATGTTCAGGGAAATGCTTCTGTAAAAACAAAGACTAGAGTAGTCTATAATTTAAATTGGCATATTGATGAGCTCTGTAGATGGATTTGATACATAGTGAGCAAGAATAAAATTATGTATGCAAATATAACATTGCAGGTGTTGCTTTTCCTGATGAGAATATATTATGGGAATACAAGGTTGGCTATAGTGTGAGGTACACCTGTTATGCACCAAGATTTTATATTTCCTTCCATGAAGTTACTCATGTAGAATGAGTATGTGTTACATATGTGTATTGGACTGATTTTAAAAGCACCTTAGAAAGAAGAATTGTAGGTCACAAGATATTTCCAGGTACAAAGCATTATGTTGCAAACAATAGCGCACTGCATTTGCCATCAAGAGGCTCAGCTCTGGGTCATATTTCTGCTATGTTCAAGCCATACTTTGCAAGTGACCTAACTCTATGATCTACATTTACAGAATGGGGAAACTAATAGCCACTTCCTCAGACTGTAACAAATACGAAATGAGATCAACAGCAAAGTGCTTTCTAGGTGGTAAATCATACAAATATGAAAGATAACTATAAGAAGTAAGTTTTAGAGTTGTACTTTAAACACACATTTTAATTCCATATTCAGAAAAGTATTTTTTTTAATTTTTTTAAACATTTATTCATTTTTGAGAGACACAGTGTGAGCAGGTGAGATTCAGAGAGAGAGGGAGACAGAGAATCTGAAGCAGGCTCCAGGCTCTGAGCTGTCAGCACAGAACCCAAAGCAGGGCTTGAACTCACAGACTGTGAGGTCATGACCTGAGCTGAAGTCGGACGCTTAACCAACTGAGCCGCCCAGGTGCCTCCAGAAAAGTATTTCAATTCTGCCTTTTACATGGAACATTTCTAGGATGGAAATGCTCCTTTTTCTTAGCTTTATCCATTCCAATTATTTCCATGATTCAAGGTCCAATGTACATTTATAATATTCTAGAATTTTTTCAGTTATTCCCAGAAGAATCTGACAATGGAAATATGGAAATATACATATATATAAATATATGTATATTCATATATAATCCTAAAGTCTCAAGTTACATGGAAATGTATCTAAGTTCAACCTACCCATTTTGCCAATAGGGACTCTGAATTCCAAAGAAGAAGAGTGTTTTATCATATTTTTCTTATGTTACCATAAGTTTATCATAGCCATATATAAATTTGAACTTGCTATTGGCTTAGCCAAGTGATCAAGCTATAATAAGAGACATAATGGAAATATAGCATATTTGCCCATTGTCACATACTGAGAAAACAAATTTATGAAATTCTCTGGCATGGAACTAGAAGAATGAATGGATGGGTAAATGAGTGAGGGGTCAGAGAGACATTTAGGAATAAAGATTTAGTTCCACAGTAAATTTAGTAGGAGAAAAATCACTGAAGTTGCTGAAACACCAACCTAGAATCAATCCAATCTGTGTCTCCCACATGCTATCTTTGAAGTCTTAGATGAGTCCAGCCACCTTCTAACTTGTAAATTAGATACACTGATAATATATAATCCTAGAAGAGTTTTGATTCTACCAGTAAGTAAACTTGCTTTGGCAGTGTTTGTCATAATAAGGGACTTAATAAATGTTAATCAGAAATGCTTAAGAGCCCCAATCACTTCCTTTTGAACACATAAATTCTTTCTTGCAACTCTCCATTTATATCCGTGGCTATCCCAATCACAAGTCCATCCATTTTCATCTCCAAAATGTATCTCAAAGGCACCCATTCCCTTCTCCCTGTCCTTGTTTAACCCAGCATCACAACTTATACGAAAGTCTTCAACACATTCTGTCTGTGCCCCGAATCTGTTTTAGCATTGTTCAAACTATTTCCCATAAAACAGTTGGGAGTGACTTCTTTCTCCCAGCTTCCATCCCTCCCTCCCTCCTTCCCTCACTCCCTCTTTCCCTCCTTCCATCCTTCCCCTCACTTCTCTTTCCTTCCTTCCCTTTGTTACTAAAATATCTATTTAATCATGTCACTCCTTTATTTACTTCCCATTGCATTTACAATACAAAACAGACTACCTATGAGGGTCTCTCATATCCTGCAAGATCCAGATCCTGATGTCAATTTTCACTTCATGTCATTCTTCCCTACCTGGGCTTTCTTTTACTTCTTTCATAGGCTGGGCACCTATTGACCCCTCAGTCATTCCCCAATGAACCTTCAGTCTAAAAGACACCTCTTCAGAGAATCATTTTCTGTCATTGCAACCATATTCTCCTTTTGTCACTCACCATTTTTCTCCTTCACTGCATCCTATGCATTTCCTTTTTAGCATGTAACCTAAATTGTAATTCTATGTGTATTTGGGGGCTACTTGTTCATTGTTTGCTTCTTTCATTGGATTAACAACTCTGAGAGATCAGGGACAATGCTTCATTTATCAAGGTATAGTCATTATCTGGGATAATGCCTACTAAACTCATTAAGCATGACCTCTAATGCTGGTTCTTACTACTGGATGTAGAATCGGCAAAAGTAGAGTTATAAAGTGGCTACAAAAGTTGAGTGGTCCAAGTTTGTAGGCATAACTTTAGTTTTAAATTTGAGTGTGACTTTTGGTTTTTAAGAAGTATTACATGGATAGAGAATACAAGTTAAAAAAAATTCTTCCCCACTTACAAACACATGAAGAATAAGTATTTATTTGGGTGGTATGCTCAAATCATTGCCTGGATGTTCCTTTTTTTGTGGTGTGACTATAGGGATGGCTACCTAATATGTTGGTGACAAAGGCCTCTGGTGTGTACCAGTACTACCCCATCAGTGGTGTCCCATGTTTCCCACCAAAGCTTTGTGTAGAACCACAACAATTCAAGGAAGTTATTTCCTTCAATGAATGCAGTCAATAATTTTCCAAAATGAGATCACATATAATTCCTGCAGAGAGAGCTCCATACTAGCTTTAAAGTTGACTTAAATGAAGCTGAAGTTGATTTACTACAAATTTCTCTCATCCAGTGTCTTTGCCTTCTTGTGCCTGGTACCTATTTTTTTCCTACAAACTTCAAACTTCAACTCCACAGATAATTAGCAACACTAAACGGATATTTCCGTCTTTCTTTTCCTCCTCCTCCTAAGTAAATTCTAACATATAATGGCAAGCTTTCATATCATCTCCATGAAGGGTTTAGCTATAGCAGGAACATATGGAATTTGGGTCCTCAGAGAATTAGTTATTGTTATTATTATTTCAGAATATATGAAAACAGAGAAAAATAAACATAGCTTTGGTGAAACAGTGACCACAGAAACAATTGTTACTCTCATTTATCTATTTTTATAGGGTATATTTTAGTTATAGTCAAACATATGTCATCAAACATATGAGATGATATGTCATCTCAGCCCTAAAGAAAACCTAGTCTCCCTATGCTCTATTTTAAAATTTTGGATACAGACAGCTTCTGGTTTGTTCCAGGAACAAAAGACCAGAGAGAATGCCCAGAAATGGAATGCAAAGGGCCCTGACCCAAACAAAGCAGACTCTGTTCTTTTTTGTTGTTGTTGTTATTTGCCTATCTCACTAAAGGGAAAGCAAGACTCAATAATAAATGTGGACCAACCAGGACTCTAGAAAGGAAGTCAGTCAGTTTCTCTTGGAAAAATTTAAGGATAAATGGGGGAATTAGGGGAAGATGGTGGCTTAGGAGGACGCTGGGCTCACCGCGCATCCTGCTGACCACTTAGATTCCACCTACACCTGCCTAAATAACCCAGAAAACCACCAGAAGACTAGCAGAACGGAGTCTCCGGAGCCAAGGGCAGACAAGAGGCCCACAGAAGAGGGTAGGAAGGGCGGAGAGGCCGTGTGCCCTGCACGGACTGGCGGGAGGGAGCCGGGGGGGAGGGGCGGCCTGCCAGCCAAGCAGAGCCCCGAGTCTGGCTTGCAAAAGCGGAGGGGCTGGAAGGGGTGTGTTCTGACAGCAAGCGCGACTTAGCATCTGGGAGGTCATAAGTTAACAGCTCTGCTCGAAAGCGGGAAGGCTGGAGGACAAAGGGAGGGAGAGTTGCTGAGCCCCAGGACGACAGAGCTCAGCTTGGCGGGGAACAAAGGTGCTCGCCAGCGCCATCTCCCTCGCCCAACCCCCAGCCAAAATCCCAAAGGGAACCAGTCCCTGCCAGGGAACTTGCTTGCTCCGCGCAAACACCCAACGCTGTGCTTCTGCGGAGCCACCCCTCCAGCAGTGGGTCTGACTCCCTCCCGCTGCCACAGGGCTCCTCCTGAAGTGGATCACCTAAGGAGAAGCAAGCTAAGCCTGCCCCTCCTGCCCCCGTGCACCTTGTCTACCCACCCCAGCTAATACACCAGATCCTCAGCACCACAAGCCTGACAGTGTGCAAGTGGCCCAGACGGGCCACGCCACCCCACAGTGAATCCCGCCCCTAGGAGAGGGGAAGAGAAGGCACACAGCAGTCTGACTGTGGCCCCAGCAGTGGGCTGGGGGCAGACATCAGTTCTGACTACGGCCCCACCCACCAACTCCAGTTATACACCACAGCACAGGGGAAGTGCCCTGCAGGTCCGCACCACTCCAGGGACTATCCAAAATGACCAAACGGAAGAATTCCCCTCAGAAGAATCTCCAGGAAATAACCACAGCCAATGAACTGATCAAAAAGGATTTAAATAATATAACAGAAAGTGAATTTAGAATAATAGTCATAAAATTAATCGCTGGGCTTGAAAACAGTATAGAGGACAGCAGAGAATCTCTTGCTACAGAGATCAAGGGACTAAGGAACAGTTAGGAGGAGCTGAAAAATGCTTTAAACGAAATGCAAAATAAAATGGAAACGACGACGGCTCGGATTGAAGAGGCAGAGGAGAGAATAGGTGAACTAGAAGATAAAGTTATGGAAAAAGAGGAAGCTGAGAAAAAGAGAGATTAAAAAATCCAGGAGTATGAGGGGAAAATTAGAGAACTAAGTGATACACTAAAAAGAAATAATATACGCATAATTGTTATCCCAGAGGAGGAAGAGAGAGGGAAAGGTGCTGAAGGTATACTTGAAGAAATAATAGCTGAGAACTTCCCTGAACTGGGGAAGGAAACAGGCATTGAAATCCAAGAGGCACAGAGAACTCCCTTCAGACCTAACTTGAATCGATCTTCTGCACAACATATCATAGTCAAACTGGCAAAATACAAGGATAAAGAGAAAATTCTGAAAGCAGCAAGGGATAAACGTGCCCTAACTTATAAAGGGAGACCTATAAGACTTGTGACTGATCTCTCTTTTGAAACTTGGCAGGCCAGAAAGGATTGGCACGAGATCTTCAATGTGATGAACAGAAAAAATATGCAGCCGAGAATCCTTTATCCAGCAAGTCTGGCATTTAGAATAGAAGGAGAGATAAAGGTCTTCCCAAACAAACAAAAACTGAAGGAATTCGTCACCACTAAACCAGCCCTACAAGAGATCCTAAGGGGGATCCTGTGAGACAAAGTACCAGAGATATTGCTACAAGCATAAAACATACAGACATCACAATGACTCTAAACCCGTATCTTTCTATAATACACTGAATGTAAATGGATTAAATGTGCCAACCAAAAGACATAGGGTATCAGAATGGATAAAAAAACAAGACCCATCTATTTGCTGTCTACAAGAGACTCATTTTAGATCTGAGGAAACCTTCAGATTGAGGGTGAAGGGATGGAGAACTATTTATCATGCTACTGGAAGCCAAAAGAAAGCTGGAGTAGCCATACTTATATCAGACAAACTAGACTTTAAATTAAAGGCTGTAACAAGAGATGAAGAAGGGCATTATATAATAATTACAGGGTCTATCCATCAGGAAGAGCTAACAATTATAAATGTCTATGTGCCAAATACCGGAGCCTCCAAATATATAAAACAATTACTCACAAACATAAGCAACCTTATTGATAAGAATGTGGTAATTGCAGGGGACTTTAACACTCCACTTACAGAAATGGATAGATCATCTAGACACACGGTCAATAAACAAACAAGGGCCCTGAATGACACATTGGATCAGATGGACTTGACAGATATATTTAGAACTCTGCATCCCAAAGCAACAGAATATACTTTCTTCTCGAGTGCACATGGAACATTCTTCAAGATAGATCATATACTGGGTCACAAAACAGCCCTTCATAAGTTTACAAGAATTGAAATTATACCATGCATACTTTCAGACCACAATGCTATGAAGCTTGAAATCAACCACAGGAAAAAGTCTGGAAAACCTCCAAAAGCGTGGAGGTTAGAGAACACACTACTAAAGAATGAGTGGGTCAACCAGGCAATTAGAGAAGAAATTAAAAAATATATGGAAACAAATGAAAATGAAAATACAACAATCCAAACGCTTTGGGATGCAGCGAAGGCAGTCCTGAGAGGAAAATACATTGCAATCCAGGCCTATCTCAAGAAACAAGAAAAATCCCAAATACAAAATCTAACAGCACACCTAAAGGAACTAGAAGCAGAACAGCAAAGGCAGCCTAAACCCAGCAGAAGAAGAGAAATAATAAAGATCAGAGCAGAAATAAACAATATAGAATCTAAAAAAACTATAGAGCAGATCAACGAAACCAAGAGTTGATTTTTTGAAAAAATAAACAAAATTGACAAACCTCTAGCCAGGCTTCTCAAAAAGAAAAGGGAGATGACCCAAATAGATAAAATCATGAATGAAAATGGAATTATTACAACCAATCCCTAGGAGATACAAACAATTATCAGGGAATACTATGAAAAATTATATGCCAACAAATTGGACAACCTCAAAGAAATGGACAAATTCCTAAACACCCACACTCTTCCAAAACTCAATCAGGAGGAAATAGAAAGCTTGAACAGACCCATAACCAGCGAAGAAATTGAATCGGTTATCAAAAATCTCCCAACAAATAAGAGTCCAGGACCAGATGGCTTCCCAGGGGAGTTCTACCAGACGTTTAAAGCAGAAATAATACCTATCCTTCTCAAGCTATTCCAAGAAATAGAAAGGGAAGGAAAACTTCCAGACTCCTTCTATGAAGCCAGCATTACTTTGATTCCTAAACCAGACAGAGACCCAGTAAAAAAAGAGAATTACAGGCCAATATCCCTGATGAATATGGATGCAAAAATTCTCAATAAGATACTAGCAAATCGAATTCAACGGCATATAAAAAGAATTATTCACCATGATCAAGTGGGATTCATTCCTGGGATGCAGGGCTGGTTCAACATTTGCAAATCAATCAACGTGATACATCTCATTAATAAAAGAAAAGATAAGAACCATACGATCCTGTCAATCGATGCAGAAAAGGCCTTTGACAAAATCCAGCACCCTTTCTTAATAAAAACCCTTGAGAAAGTCGGGATAGAAGGAACATATTTAAAGATCATAAAAGCCATTTATGAAAAGCCCACAGCTAACATCATCCTCAATGGGGAAAAACTGAAAGCTTTTTCCCTGAGATCAGGAACACGACAGGGATGTCCACTCTCACCGCTGTTGTTTAACATAGTGTTGGAAGTTCTAGCATCAGCAATCAGACAACAAAAGGAAATCAAAGGCATCAAAATTGGCAAAGATGAAGTCAAGCTTTCACTTTTTGCAGATGACATGATATTATACATGGAAAATCCGATAGACTCCACCAAAAGTCTGCTAGAACTGATACAGGAATTCAGCAAAGTTGCAGGATACAAAATAAATGTACAGAAATCAGTTGCATTCTTATACACTAACAATGAAGCAACAGAAAGACAAATAAAGAAACTGATCCCATTCACAATTGCACCAAGAAGCATAAAATACCTAGGAATAAATCTAACCAAAGATGTAAAAGATCTGTATGCTGAAAACTACAGAAAGCTTATGAAGGTAATTGAAGAAGATATAAAGAAATAGAAAGACATTCCTTGCTCATGGATTGGAAGAATAAATATTGTCAAAATGTCAATACTACCCAAAGCTATCTACACATTCAATGCAATCCCAATCAAAATTGCACCAGCATTCTTCTCGAAACTAGAACAAGCAATTCTAAAATTCATATGGAAACACAAAAGGCCCCGAATAGCCAAAGTAATTTTGAAGAAGACCAAAGCAGGAGGCATCACAATCCCAGACTTTAGCCTCTACTACAAAGCTGTCATCATCAAGACAGCATGGTATTGGCACAAAAACAGACACATAGACCAATGGAATAGAATAGAAACCCCAGAACTAGACCCACAGACGTATGGCCAACTCATCTTTGACAAAGCAGGAAAGAACATCCAATGGAAAAAAGACAGTCTCTTTAACAAATGGTACTGGGAGAACTGGACAGCAACATGCAGAAGGTTGAAACTAGACCACTTTCTCATACCATTCACAAAATTAAACTCAAAATGGATAAAGGACCTGAATGTGAGACAGGAAACCATCCAAACCCTAGAGGAGAAAGCAAGAAAAGACCTCTCTGACCTCAGCCGTAGCAATCTCTTACTCGACACATCCCCAAAGGCAAGGGAATTAAAAGCAAAAATGAATTACTGGGACCTTATGAAGATAAAAAGCTTCTGCACAGCAAAGGAAACAACCAACAAAACTAAAAGGCAACCAACGGAATGGGAAAAGATATTCGCAAATGACATATCGGACAAAGGGCTAGTATCCAAAATCTATAAAGAGCTCACCAAACTCCACACCCGAAAAACAAATAACCCAGTGAAGAAATGGGCAGAAAACATGAATAGACACTTCTCTAAAGAAGACATCCGGATGGCCAACAGGCCCATGAAAAGATGCTCAACGTCGCTCCTTATCAGGGAAATACAAATCAAAACCACACTCAGATATCACCTCACGCCAGTCAGAGTGGCCAAAATGAACAAATCAGGAGACTATAGATGCTGGAGAGGATGTGGAGAAACGGGAACCCTCTTGCACTGTTGGTGGGAATGCAAACTGGCGCAGCCACTCTGGAAAACAGTGTGAAGGTTCCTCAAAAAATTAAAAATAGACCTACCCTATGACCCAGCAATAGCACTGCTAGGAATTTACCCAAGGGATACAGGAGTACTGATGCATAGGGGCACTTGTACCCCAATGTTTATAGCAGCACTCTCAACAATAGCCAAATTATGGAAAGAGCCTAAATGTCTATCAACTGATGAATGGATAAAGAAATTGTGGTTTATATACACAATGGAGTACCACAGGGCAATGAGAAAGAATGAAATATGGCCCTTTGTAGCAACGTGGATGGAACTGGAGAGTGTGATGCTAAATGAAATAAGCAATACAGAGCAAGACAGATACCATATGTTTTCACTCTTAGGTGGATCCTGAGAAACTTAACAGAAACCCATGGGGGAGGGGAAGGAAAAAAAAAAAGAGGTTAGAGTGGGAGAGAGCCAAAGCATAAGAGACTCTTAAAAACTGAGAACAAACTGAGGGTTGATGGGGGGTGAGAGGGAGGGGAGGGTGGGTGATGGGTATGGAGGAGGGCATCTTTTGGGATGAGCACTGGGTGTTGTATGGAAACCAATTTGACAATATATTTCATATATTGAAAAAAAATAAAAATAAAAAAATAAATTAAAAAAAAGAATAAATGGGGGATGTAATGGATTTTAACGCCACACTTCTCATTAAACTCCCTATTTGAAACCCCCAAATATAAAATATACCAAAGATTCAAGCACCATATTGTTTTCTGTTTTTGTTTCTGTTGTTTGTTTTGTTTATTTTAGTTAGAGAAAGGTTTTACTAAATAATATACTTGTATTAGATTTAAGTAATTATTCTCTGGTTCATTACAGAACAGAACTGGTGCTACAAAGTACTTTTCCTGCAAAGTAGAAGCACAATGAATTACTCTGAATAGCTGGTTTGGGAACAAACCATAACCTGTTCATTGGTAAGTAGGACCAAACATCCATCTCAGCACGTCACCAAGACTTACACAAAAATACTTTCACTACGTAACTAAGGTGCCTGGATGTGTGCTGGGAGAACCTCCCTGCTGGCCCAAATGCCTTCAGCTGGGAAATGAATGCTGACAGTAGTTATTCTGGGAAGTGATTAATTAAATCTCTTTCCTGGCAGTTCCATTAATATCAACACAACATGGCAGAAATATTGACATAGTGAGAAAACATTGCTCTCAACAATAGAGCTTTGTTGACAAAACAGTGAAATGTCTAGACCATTAGCAATGATTCAGGAATCCATCTTCTCCATCAGTCTCATTTAGTTTACACATAACACACACACAGGCACACACACTCACTCTCTCTCTTTCTCAAAATATGTAGCAGTTAGGCAGAGAAAATGAAATGGAACTATCATTAAATATGAATGCAGTTAGAAACACACTAGACCAACTCATTCTCATTCTTTCTCTCTCTCTCCATATACACACATCCATTATTGGGGAGGGGGAACAGTGGATACCATCTGAGGTCGACTGATAATATTATTTAATATAGCAACTAACAGAGAATGACATCATTTACTAATGGTTTACTAAGTGGCTGACACTTCACAAATATGATCTTCAAGTCCTCACAAAAGTTTTTTGGGTTGTTTTATTGCCCTTAATTTTCAGCAAGACAAACTGTAGCCAAAAGAAATTAGGTAACATTCTAGAAGTCATATGGCTTATTAAGAAGAAAAGTTGAGATTTATAACTTTTGAGATTTATAGACTTTTGAGATTTATAAAGTTGAGACCAAGCTGGTCTCTCTTTTTTTTTTTTTTAAATTTTTTTAATGTTTATTTATTTATTTTGAGAGAGATAGAGAGAGAGAGCAAGCAGGGGAAGGGCAAAGAGAGGGAGACACAGAATCTGAAGCAGGTTCCAGGCTCTGAGCTGTCAGCACAGAGCCCAGCTTGGGGCTTGAACTCGTGAACCACAAGACAATGACCTGAGCCGAAGTTGGACGATCAACTAACTGAGCCACCCAGGCACCCCTTGATGTGGGTCTTATTCCAAAATCATTACCTTTTCCATTCTGAGGTCCTCTTTTACTTCCTGCTCCTAGAGAACACTGCAGTATTCCCCTTCAGTTCCCTTCTATGCCTGAACATCTATGATCTTCTAAACAGGACTATGTAATGTATGTAAGGCTTCCATTTAATTCTGTCAGAGGTCCTGCTTAGTTGCTTATGTGACTGTCTGTTCTGCAAAGTCCGCTGGCTTCTGAAGGAAATTTGATTGACTTATACACATTCACAACTTGTTCTAGTAGCATCTAGCATGTTGTCACAAATATGTGGAATGCGTGGAGATGAATGTTTCCAAGAAATCACATCAGAATAAAATTAGAAAGATACCAAAACTCCATCATTGTCCATTGCTATTTTAATATATGATATATTCCATCTTCAAACCCTGATCTCCAAAGTTGCTTAGAAACTATCATCCTTAAGACTTACAGGTCTTTCTTTGAAATAGTATGTTTTTTTTACCATCTCATGATTCTATTCCTACCCTCCCATGCTCCCTCCCTCACTCCTTTCCTCCCTTCCTTCCTGACAACCAACCTTCCTTCCTTCCTTCCTTCCTTCCTTCCTTCCTTCCTTCCTTCCTTCCTTCCTTCCAAAAATTTCCTTGTACAAGTATCTAGGAATCAACTATTCAAAATTCTCATGGGAAATAGACAATTATGTTGCCTATACACACTGAGCTGTGTGTAGGATACACTGAAAATATGGGAGACCTCTGTTGTTTGGGGGCCTAGGAAAGACTACTTGGAGAAGGTAATTAGTGAACTGAGTTTTGAAATATAGAAAATAATAAGGCAGGAGCTAATAGAATGCTGTGTTTTTGTTTTGAGAAAAGAGATACTAACATGTTTAAAGGCTTTTAAAAATATTATTTATAAATCAGTTTCACTCAAGAGCTCCAGATTCAAGGACTAAGAAGACATGATGGGCAGGACTTCCTGCAGTTTTGTTCTAGTTCCTTCGCACCTCCCAGGCCATGAATTTGAATGAGAAAAGCACACATTAGGTATAAAAATGTGTATTTGACCTGCCAGAGCTCAAGCACAAGATATAGTGTTAATTCCCAGTACTCAAGGTTAGAGAGCTTGAAAATAACTCTATTGTCAGGATAAATCCCAGCTTGGAACAGGGCCATGATGTGTTCAGTAGGAATGGCTATCATCTATGGACTTAGTAAACTTGGGTTGGAATACCATCATTCACTGGCTGTGAAGGCTGGAACAAATCATTCAACTTTCTGAGTTTCAGCTTCTCCACTTACAAAGTGATGATTATAAGTGGAAAGCAACATTTAAAGTTTCAATGAGAAAACATATTTAAAATTCTTTGTGTAATTTCTAGCATGTTACAGTCAATAAATAATATGCATTACTATGCTAATAATAATTTTTAATTTTATTTATTTAAAAAATTAATGTTTATTCTTGAGAGAGAGAGAGACAGACAGACAAACACAAGCAGGGGAGGGGCAGAGAGAGAGGGTGACACAGAATCTGAAACAGGCTCCAGGCTCTGAGCTGACAGTACAGAGCCCAACCTGGGCCCTAACTTGTGAACTGGGAGATCATGACCTGAGCTGAGTCTGACACACACATCCTGAGCCACCCAGGCACCCCTAGTAATTATTATTACTGACTATATCTGCTTTTCTCAACCCTGGGTACATGTCAAAATTACTTTAATGCTTTTGTACAAATTCAGATGCCTATGCCTTTTCCTGGAATCCACTTGATCTCTGTATCTGCAGAAGGAATTTGGACACCTATGATCTTTAAAAGTACTCTAGACAATTTCTTTGTAGAACTAGGATACTACTAGAATTGTAAAAATGACCTTAAAACTCCGTAACACAGTAGCTCTGAAAGAGAAGTGGCCAGCAAGTGGACATATTTTCATTAGTTGCTAGAACTAATTAAAAGGAGGGCTCACTCAGTGTTCCTCAAATTCTTTCCCAAGTTAGTTTCCTACCTTAAACCTTATTGACAAAAACAATACATAACAGTTATAGATTTATAGCTATTATTTTTAAGCACTACCTATGTGTTTTGCATAGATATGTCATTGTATTTACACAGGAACTCAATACATTATTCTTCATAGCCTCTGTGTTGTGGATGAGGAAAATAATTAGAGATGTCATCATACTTTTCTATAGTCACAGAGCTATTGCGTAGAAAGTGTAGAGAAGAGGTTGGTCCAGGCTTTTCCCTACCATAGCAGGCGGCCTCCTCGCGTTACAAATGGATGTGATTCTATCCAAACCTAAAGACATTTTTATATTATACTTTGTCTGTGGGACCCTATCTGGTATACATTTACATTTCTGAAATACAGTATCGTCTACTTGAATGTCATCTGAAGTTGAGTCCAACTGGACTATTATTTGGGAACCGAGAGCCACGCCCAGTTTAAACACTTGTACATAGCACAGAGCCACCCCTTTCTGAAACATCCTTGTACTTTCTCAGTCCCTTCTCTATTAAATCCATTATTTAAGCATTCTTGCCTGTCTGCGTGTGCTGTTCCACTCCACTGAGCTGCTTCTGTGTGGATTACAGGTGCAGTATCATTGTGACTCAAACCTAATTGACTTCCACGGTAAATATTAAAGGAAGGTGGCAAATGTGACTAGTTGTCCGTTCAATACGACATGAGATGGCTAATGCCTGTGTGTAATGAGGGAAAACTCTTCTGAGCTTCAACTTTTGCTTTATGGAGAAAAGGAGGTGAATCCTCAAGTGACTGTTGACAAGTCTATGGCAAATGCGTGCACCAAGTGAGAAGTTGAAATAAAAGCGCTGTACGAAGTCGTTAAACATCAAGCCTGATGAATTATTCATTTAATGGCTTCAAAGTTGGACTTGGAAAAATGTAAATAAAACACACCAAAAACTTTCTTTTTTCTGGAAACGATTTTATAGTCATGAGCTAAATGCGAGGAGCACTTAAAGTGTCGAACTGTGTTGTATATTTTATGTAAATTAAGAATATTGAACAAATTCCCTATTTGGTACAAAAGAGAGAAAGAAAATAGACCTCTCCTGATGATCAATGCCTCTGAGAAAATGAATTATCTTTATTTTCTCCATTATCTTTTATTGTCATTTTATATACTCTATAAAATATCGACCTGCAAGGTATTCAAATGAAATGTGATGTAATTTTTCTGATTCACGAGCCTTTTTTATACCCTTCAGGCATGACTGCGACCTCTCTAAATCCCTGAATACACCTCATAGCTAGACTCTTCCCTGGTAATAGAAAGTATTACAGAGTAATAGAGTGTATTATATTAAGATAAATGTAGTCTTTGGAATCCAAAGGGCTGGGTTCAAGTCCCAATTCTGCAATTGAATGTATACCTTTGGATATGTTAATTATAACGACTAACCCAAAGTATTGCAAAGCTGAAGAGAGACAGAATTCACACTCACAAAGTACATGGTAGGATCCCAAGTATTAGTTAATGAAATAGATTCTGATGCAATTCTTTTAGTGACTATACCCACACAATCCTTCTTGAGTCCACAGTAACTAATATCTTTTGCTCAAAGCTTAATCTTCATTAGCCACAAATTTTTGTGTACCATCTAAGGCAAGACAGAGAATATCATTCAAAGATGATGTAATTAATCTTTAAGAGGGGAGAATTCCAAAACCCTACTGAAAGCCAAAACATTTTCATGAACCATATCAAATGCCATGTCCTTGCTGGAAATACCTTGATCTAGCCCAGGAGTACAAGAGAATGGAGTCTATGGTAGAGTTTCCACTGACAGCAGGAAAATGAAAATAATACATACATTATTTTGGGAATGGAAAGCATACTTTGATATATGCATATATCATTTAAAAAAGAAACCCCTGAATTTTTGTTTTACCTAAGTTCCCTGAAACCACAACCTGATATAAAAGCTGTGAACACTGGTAATTTATTTGGGAATTCATTGCAGAGACCATGAGTGATTAACCTAAGAATACAATTAAGAAAGAAGGAAAACCAATAAAGTGCATTACTGGTTGTTGCTCTGTGCCACTACTGCTTTGTCTTGACTTCTGAGGAGCCTGGTGCAATTAATCACAAAACTGACTACTGGGCACCAAAATGAAAAGCATTTATCCATGAATGTCTATGCTGCACTGCTCAAAGGAGTTCCAAGGCTTTACCTCCCATACACTTCTTGGTTGCACCTGCATCAATGTCGATAGACTTTCCTTGAGCATCTCATGTGGTCCAAAGAAAGCCCTGGACAGGAAGAAAAATTTTCTTCCATTGGTCTAAAATAATGTTGTACCTGGGTAAAGCTCATGGAGCTTGCATACAATCAGTTACCTCAACAGTGGCCAGAGTAAGAAGTGTCCATTACAGCTCTCATTTCAACACTCAGATTGGCTTGCGTCATTTAAGTTCAGCATCTCAGAGAATACCCTTCAGAGTTGGCAGTCTTTGCAAATCTGACTATAGAGAGTTAGTAGGACAAGAGAAAAAACCCACTGCTATGCTTAGTGCAGAAACAGTAACTGAAATCCATCATTTGTATACAGTAATTGCTCATCTGTGGTTTTGCCTTTCACAGTTTCACTTACCCAGAGCGAACCGCAGTTTGGAAGTAGATGACCCTCTGACAGACCAGATCATCTGAAGTTCAGCAGTTGCCTAAGACCATGCTCCAGTGCCTCCATCATTCATCCCCCGTACCTCATCACATAGGCATCTTATCATCTCACATCATCACAAGAAGAAGAGTGCATACAGTACAATAAGGTATTTTGAAAGAGAAACCACATTTGCATAAGTTTTATATTTTATCATTAGTTATTGCTAATCTCTAATTGTGCTTAATTTAAAAATTGAACTTTATCATAGATGTGTATGCACAGGAAGAAAACAGTATGTATAGGATTTGGTTCTATCTGTGGTTTCAAGCATCCATCCCCATGGATGGATCTTGAAATGTATCACCCATGGATAAAGAGGGACTCCTATACTCCAACACTCATTTTATATTTCCCTCACCTTTGGCCAGCACTTTTACTGCTTTAGGATGGTTGTCTAGGGCTGGGTGATTTAGAGTTTTTATCCCCAAGGAGGATGTGAGCCCTTGATGATTGTCCCCTTATTGATATAATTGATATAAGCTATAATTCCCTTTTCAACAATATGATGAGATATGGAAGCACCAAAAGACAACCCAATAATATGACTGGGTTTCATCCTAACCAGGAGCAATTACCTCTGCTAGCATAGCAACTCTTGTTTGTCTACTGGGCCAGTGGCAGGATTCCAAGTTGGTACCACTAGCTTTGGTGGAAGTGATTTTCTCTAGTGGAAGTGATCCCCTCCCTCAGCCCAAAGTAGTAGCCATTAAAATAGGTTTGCCTATAGTCATGGGAATGGAAAGCATATTTTGATATTTCCCCTAATTAGATACAATTAATAAAGTGAGGCAAAATTAAGTCACATAGAATAATTATGAAAAGAATTGTTACTGATTCCACAATCTAGTTCCTGAACTTTTATGTATTGTAGCTGCTGTAGGCATAGCACCATATAAGAGTGGTCAATTCAGCAAATATCTAACCTATGAGAGTATACCATCTATATCCTGCAGGGACTCATCTCTGAATTGGTGCTGTGGTTGAACCTTTAGTGGACTACTCCACTATTCTTTGAGATTGTCTACTTTTACATCATGAAGTCAATGGCAAGACCAATAGGTCATAGTCACAGGTTTATTGTACATTTTCTGCCAAAAAATTAGTCCTTTGGTCTGAGGAATTATTGTACAGAGTATGATGGAAACAGCTAAGGAATTCTGCAAGGAATTGGATGGTAGTGGTTCCATAGGCACTGAAAGCAAAAAAAAAGCACTTTTATGTGAAAAATCACATCTTCAGGATAGAAAATTTCCAGTGGATCTGCTCTACAATCGAGTGACTGCTGGGCCATTTAAGAGACAGATCCTTTTTGAGCACACAGTCTTGGGTTCTGTTGCTTGTGGGTTAGGTAGCCATTGAGTATTCACAGCGGCAAGGTCATACTTTTTGAAGAGTACCCCATGACATTTGGCCCATTTTTGACTTCATAATTGCCACAATGGCCATTCCATTCATGTAACACTGGTTGGGCTGAAGAACAATGCTAACTTATATCAACAGGCTCAGACATCCATTTATTAGTTGCATGTCTCCTCTGAGTCTTGTTAGGCACCTCCTTCCCAGATCTCCTTGTTCTAATCATTCAGTCTTGCTCCTTCTGAGTCTTCTATGAATAGACCAGGCATTCTCCCAGGGTTCCTTGTATGTCCACCACCTCAGGCTTCTTACCCCTTCACAAAACTTTGATGACCAGGCATACCATACTGGGAGTATTTCCACCACTCTTCTTTGGAAATACCCTGGATGGATCTTGGTAAGGCAGCAGTCCATTTGGGGCTTGTACCAACTTATCACACTGGCTCATTTGTGAACAAGACCCACATGTTTCCCTCCCCATCAGTTGGTTGTCAAACAAAAATGTGTTTAAGGCAGTTTGAGTTGAGGGAAAGGCAATAATGAGACACAGATAGGTGATGTGAAGACTAATCTACAGGTACACGTGATTTATATTCTTAACCAGTTTGACCCCATTCTGGATATAATATTCCCATTGCCTGCCCTGGTGGATTTCTGTTGCACCAGTCTGACCTCTTAAGAAGTCTTGAAGGGCAGCTCTGGACATATGGACACTGCAGGCTTTCAATCTGTACAAGTGTCTAGTAGCATGGCAAGAGCTTCCTTTTAGATCCCAAGGAGTTTTCTGCCATAGAAGGCATGGCTTTCTCTAGGCCCTAGGAATCTGAACAGAGATTCCCTTCCTAGTGCTTTTCGTACACCACTCTTCCCAGCCTAGATAACTGTATACGACTGAATGTGCTGGCTCATGTGGCAGCACAGCTGGCACCACCATCCTGACCTGCTGGAGAGCTCCTTGTTGCTCCAGGCCTTACTCAAAATCCCCAAGATTCCAGGTTGGGCAGACTTGAGTGCCGAGTGAGTTTGTACTTCTTCCTATGCTGTGGTGTCAGAGAAGCCCTGAAACAGGACACAAGAGATGGAGACAAAGACGCCAGGGAGATGCTAGTGCATGATGGTTGCCACAGCAGTGACTGGGGCAAGAGATGGCACCATGGAAATATGAATTGCTATGAAACAGGTGTCCACTATAATGTCATAATGAATACATATCATTATTCAACTTAAGTAACTACTTTTATTTTAATTTTTGTATTATTTATATGAGAGAGAGAGAGAGAGAGAGAGAGAGAGAGAGAGAGAGAGAATGCCAAGCAGGCTCTGCACTGCCAGCATGGTGCCCAATGCAGGGCTTGAACTCAAACGGTGAGATCATGACCTGAGCAGAAACCAAGAGCCCGATGCTAAACCGACTGAGCCACTCAGGCGCCCCTTGTAACTACTTTTATTTTAAAATTAACACCTTACCATCCTTTTGGTGGCAAGATTGCCTTTCACTTGTGTTTTGAAAATAGTAAAATACAAAAACTTTGCCAACCATGTATCACGTCTTTTTCTCATTTCATACATACACATGTATGCACATGTGTGTGCACAAATACACCACACAGACATACCCAGGTCTACAAGAATCAAATAAAAGTATCATATATGGAGGGGCATGCAGTCACCTCAGACAGTCTGGAATTTAAATCTCCAATTCTATTGATTAGATGACCTTGGGTATAAGAAACATTTCTGACATTTAATTTCCTTATATGGAAAATAATAGATAAAACTTCTATTTTACTGCAAAAAATAGCTTGGAGCACATGCAGGTATGCAAACACTCCATAAAGTACATAGGAAAGCTTAGAAAAATCAGTGAATCTGCTGAAATGGAATGTAAAATTTGCATGTATACCAGCATTCAAGTACATCTATGAAATTTTCCCTAGGCCTTAGTTTCAATGAGACTAATGGAGAACACTCAGTTTATTTTAGTACTCTGCTTTTTTTTTCCTTCCTTCACTAATTTACCCATTTTCCACAACTTTCTTACTAAAAAGGTTTCCACTGGAAGGCAGCAATCTTAAATCTCTCTCTTATTTTACCTTACCACAGAAGTTTCTGCATATGTGATTGTTTTCTAGGCTTTTTAATACTTTTGGTTTATTTTATTTATTTATATTATTATTATTATTATTATTATTATTATTATTATTATTATCATCTTCAGTCACATTTCTTGCCCAGTGGAAGGGTGGAGTTTCAAAAGGAAATGATACATTTTCAGTGGACAAAAACTTGTAATGTGCTTTATTTTTATGAGATGAAGGCAGTTGTGGGGTCTGAATGAAGGATAAATGTTTAACAGATACCATTTTCTTGCCTTTCAGTGTGAAATACCTTAGGAAGGCAAAGTTGATTCAAAACTTTTAAAATTCCATGGCAGTTACAGTTTGCAAAATTATCTTTCAGCTGTTTCATCTGAAAAAATAATCAGAATTCCAAGAATAGTTTTCATACGTTGGTCTTCATTGAAACATAGTACACTGTAGATGAAAAATGTATTTTGCAGCACAATCAAAATGATATTTTTTTTTAATATGCCTTATGAAACAGACTTTGCCACAGAAGACAACACCATATACAAACTGTATTGTGCAAACTTCTGTTAGTCAAAATTCTACTGAAAAACAGAACTCATTTTTCTGGGTGTTTTATAATATTTGTTTTCCTTGTATTCCTATATGTCCATGCCCTTAGTGAATTCCAATGTACATCCAAATCTATGCAATGGAATTAGTGTAGTAATTTAATTATTTTCATATAGGGTTGGACTTCACTTTTGTAGCTTTTTTAAAGTAGAACAAATAGAATAAGAAAGGTCTAGGAGTTGATTTTGATTTTTTTGTGAAGAAAGCACAATGTTTAGAGTTAGAGATATCAAGATGTGATAGCCTTGGGCAAGACATTTCAATATTACGCTCAGTTTTCTCACTTCTTAAATTAGGGTTATCATATCTCCTTCAGTTTGTTGTTTATTTTGTTTAAAGTTTGAATGAGACAATATATGTAAAGTGATGAGCACAGTCCTTGGTTTATGGGGGGAAAATCAATAAGTGGAAATCATTATTTAATAATGTTGCCAACAAAAATTATAATAATACTTTAGCATCTTTCTTTCATAAAACCAACTATTTCCAGGATTTATCATTTCAACTAAAACTGATTACTGAAGACTCTGTCAAAGGTACTGTTTATAGGTGATGCAGTCTGGATGGTGAAGGAAGTAGCTATTGTACCCAAAGATAAAAAACTAATGGGATGAAGAGTGTGTAGTCTTGACATTACATATAATTAATATAAGCAAACATGTAAAGGCCCTCATGTGGAAAAGACAGGAAATTTAAATTTTATGGTTCCAAATGGCAGAATTTGGACTTACAGTCATAAAGAGTAGAATGTTAGACCTAGGTATGAAAAGGGCTTTACCAATGCAGTTGCCTAGTAATGCAAATTATACAGGGAACAGTCAGTCATTCCTTTTATGAATGTATTTCATTCAGGTCTAGAGTAATTCTGACCTTGAGAGAATAGATCTATTATAAACAAGCAGTTGATAAGGAGGGAGATGAAGGAATGTTTATTTTCTCCTCATCAGCATACTCTCTGGAGGTCTATAGCAAGGGAGAGAATAAAAGAATTTTTGTTTGTATTTGTGTACAATTCCTGCTTGGTAGGTGTAAAAATAAATCACTTTACACCTCAGAAGGTTTGACTATTCATTTAGCCATTCACCATATTTTGTTCTGCATCACATCCTTGTCTCTGGATACATAAAAGTGCATCAGACATGGGACTTCTTCCTGAACAAAGAGTTGTAAACCCATAAATGCAACATGGTGAAAACTTAAGAGAGATGTGTACAAAGTGCCATGTCATTTGAAAAACAAAAACAGCTATCCATGTTGGCACTTGGGATTAATTCAGGAGAGATACCAAAAGGACAGCGTTCTCTGGACACGGTGCTAAATAATACATAGTGTTCCTAGCAAGGCAAAAGTGGCATGCATCAAATCATGGCTTGATTAAGCAAAAGTACAGAAACATGAAAAAACTGGAATATCCACTGGACAGCAAGTGATTTGGTAGCTATGGGGCAAGAGGCTATGCAGAGATACTGTGGGAGATCATTCTACAAAGTAAGGCTGGGTCCACCTCAGGAAAGACCTTAAACACCAAAGCAAGCAGCTTGGACCATGTCACATGTTTTGAGAAGCTAACATTTTCCTCTGGAAGTGTGGAAATAGATCGAGGAGGTCAAGCAAGAAGGCTGGGCAAAGAATTGAGAGCATATTGAAACATTAGAGGTAACAGGTGATGAGGTCATGGCCACGGCAGCAGAATAAGGAACAGGTAAAGAATGAGACCACTGATCATCATGCCCTAATGGCTAAAGTTTACCACTCCAACACTCATGGGGTAAATTATAGACTTAGAGTGAGAAGGAATAGCACAAGCTAGGGCTTTGCCACTGACTCACCGTGTTAAATGGACCTACATGGCTCTCTCTGATCCTTTTTGCTCCCATATTCTCTACTGTTCTGATATAGAATGCTATTGTTTGGCAAGTATTTACTGTATTTCTTCTTTGCTCCTTGAATCTAAAAGATTAATGCAAAAGCTTTGAGTATATGACTTTTGAGTACATGACTTAAAATTATATGTCATTTTGATCTTTCTACCATGCATATTTTAGCTCCTTCCATTAAATTCATTAAACAATTTTTTGTCTTTAAAGGATACTTGTTTCTTCTCTATCTGACCCTTCTTAAATTAATGTTAAAAACTGTCTTATTTGACTCTAATTAATAAGCTACAACTATTCAATTAACAAAATAGATTTAAAAACAAAAACTTGGATCATTTTCAAAGCAAAAGCCTGCCATACACAGTTTCAGACCTCCACCAGGAATTAGCAACTGATATGCTGACATAGTACATGCATATTTACTTTTGTTATCCCCCAAAACGCATTGTTACCATGGTAACTCATGTAGTGCCACTGCTACCAAGAGACAGAAGTTCCCGGTGGCAAAAAAGGGGAAAAAAAACCAAAAAACAAAAAAGGGGAAGAAACAAGGAAAAAATAATCAATGAAAATTACTTTAAATGCAGAGCCATTTTTATGAACCACCATGTAAAAGGCTGCAAATTATCTCGGGAAAATCTAGGGAAGGGGGACCACCATCAAGGAAATGCTTCATTTCATCACACTGGTCCTAACTGTCCCTTTATCAGGGAAGCAATATTGCAAAGAACCCTATTGGCTGTCTGTTAAATTGTTTGAGTAGCTTCATTAATGTTCACTTTATTTTATGCTCCATGAGGGAAGAGACCTTGAATGTTCTGCTTAACATTATAGGGCCAGCACCTGGTATAATACCCAGTACACAATAAGCACTTTAAAAATTGTGAAATAAATGAGTAAGTGGACAAGAGCAAGTTTAAGGCAATGTCTACAAAATACAGTTAAAGAAGACTCTGTGGAGTACAAAGAGCAAGACTTCCTATTTTTAATGTTTATTAAAAATAATATAGGGAGTTAATAAAATACAAAATCCTGGGGCCTACTCCAAATGATTTTGATTCAGTAGTAAATCTAAGATGTGCCTCCAGATACTCTAGCATATGTTTATCATGTGTTATGGGTGAGTCTGATGGATGTGCTCTAGGAACTTCCCTTTGAACACATTTGGGTAGATCATTAAACCCCAAGTTTAAAGCTTCTACATTTGCTCTATTGCTTAACAAATGTGTAGAATCATATAGAATTTCATGGTTAAGGTTCTCTTCTCAGAAAGAAAGAAAACAGAATTTCAATCATTTTCAAAATAGATGCAATCCAAGGTTCCCATTGCATTTTATTTAAAATAGCTCTGACTGCAATAGGGTTTTCTTTCTTTTCTTTTTTTTTTTTTTTACCTTTAGGTTTTACACAAGATTTTTTTTTCCAAAAAAGTTTCCTGCTATTGAACATAATATGCCAATATTGACCTGAAATGCAAAAACAAAACAGCTTTGATAATTTCAGGAATATATAAGTTTCAAAGAAATAGAGGTTTTAGAAATTGCCTTATTAATTTGATTAATGCAGGCCACCTTTCAGAATACCTTAGACCAAAATAAAATATTTGGAGGACAATCAATCAATTTTCTTTACAAATTCTATTTACCAGATAATTGCCCAATCACCATTTTTAGCTTGTCACGCATAGAAATACAGAATAGATTTATTTTCAACCAGATTTCCTTTGTTTTTTTTTGTTTGTTTGCGTTTTTTGTTTTGTTTTGTTTTGTTTGTTTTTTTGTTTCTTTGTTTTCGGGAAGAGCACTGCTTACTTCATTCTGTTACCAAAACTGCAAAAGCAAGATTTTATTGTTGGGCCTATTGAAATTCCAGGTAGTTAGTCAAAAGATGGAAAGGGAACTTGATTCCTGATGTTCACATTCACTAGAATCCAAAAAAGAAGAAGAAATTAAGTGAAAAAAAGAAGAATTACAGTTGGTAATTCAATCATTTTATGTTGCATTAATTAAGATGGCTGGGAAATACCCACAAAAAACCTGTCAACAGCTGTTGCTTTTGCTTGCAAAGTAATTTGTCATTTTGCATCAAACTCTGCCCTGAATATGCTCTCAGAGTTAAAGGTTTTGCAACTTGATCAGCTTCATGACAAATTGGTCCAATCTCTTCTTTGTGGACTTGGCTGAGGGCCTATTTCCAGCAACTCTTTGTTTTTCTCTTTCTGTTTCCTTTTCCCACAATCAGGGTCCTGAAGATGCTGAACCACTGTTTCCTGGTTTGGCTTATCTCAGTCATGAGCACTTCCCACTGGTCAGACACATTGCTAATGCAGCCAATGAATAAACTGAATAAATCTGAAGATAAAAATGGATGTGCCAATTTAAAAGAGGTCAAGCAGCAAGCAGGAATCCAGTGTGAACAGCAAGCAGATGGTGATTGCATTTCAAAGAGACTAGTACTTCCAAAATAAAGGGATGCCAACACAATTACTATATTGTTGTTTTTAAAGAAAATATATTCACACATCATTGCTTATAAAGAAAACACATTATAAAAGAATTATGAATGTAAAGCTTATTTTTAAGGCAAAGCACTTTAAAAAATAAAGAACTTTCTTTTAAATGAAAAGCATACTTTTGAAAATTTAAGTCATGATAGATTGACAAATGAATTCCTAGAATCATTTGATTTCAAGGAGTATATGTCAATAAATACCCTCCACAACATGCTAAGGCTGTACTAGTTGTTCTCACACAACTACTTGCTTGTAGTTCTAACAACCCGTAGTCAAAATAACTAGATTGCAATCAACCGCATTTCAGATGAAATTACAAAGGTTCAGAGAGGAGATACTACTTTCCCAGGTTAAAGTTTCAAAGTTCTTGAGCCATCACTCAAATCTAGTTATCCTTAGATGATATACCCTCTCTTAAATAGTAACCACATATAATAGGATAAGAAACTTGAGAGTGACCAGAGAATATGGTAAAGGCTCATGATCAATTGATTTGACCCAGACTTTGAAAGGCACAATTCAATGTTAAAAACGTTTAGGTAAAAGAAGATCATGAACAAAGATACAAAAATGAGGGCTTTTAGCAAGTGTTGGTTGAATTCCGAGTACTCTGGCCAGGAGTAAAATATTTATTGAAAGATGGGAGGTGGCTGGATAAGTTAGCAGGCTGAGACAAAGGCTATCAGAAAAACATTATTCATGAACAGCTCTTGAGAGAAAAACCTTAATACTAATTATAACGACAATAGCAAGGGCCAATGTGGGTTTGTATTTCTTGGCTCATCAGCGTGTTCATCCATTTATTTGTCCATTAACTTTCTAAGGCTTTATCCAGTGCTTGCTCTCTGCCAAAAAAAATGAGGGATGAATGGGCACAATGCAAGAAGATACACTCAGGATGGCATTGTAGTGTCAGGGATAGGTCTTTGCAGAAAGCTATGGTCACACACACACACACACACACACACACACACACACAGAAACAGGTATCTACTTAGATATGGGGGACAGACAAGACTACCTCGTGACTGAGCTGAAACTTGAAAGAACAGAAGCTGCCTAGATAAACAAGGGATGGATGTGGGGACAGTGTGCCAAGATAAGGAAGAAGCAAACAGAAATAAATAAATATCTCACAGAGTAAGAGTATAAAGCATATCCAGATGCTTAGGGAACTCCAAGGGGTGGAGATGAATGGAACATAAGGCTAGAAATGTATTTGGAGGTCATGCTGAGGAACTTCTATCTTATTGTGTAAACAACAAGAGACCAAGTAACACACATTACACTGGGGAGAAACGTGACGGTATATTTGTTTTAGGAAGATGATGTAGGTTCACCATGGAAAATGGTTACCAGAGCCTGGGAAGATGGGTGGGACAGTGGTGTAGTTGTGATAGGATCAGGGATGAGGAGGAAGGATAAAAGGATGTTCCTTCTACAGATACTTTTAAAGTGTTTACATTTTTATTGTCATGTTTAAGTGCAAAATAATTTGGGGGGGGGCAATTAAAAATGTGATATGAGGGGCTCCTGGGTGGCTCAGTCGGTTGAGTGTTTGACTTCAATTCAGGTCATGATTTTACGGTTTGTGGGTTCGAGCCCCACACTGGGCCCTCTGCTGTCAACGTGGAGCCTGCTTCACACCCCTCCCCTGTCTCCCTCTCTCAGTTCCTTCCCCACTTGCACTCTGTAAAACATAAGCACATATTTTTTAAAAAAAAGCGATTTGATCATCTTCTCCAAAATAATGCCACTCAATTTTGTTTGTTAAATCAAAAGGAGTGGATCCTTATATATCACCTCCATTCCCATTCCAATTAAATTAGAAGATTTCTTCCTCATTTCTGCTTCTAGAAAGATGTTTTTTTTCCATAAGGCCTGGAGGGAACTGGCCCTGTTTGAACAGGTGAAGTGACCCTGGCCTCAGGAGAGGCGGGATCTTTGACCTTGAGGCTGCTGCAGCCTTTGAATAACTGTCAAGACATGTCTGAAGTCCCCTAGAGAGAGACTTAGCAGGACCTTGGAAAGATGAGGAGAAATTTTTAAAATGTTGAGAAATATTTATCAGTGTAGAAACTGAATGTTTAGAAGCCACTACAGTGAAGATTAAACTAGAACAATCAGGTTCATGATGGCTAACATTTTACCTAAGACTTTAATACAGGGCAGGCGTCACTTCCAGCTCTTTGCAAAGATTTTATTTGATTCTGATAGTTCTGTAAGTATTCTATCAGTTAGGGTCTAAGGAGAAAATACTCAGGGTGCTTAAATTGGGGTAATTTGAGGAGAGATAAATCAAGGCACTGTCTTCAAATATGTGCTTAAGAAAGAGGGAAGCCAAAAGATGTAGCACAATATTCCTGGTGTAGAAAAAAGGGGTTCTGTTACCACCAGCAGCACGGAAAGGGCAAAGAGGGGAAGTGGTAATTATAACAGCACATACAGAGAAGAGGGTGCAGCAGGCTACGTAACTGAAGCTGAGAAGACAAAGGAGACATGGCAGTGCTTAGAGTGATCCTGCAAAAGAACCAGAGCCAGTGGAAAAAAAATACTGTATTAGCCAGAGTTCTCCAGAAAAATAGAACCAATAGACTCAATTTATCTATCCACTTAGATTTATTTATTTAATCTATAGATCAGTCTATCTATTTAGATTTCTTTTTTTAATGGGTTCATGTGATTGTGGGAGCTGGAAATCGGTAGAGCAGTCTGGCAGGCAGGAATCTCAGGCACAATCTCTACATTAGTCCTGAGGCAGAATACTTTCTTCTCCAAAAAACTTCAGTTTTTGCTCCAAAAGTCTTCAACTGGTTGGGCAAGGCCCACGCACAGATGGAGGTTAATCTCCCTTACTTAAGTCAAGTGATATAGATGCAAATCATATCTACAAAATACCTTCACAGCAATCATTAGAGTAATGTTGGACCCACCAGCAAGCACCATGGCCTAGCCATATTGACATACAGAATTTAACCATCCAAACCTCTCTCCTAGTCACAGATTTATCTGAGAGGAGAATGTGAAATAGTTCTAGACATTAGATTTTTATTTAGATAATCCATTACGTTTCTCTGCAATAAAGCAGTACACACCTAAGTCCAGTGATAACAAATAAAGATTTTTTTAAAAGAAAGTTGTTTTCTTCATTGGTATGATAGATAAGAGCTGCTGCCTCAGCTATTTTATACTGTAGTTTGTTTTTCCAGATAGTTTCGCTCTCTACCACCAAACAGTGGTATGTTTTCTAGCAGAAACTCTTAACACCCGAAGTCTGCTGCTTGTATCTGAACAGGGATGGTAACTGCTCCTAGGTTTTAAATTTCTTTGCTTGCTTTGTTTTGTTTCATTTCGAAAGTCATGCTACACTGATTTCTTGTCTTTGAAATGTCCTTATTAGCTCATCAACTTTACTTTTTACAAATTGAGAGTGGCATTTGCTACCCTCTAATTGCTTGATTTCTTCTTGGTACAGGGAGGGCAGAATGGGCTAAATGTCTTAGATGCTGACTTCCAAGGTATAAACCTGTTATTTCCCGACTGCTTTTAGATCAGGGTTGCCCCAGTTATCCTTTGAAGACCACATCAGAAATATTTTAGGCTCTAAGGGCCACATTGTCTTGTCATAGTACTAAACCCGACACTGTCACTGTAATACTCAGGGAGCCATAGACAAGATGGTAATAAGTGGGAATGATTTCATTCCAATTACATTTATTTATGAACACTGGAATCTGATTTTCATATAGTTAACCGTCTTTTCTTTACACAAATTTAAAAAATATAAAAATCATCCTTAGCTCACGGGCTATCCTAAAACAAGTGGTGTGTCAGGTTTGGCCCCTGGGCTTTAGTTTGCTAATCCCTGTTTTAGGAAAATCCGTTTGTGAGACCCAAAAGGACACTTCTAGAGGAGACACATTGCCTATGCTTTTTAACTATTTAAACAGCTTTATTGAAGTATAATTTATATATGTGTGTATATATATGTATACATACATACATATATACACATGTATATACATGTGTATATACATACATACATATATACACATGTATATGTGTATATATATACACATATATATAACACATATTTAATGTATACAATTTGTATACATATTTATAATACATATGTTTAATGTATACAATTTGTAGAATTCACTGCTTTAGAGGTACAAGATAAGATAGGAACTGACATTTCTTCTGCATTTATTCTGTAGGGTATTTTACGTAGGTTTCCTCACTTAGTCTTCTCAGATGCCTGAGGACACCAAAGTGATTCCCTCCCCTTTATGTAATCTCTGTTGGTTTCACTGCAAAACTGAGCATGCCATTAAGCAAACAGACTGTGGAGAGAGCCTGTGGGTAGCACCTTCATCTGCTTTATGCAATCCACCAGAGTTGACTTTGGGATCTAGAGGCGTCTTGGTCATGACTTTTACTATTAATGAATAATGAATAAGGAAATGCAGGCCAATATAAATATCTACAAGAAAGTTACACGCTTTATTTTCAAGTATTTCAAAAAGCGAAACCCTAAAATAGTGGTTTTCAAACTTAGCCAGACAATCATGCCACCTGAAAAGACTATAAAATTCCTAGCATCAAAGCCACAACCCAAAACAATTAAATAAAACTCTATGAAGGTGGGATCCAAGTATCAGTTTTAAAAAGTCTCTAGGATACTCAAATTCAGAGGCAAAGTTGGGAACTGCCATTCTAAAACAAGGGTATCACACGCAAAAGTACAGAATTGTAATATAAAATACATATGGATTGTAGGAAGTAAAAGCAGGTTGTGTATTTGTACACACACACACACACAGGCACACACACAGACACAAAGATCCAAGACGGTCTGTGTTTTTCAGTGCAAAAGAAATTCACCTAATATTCTAATCCTTTATTTAAACAAATTTACAAATTGTTCCTATACTAGACATCTCCTCTGGGAATTCTTGTCGAAAATATAGTTCTGAAGCTAGAAAATCAGAGAAAGGGGGTTTCCAGTGCAAAACCATACTTTCATATTATATATGCCTATCTACCTACCTGCCCACCTAAATATCTAATAAGAAGGGAAGCAGAGCCTGACCCTTGATTTGTGTATAACCACATATGATCTGATTTTTAAAAAAAGTTTTTTTTATGTTTGTTTATTCTTGAGAGAGAGGCAGACAGAGACAGAGTTTGAGTGGGGGAGAGTGAGAGACGGAGATACAGAATTCCAAGCAGGCTCCAGGCTCTGAGCTGTCAGCACAGAGCCCAACGCGGGGCTCGAACTCACAAACTGCGAGATCATGACCTGAGCCGAAGTCGTATGTTCAACCGACTGAGCCACCCAGGCGCCCCTGATCTGATTTTTGAATCAGAAAATGTATGGTAGCAAAATCTGTCTGTAGGTAGATACTGCATTTTTTCCAAGACTACTATGTGTGGTCAGAAACTGGGTAACAGTGTACTCAGATCCATGCTTGAGAAGGAACGTTACTGACCTGTGAGCAGGATGGATTCCTCACTTGTGAGGAGGCGATGAGGTCGAAGGCAGAGCGGCCGTTAGGAGGTAATTACAACTGTGCACATGGGAACGGGCAAGGAGTAAATTGGGAAGCTCCAGGAGGAATAGAATATATTCAGTCAGATTTTATAACATACTGAATGTGAAAGATGAGCCACAAATTTCTAGGCCCCTTGAAAATATTCAAACTTAAAATGTTCAGGCATGTGGTTCGATTCTATGATGTATAAGCCATGATGGCTTTCCCGGGCCATAGTTTTATGGACAACAAGTCCATATTTGGACACTGACAGGTCAGGGAAAGTGTTTCTTTAATAATTCAGGGATCAAATTAAATAACCTGGTCCTAAATGAATCAGAGTTAGTGCTCAAACTTACTTTGGAAAAATGTCTGAACCCTCCAAGTTATTGCAGTATATTTTTTGTTTAAAATGATTCATTTTCATTTGCTGCAGGTTATAAAGAAATTCACATGAATTTCTAGAACTAGTCTGTAAGACAGCAAACAATTCATTGTTCCCTGAAAAGGCTACTTTGAGTATAAAATATCTTTAACATTTAAGCATAAAATATCCTTCATATTTGACAATAGGCATCCATTGATTATTATTTTCTACTTTGGTAAGGAATTTTGAAATTGTTTTAAAATGTTTTAAATTTCTAAATTGTTGCTCTTTATTAACATTTATTTATTTATTTATAATTTTTTTTAAAAACTAAGAGTCTAGTTCCTATTTTATGATTTTTTTATTGAGGCATAATCTGTATACAATAAAGTACATAGATTCTAAGTATAATTTGATGAGTTTTGGCAATTGAATACTTCCATATAACCACCACTCAAGCTAAAATTTAGAACATTCCCGACAACATCACATCCCATTACAGTCAACCTCACCCTCTCCCACCCTTATTCCATTTTATATCGACAAGCAGTTCATGATAAAATAAAATACAACAATATTTAAACTTTATATGTCAAATAGTATAACAGCCCCATGTAAGTCAAAGCATATTAATGCCTTTAGAAGAAATTAATTAAAAACTCAAACATGAAAAACCTATTCATCTAGGACAATGGAAGCATCAATCACTCTATTAATAAAGTTATATAATATTAGTATTTGGAAGACAATATATCCTTATATTTCAGCACATCTTGAAGGAAGGGGTACATTGAGACCAGGTATTTACTAACAACAAAAAAAAATTTAAGGTATTCTCTTTGGGCTGTATATACATTTGAGTTCTGCTAATACCTCACTTATTTTATGATGGGCAGTTTATTTCCACTGACTCTAGTTAAAGGCTTGGTGTTTAATTGCACTCTCCTGTTATGAAGAATTTTATTGTTCCTATTGCCTATGGCAAGTTTACTCTAAAGAGAAACATTAATTCCTAAATAATTTGAAGTGATTTGCAAGTTTTGCTTAGCCAGAAGCACTGCACAATAAAATATAAAATCCACAAGGTAATACTCATGGCATGAGCTCTTCTCACTGTGACATACCCCTGTTTGCTGACTGCTCTCCTTGTTAGGGGTGCCTTACAGAGAACTCTAGTGTCCCATCTATTATGGAAAGAGGTGGTAATCGAGTATGTGAGAAACATGAAGGCCCTGTGTAATCAGGAAGCAGAAGTGTTGCAAGTGGAGATAAACCGCAAGATTTCTAATAGGCAAAAGTCCGCCTTTGATGAAAAGTGGGTACTCACTAACAGTATAGGATGATCTCCTTTCTTCCCTACCCGGACCCACTATTTTTCCTCCAGCCCTCCCTGTATCCTGAAAAGGAGAATGTCTTACTACTGAAATTTTCTGTTTTGTTCTCTGTCTCCTCCTGGTTTTATAGGCTCTTCAAGGCAGCAGCCATAATCTATTCATGGTTTTCTACCTGATATATAGGATTCAGTACTTGGTATATTGGAGGCAGGCTATAAATGTGTACTGTGCCATACACCAGCCCTACCCACATCACCTCCAACACAAACAAAATAAAACAAGGAAAACAGAGCTCTGTATCATACTGAAATGGCAAAGCGGAGTTTGAAAAGAAGTTTGCTAAAAGCCAAAGATACGAAAGTCATTTCCAAGTGAAAGGTGGTGAGTAATCAAAGGCACAAAAAGGGTCAAAGGCTTAGAAAGTTTTGGTGGTTGGTTTGAAAATAAAGGAATCTTTAGCCAAAAAAGGTCCTACACCTGGAAAGATGTAAACACGAATATGACAGGTAGGAAGAGAGCAATGTTAATGGACATGTGACTTGGAGAGCCACCCAGGGCTTCATGCATGGCTTAATGTTCTCTCATCACCACCCTGAAATTCTTAATACATTTTGAACAAGAAACCTCACATTTTCATGTTTCACCGGGCTTTACAAATTATGTAGCTGGTCCAGGTAGAAAGATTTTGTAGGATGTGGAAGAACTGATTTCCTTTCCTTGATCTTCAGCAATTCTTCAATAGCACAGCTACCCTTTTTGATTTAAAATGTCATATAGATGGATGTGTGTATATGTATGTGCATATCTTCAATGCAATGTGTACTCCTTCTATGAAATTGTTAAGACTTGAGAAACATATGAAAAGCCCCCAAATTCCCAAAACTTCAACACGTAGGAGCTGATATTAGCATTTTCAACATACTTATAATGTCCCTTTCTATCTACTTTTTCTCTAAAAAGTTAAAATAATTCTCAACCACATCCCCCTTCCCCTAAACGTTTCTGTCATTTTTCTTTGGTATTATACCATAATTAAATACGTCCATAACATTATAGTTAAATTGCTAAATAATAATTCAACCATATGGAAATGTTATTTGACTTTCTCACTCACTGTGTTTAATTATTCTTTTGGTTTTACTGGTATTTTTCTACCTCAGTTGTTAAGCTTGTCTTTGGAAGCATCTGAGACTTAGAAAAACAACAAGAAGGTATACTGAAAATCGGATATCCCAAAGATTGAAGGCACACATTTTTCCCTACATATACAATGTAATATTCATGAAGTAGCACATAATCTACTTTTCATTAGACATTTGTAACATTATTTGATTGTTTTTATAAGGGCATTGATGTCTGAGCTTCTCTAAGTGGCGTTCTTAAACCAGGTCTCCATAGTTTCATGTGAGTCTCAACCCCACTTTTAACAGAATCATCCAGGAAATTGCCTTAGCAACTCTTTTGTCATGTTTTCTGGAGACCTGAATTTGTTTTCCTCCAAGTCTGTCAGGAGACAGAGGCAAGATTATAAATAGAAATAGTGTGACAACCACCTATTCCCTGTGAAGTATATTAAATGTGCTAAAGCTTTATCATATAGCCTTTGTAACATTTCACATGGCCATTACCAAACGAGGTCACTTTTCCTTGTAAGGAATGGAATGCCAATCAAAGTACAAGAAGTTTTTTGAGAACTGGATGCCTTTGTTTTAAAGTTTGAACCTGACCTCCCTCATCATTCTCAGAAGATCAAATTAAAATTATCTTTGGGTACTAGTATGAAACCAGGGCCCATATGTACAAGAGAACAATGGGAATAGTCCAATAAGAACTATTTAGAGGCATTGAGACACTAACCACTTTTCTCTATAAATCAGGCAGATGGCTTTATGCCATAATTTTAACTATGTTCTCACTACTGCATCATAACACCAAACACCCATAAGTCATTTCAAAGAACACAGAGTCTGTGTAACTTTTTCTAAAAAATAATCTGGAGTTCAGTTGAAATAGTGTGTATTGCCTGAATTTTGCAAATAAATCTGCAGGGAATATGTTAGTTGACTTTTATTTCCAGTATCATCATTATACTAAACAATCTGAGAAAAGATTATTTGGGCTCGATCCCTGTGCCAGGGGTACTCTATATTCTTTGCATTCACTATTTCTTCCAATTATCACAGATTTCCTGAGAGGTAGGCATTATTTTTACCCTAGTTTTAGAAGGGAGGACCTCAGATTTCAGAACATACAAGAGCTTATTCAAGTTTATATAGCTATTAAAATTGTGGAGCTGGGTTTGAATCCTGCTTGTAATCTGATCATAATCCTTTTTTATTAATGATTACGTAGTGGTTTGCTTAAACTTTCCAAATTCTCCCCTGGCTAATGTCTTTTTTTTTTTAAGTTTATTTATTTATTTGTTTTTGAGAGAGTGAGGATGCATGGAGAGGGAGAGAAAGAATCCAAAGCAGGCTCCATGCTGTCAGTGCAGAGCCCGACATGAAGCTCAAATTCACAAACCATGAGATTATGACCTAAACCAAGATCAAGAGTCAGATGCTTAACTGAATGAGCCACGCAGGTGCCCCCACTTCCCATGGCTAATGTGTTTTGTAAGTATAATATGTTATCAAAACCAAGAGATTAACACTGTCACAATACTATTAACTAGGCTCTAGAACTTACTTGGATTTCAGCCATTTTTTATATGTATTGCTGTGTGTATGTGAGTATGACATTTTATCACATGTTAAGGCGTATATAAACACTGCTTAAATCTGCTTAACATTTCACTTCCGCAGAGAGTAACAGCTTGTACCTAGGAACTAATTCAGTCATGTGAAACTCAACCATGGAAATAAATCAGGACGAGCCTTGTAAGGCTGGAGTTAGCTTGAAGAGGCTGCACAGGCTTCAGTCTTGGCATCCACAAAGAAGAGAATCTACGGAGATGAGTTGAACAAAATCCTCTGAAAGAGATGAGTGGTCTCAAGGAAATTATAATCTGGTGATAAGTCCAAGAAGACAGAAACAGGATTCAAAACAGGGTACAAATACAAGGGTCAGGGATTTACAGAATGTGGTTGATAGTAGGACAAGAGGTTTAAGCTATTGTCAAAATGGAGCTGATTTTTTTAATGGCTTTTCTTTCTAGTTACTGTGCATAATGAATGTGAGTGAGTAGTATGTGCATGCAAAGGAGTAAGGTTGTGATGGGCAATTTTGATTTCAAATAAAGCATACAATTAATAGAAAACGTATTCCAAAACATGGCACAAGGAAAATAGCATCATTCCTGTGTTACAGAGTTCATTCTCCTATATACTGACATTGAGCTACTTGATGATGGCACTGGCACCTGTTTCTGCCAAGGTGTGGCTGAGTCCTGGTTCTTTCTGTTATTGAGGTAAAGGAGGTCTAACTGGAGAAGAGTGGATTGGCAATGGTCAAACTCTCTCAGCAATGAAAGTATTGAGTCTGCATGCATCATATGGATGAACATTTGTCAGGATTATCCAGACACTTTAGATGAAAACAAAACAAAACAAAAAATAGTCTCCACAAGTACGTCCAAAATTATTTTTGTGCAATTTTTTTTTTATTTTTTAACATTCATTTATTTTTGAGACACGGAGAGACAGAGCATGAACAGGGGAGGGTCAGAGAGAGGGAGACACAGAATCTGAAACAGGCTCCAAGCTCTGAGCTGTCAGCACAGAGCCCGACGAGGGGCTCGAACTCACGGACCGCGAGATTGTGACCTGAGCCGAAGTCGGCCGCTTAACCGACTGAGCCACCCAGGCGACCCTTTTTGTGCAATTTGTACACGGAATACTGTTCTTTTACCCTCTCACTTTTAATACCTGACCTTATTCAATCAAATAAAAGTACATTAATTTAATGTCCAATTTCCACCCATAAATTATAATCTTAAAATGGAAGCTTCTCTAGGATCTGCATGTTGTATTATTTTATTCACTATGAGTTATCTGGGGCATGCTGAAGTGATACAAAGTTGGTGTTCAATAAATGCAGGCAAAACTGAACAAAAATGACATCTACTGAATGCTCAATGAGTGTCAGACTGTGCTAAACACTTCAGGTATTTACTCCTATCAACAGTGATTACGAAGACATTTTACCAAGAAGCTAAGACCCATGACAGTAGATCAACATGATAAGACCACTCTGCTAGTTAGTCAGAGAACAAAGATTTTATCTGAAGTTTCCATCACTTCCAGTTTTTCCCAGGCACTGAAAAAGCCATTTTGTGATCTAATTGAATTAGTCGTTTTTACATAATGAAACCTGAAACCGGAAGGAAAGGATTATCTTTCTAAAATTAAAATGAAGTACAAGAAACTACTCTAAAGCAAGAGGTTATTTGGATAGAAAATTATGAAGTTAATAGATACAAAAATAATTAAGAATTCAGAAACAATCACGGATAGTCTGTCAAGAGCCATTTTAGGTAAGCATAGCAAATATTTGATTCCCTGCAAGGAGGATAACAGAAGAAAGTTGCTATTTGTCCCAAAGATGCACAGAACTACTTAGGAAGAAAGCAGCTCCTTGTGACACAGTGAAGACGGATAGACAGGGCACCATTGCAAAGATATCCCTTTACCTCTACAGATTTCTTTGGCTGATCTGTATTCTTCATTCCTCCCTTCCCCTCCCCCATGAAAAAATGTTCCTGTAGTATAGTTTACTGCAGTTTGGTTTTATCATCTCAACTTGGAAAATTGAAAGACAGGGAAAAAGTGGATAAAGTGACAAAAGTGAAATATGAAGAGAAAAAAAAATTAAAACTACAAATGAGTTTGAGGGAGTAGGGGAATAAAATTTGAAATCACATTACAGACTGTGATAACCATTTCTTATATTTGATGTAGAAGCTTAAAGGTTTTGTTTTGTTTTGTTTTGTTTTCAAAGACAAATGCCTCATTTTTTAAAGTTTGTTATTTTTTTGAGAGGTTGGGGAGGGGCAGAGAAAGGGGGAGAGAGAATCATAAGCAGGTACTGTACTGTCAGCACAGAGGCGGACGCAGGGCTTGAATTCACAAACTGTGAGATCATGACCTGAACCAAAATCAAGAGTTGGATACTTAAAAGACTTGAGCCACTCAGGCCTAAAATTTATCTCTAGGTCTTGAGGCTTAATGCTTGCTTTATTGTCAATGCACTGAAAAGAAAAAAATACAAATTTTCAGCTATTAAAAGTAGAATTTTGCAGGATAAGTAGTAACTGAAAAACGTGTCTTAGTCTTAGGTCATGCTAGGCAAAAGAAAAAGAAAGAAAAAGAAAAAAGGAAAAAGAAAAAGAAAAAGAAAAAGAAAAAGAAAAAGAAAAGAAAAAAAAAAAGAAAAAAAGAAAAAGAAAGAAAGAAAGAAAAGAAAGAAAGAAAGAAAGAAAGAAAGAAAGAAAGAAAGAAAGAAAGAAAGAAAGAAAGAAAAAGAAATCAGAATACAAAATTGCATCCATGCAAAGAGTGTACCAGTGTTCAAATCATGCACATGTATTGACATGGTCTGAGAGGACACATATAAACGTAGAGTTCTTATATTTGTTAAAGTGATGGCATTATTATTGGAATATATATTTCCTTCCTTATTATTTTTCTTCATGTCATAACTGCAGGTGCACCATAAATATGGCAGTTTAAATATGGCAGGACTATAAAGTTGCTAATGCACCCTATGCTCTCCTAGTAAAATGATTTGACAAACCTCCTTGGATTTGAAGTACATACTTCATGAATAAATATGTATTTTCTTTTCTTCCAAATGGTTCAGAGTTCCCTTTTAATGTACAGGACAAAATAAAATAAACATTTGAGGAATATGCAGAATCTGATAGACAAAGTCAGTTAGTTATTGAATCCACAGTCATACGTCAGTTGTTGCAATATTCCTCATACACTTAATGTATTCCTACTGTGATGGTTTTCCAATTCTGCTGATTACAGTTTTATGATAAAACCAGAAATCACATTTAAAACACTCTAATTTGCTGCAGGCTTTAAGAAAAAGCCAACTATTAGGGAATTTAATTGTGAAATATTTCCAATCCACTCCACTGCTAAAACCAAGGATTCCATGATTTTATCTTACTGCTCTATCAATAGGTGCTTGGTACAGAGGAAGTCACAAAGAAGTGAAGGAAGACATCACATTGGTTCTTCCTTTAATTGAAGATACTGAACAAGCAAGCATTTAATATCCATTCTGAGCAATTTGAAAATCAGTAAAATATATCTGTCCCTCCAACAATTCTGGATAGTGGTAAGGACCAAATGAGGCAGTGAATGTGAAACAGATTTGTAATTTGCAAAAGGTAATAAAGAAATTATCATTCCTAAAATAGTCAGCCAGTCGTGATTTGCAGTAACTGAATAATTCAAGTATGTAGTCCTCTGGCCTTTTTCATTCTCTGAACAAATTCTGTCATTAGAAAGTGGATCCCTTTCTATATGATTCATGTATTGCCCCTTTCCTGCACCCCTTATGAAACCGCTTCCTCCTTTGTTGGCTAATTAATGTTTGAAAAATATTCCAGAACAGTTAGAAGAAACATCACATGTACTTAATTTGTACTTAGTGTAGCTAAAATCGGATCAAATATTGTGAATGCTGCATAACCATATATTTTCAATTTATTTCAAAGTTGGTAAATAAATAACACAAAATAGTGATTTAGTAGTAGAGTTTGAAGTGATCTTTAGTACTACCAAGTATTGGTTAGCCATATTTTTTTTATCATTTAAAATATGCCAGAGTGCGTTTAAGTGCACTTGATACAATAGTGAACAAGATATGACCACTGACTTCTAGGGGCTTACCTTCTAATCAAAAGTCAATTGGAGGTTCAGAAAGGAAGTGAAGTCAAACGGTGGCCTAACGATCATATTTCAAAATCTTTAATTTCTATAGAGACAACAAATAACTAAGATGTTTACTTTGTTTTATCTTTCTGTTTGATACAAAAATGTCCTATAAAAATTGGATCCATTGGGACAATTTCAAATATATAAGAAAAAAAGCAGTTTTCATGAGAATTATTAATAAAATATAGAGACATAATGTTTTTAGTTATGGATTCACTCCTTGTTATTTTCTGTGTTTTCCACTCTGCCTCATTAATAATATTGATTTAGTCAACCTGTGCTTTACTGATACCATTTTGATACTTGCATGAAAAAGACTATGGTATTGTTATACATTTGCGCTTGAAAGGTGATATTTATCCATTACTTAATAGCTATTTGTAGTATCTTTTTCCTCCAATGTATGCAAGAAATAGGCTGTTTTATTATGATCAATACTAACATTATAAAGAAGAGGAAAAGTAAAACAATAGATTGGAAGTGGAACAAGTAAGCCAGTATTCCAAACAGGGACACATTAAAGCAAAAACTCAGTAATGTTCATAAAACACTTCTGCCAGGCAATGGTGTTTACTTCATCTCACAGAAGCTGTGTAAGAATCTTTGAGATAAATATTTCTGTGTTCTTAGAATAAAGAGCCTGAGGGTGAGAAATTTTAAGCATTTTGTCCCCAGAATGGGAATAAAAACATGGTTCAAGTTTTCCAAAGCAAATATTCTATTATAACATGTATTGACCTTTTATAAAGGGAGTATGGCATTAATAAGAACATCTGGAAAATTCTAATAGAAGCTTTGTAATTAAAATATTCAGGTGTATAAGATGCTTTTTTAAATAATGAAATTACCTCATTTTAATAATGATGGAGCATACCTTTTTTTTTACTATAAGAAATTCATCTTTTTTAAAAGATTTTATTCAAATTCCAAGTAACGTTACAGTGTAATATTAGTTTCAGATGTACACAATATAGTGATTCAACAATTCCATACAACACCCAGCGCTCATTACAAGTGCACTCTTTAATCCTCATCACATATTCCACCCATCCCCCCACCTCCATTCACTCTGGAAACTATTAGTTTGTTCTTTAGTTAAGAGTCTGTTTCTTGGTTTGCCTTTTTCTCTCTTTTTTCCCCTTTGCTCTTTTGTTTCATTTCATAATTTCCACACGAGTGAAATCATATGGTATCTGTCTTTCTCTGACTGATCTCTTCACTTAGCATTATACCTCCAGCTCTATCCATGTTGTTGCAAATGGCAAGATTTCATTCTTTTTTATGGCTGAATAATATTACATTGTATGTATATATCTACCTATAGATATGGATAAATACATCCAAAGATTTATATCCATATAAATATATCCATCACACACACACACACACACACACACACACACACACACACACACACACACACGACTTCTTTATCCATTCATCAGTCAATGGATGCTTGGCTATTTCCACAATCTGGCTATTGTACGTAATGTTGCTATAAACATCAAGGTGACTGTATACCTTTAAATTAGTATTTTTGTATTCTTTGGGTAAATACTTAGTAGTGCAATTGCTAAGTCATAGTGTACTTCTATTTTAAACTTTGTGAAAAACCTCCATACTTTTTTCAAGTGGCTGCATCAGTTTGCATGCCCACCAACAATGCAACAGTATTACCCTTTATACAAAGTCTTGCCAAAACCTGTTGTTTCTTGTGTTGTTGATTTTAGCCATTATGACAAGTGTAACGTAATATCTCACTGTGTTCCCTGATGATGAGTGATGTTGAGAATCATTTCATGTGTCTGTTGGCCATCTGTATGTCTTTGGAAAAATGTCTATTCATGTCTTCTGCCTATTTTTAATTGAATTATTTATTTTTGGGGTGCTGAGTTTTATAAGTTCTCTCTATATTTTAGATATAACCCTTTACTGGATATGTCATTTGCAAATATCTTCTCCCATTCCCTAGATTGCCTTTTAAATTTATTGTTTCCTTTGCTGTGCAAAAGCTCTTTTATAATCCCAATAGTTATTTTTGTTTCCTTTGCTTCAGGAAACCTATCTAGAAAGAAGTTGCTATGGTAGAAGTTAAAGACATTACTGCCCGTGTTTTCCTCTAGGATTTTTGTGGTTTCAGGTCTCATATTTAGGTCTTCAATTCATTTTAAATTTATTTTTGTGTATGGTATAAGAAAGTGATCCAGTTTCATTCTTTTGATGTGGCTGTCCAGTTCTCCCAACACCATTTGCTAAAGAGACTGTCTTTCTCCCTTTGGATATTCTTTCCAGCTTTTTAAAATACTAATTGACTCTACAGTTGTGGGTTCACTTCTGGGTTTTCTATTCCATTTCATTATGCATCTATTTTTGTGCCAATACCATACTGTTTTGATCACTACAGCTTTGTAACATAATTTGAAGTCCAAAATTATAGTGCCTTCAGCTTTGCTTTGCTTTTTCAAGGTTGCTTTGACTATTCAAGATCTTTTGTGGTTAAATACAAATTTTATAATTGCATTAGCTCTATGAAAAATGCTATTGCGGTATTGTGATAGAATTACATTAAATGTGTAGATTGCTTTGGGTAATATACCACTTTCACAATATTCTTCTTCCAAACCATGAGCATGGAATGTCTTTCCATTTCTTTGGGTCATGTTTGATTTCTTTTATCAATGTTTTAAATTTTTTTAAAGAGCGCAGGTTTTTCACCTCTTTAGTTAGGTTTATTCCTAGTTATCTTATTGTTGTTGGTGCAACTGTAAATGAAAGTGATTCCTTACTATTTCTTTCAGCAGCTTCATTATTGGTATATAGAAAGGTAACAGATTTCTGTAGAACGGTTTTGTATCCTGCGACATTGCTGAATTTGTGTATCAGTTCTAGTAGTATTTTTGGTGGAGTCTTTTGGGTTTTATAGAGAGAGTATCATGCCATTTGCAAATAGTGAATATTTTACTTCTTCCTTGATGATTTGGATGCCTTTTATTTCTTTTTCTTGTTTGAATGCTGAGGCTAGCACTTCCAGTACTATGTTAAATACCAGTGGTGAGAGTGGAATGCCTGTCTTGTTCCTGACCATGGAGGAAAAGTGCTCAGTTTCTCTCCATTGAGAATAGTATTAGCTGTGGATTTTTTGTATATGGATTTTACTATGTTGAGATGTGTTCTCTCTAAACCCAGTTTTGTTTTGTTTTGTTTTTTATCAAGAATGGATGCTGTACTTTGTCAAATGCTTTTTATGCATCTATTGAAAGGATCAGATAGTTCTCAACCTTTCATTAGTGTGGTGTATCACATTGTACAATTGTGAATAATGAACAACATTTGCAAACCAGGAATTAATCCCACTGATCATGATGAATAATTTTTAATGTATTATTGGATTTGGTTTGCTAGTATATTATTGGAATTTTTGCATCCATGTTCATTAGTGATATTGGCCTACATTTATCTTTTTTAGTGGAATCTTTATCTAGTTTTTATATCAGTGTAATTCTGGCTTCAGAATAAATTTGGAAGTTTCCCTTCCTCTTGTATTTTTTTTTAATTTTTTTTCAACGTTTATTTATTTTTGGGACAGAGAGAGACAGAGCATGAACGAGGGATGGGCAGAGAGAGAGGGAGACACAGAATCGGAAACAGGCTCCAGGCTCTGAGCCATCAGCCCAGAGCCTGACGCGGGGCTCGAACTCACGGACCGCGAGATCGTGACCTGGCTGAAGTCGGACGCTTAACTGACTGCGCCACCCATGCACCCCTGTCTTGTATTTTTTTAAAGTAGATTGAGATGAATGGGTATTAACTCTTCTTTAAAGATTTGGTAGAATTAACCTGTGAAGCCATCTGGTGCTGGACTTTTATTTGCTAGAATTTTTTAAATTATTGATTCAGCTTCTTTGCCGAATTTTCTTTGTTTATCAGTCTTATCAAGTTTACTATTTCTTCCCATTTCAGTGTTAGTAATTTATACATTTCTAGCAATTTACCCATTTCTCCCACATTGTCCAATTTGTTGGCATGTAGTTTTTCATAATAGTCTCTTATAATTGTTTCTATTTCTGTGGTGTTGTTATTTCTCCTCTTCCATTAATGATTTTATTGTTTGGTTCCTTTCTCTTTTATTTTTGATAATTCTAGCTAGTAGTTTGTCAGTTTTATTCATTTTTTCAAAGAACTATATTCTGGTTTCAGTGATCTGTTCTATGTCTTTTTTAAGTTTCTACATCATTTATTTCTGCTCTAATCTTTATTGTGTCCTTCCTTCTGCTGGCTTTAGGCTTTGTTTGTTGTTCTTTTTCTACTGCTTTAGGTTGTTTTTCCGAGATTTTCCTTACTTTTTACAGTGGGCTTGTATTGCTATATTCTTCCCTCTTAGAATGGCTTTTGCTGCATCCCAGAGGTTTTGGACCATTGTGTTTTAATTTTCATTTGCTTACATGTAGTTTTTAATTTCTTCTTTGATTTCCTGGTTGAGCCATTCATTGTTTGGTAGCATTTTGTTTAACCTCCATGTATTTGTGGTCTTTCTATATTTTTTCTTGTGGTTGACTTCCAGTTTCATAGCATTGTGGTCAGAAAACGTGCATGGTATTATTTCAATATTTTTTATTTGTTAAGTGTGATTTATGACCTAATTTGTGATCTATTCTGGGCAATGTCCCATGTGCACTTGAAAAGAATGTGTATTCTGATATTTTAGGATGGAATGTTCTGAATATATGTTAAGTCTATCTGGTCCAGTGTGTCATTCAAATACATTGTTTCCTTGTGTATTTTCTGTTTAGATTATCTGTCCATTGATTTAAGTGGGGAGTTAAAGTTCCTTACTATCATTGTATTATTATGAACTAGTTCCTTTATGTTGGTTATAAATTGTTTTATATATTTGGGTGCTTCTATATTGGGTGCATAAATACTTAAAATTATTATATCTTCTTGGTGGATTGTTCCTTTTATTACAATATAGTGCCCTTTTTTGTTGCGATAGTCTGTTTTAAAGACTAGTTTGTCCAATATAAGCATTGCTATCCTGGCTTTCTTTTGACATCCATTTGCATGATAAATGTTTCTCCACTCCCTCACTTTCAAACTGCAGGTGTCTTTAGGTCTAAAATATGAGTCTCTTGTAGGCAGAATATAGATGGGTTTTGTTTTTTTTCCATTCTGACACCCTACATCTTTTGATTAGAGCATTTAGTGCATTTAAATTCAAAGGAATTAGTGCCATTACTTGTTTTGTCATTGTTTCTGGACATTTTCTCTGTTCCCTCCTTATCTTTGTTACTTTTTGTCTCCCTTTAATATTTCTTGCAGGGCTGGTTTAGTGGTCACAAATTCTAGATTTTGTTTGTCTGGGAAACTTTTTATCTCTTCTTCTATTCTGAATGACGGCCTTGCTTGATAGAGGATTCTTGGCTGCAGATTTTCCCATTCATCACTCTGAATAGATCATGCCACTCCCTTCTGGCTTGCCAAGTTCCTGTTGAGAAATCTCTACCTAGCCTTATGGGTTTTCCCTTTTAAGTTAAGGACTTCTTTTGTCTGGTTACTTTGAAGATTTTTTTCTTTATCACTATATTTTGGAAATTTGATTACAATGTGTCTTGGTTTTGCCTTGCTTTTGTTGATTTTGATGGGAGCTCTGTGCCTCCAGGATCTGGATGTCTTTTTCCTTTCCCAGACTAGGGAAATTTTCCACTATTAATTCTTCAAATAATGTTCTGCTCCACCACCCTCTCTCTTTTCTTCTCAAATTCCTATAATACAAATGTTTGATTATTATGCTTGATAGAGTCACTGAGTTCCCTAAGTCGATTCTCACATTGCATAATTTTTCTCTCTTTTGTTCAGCTTCATTATATTTCATTCTTTTATCTTCTAGGTCACTAATTCATTCCTCAGCATCTTCCAGCCTGATGTCCATTGCATCAAGGCTGTTTCCAGTTTCATTTAATGAATTCTCATCTCTGATGAATACTTTATTAGCTCTTTTATCTCTGTGGTAAGGGTCTCACTGATGTCTTATATTCTTTTCTCAATCCCAATGAGTATCCTTATGATTCTTGCTTTAAATTCTCCCTAAGGCATGTTACTTATAATCCTTTTGCTTAGATCTTTGACCATGGCCTTATTTTGTTCTTTCATTTGAGATAATTTCCTCTCTCAGCATTTTGTCTAGGTCTCTGCCTTCTTCTCTGTGTTAGAGAAGTCAGTTATGTCTCCTGCCCCTGAAAGTAATGGCCTTATGAAGAAAAGGTCATGTAGTGCCCAGGGCGTGACCCTTCAGGAAGTGTTTCCATTGTGTGCTGTGTGTGCTCTGCTGTTGTGTTTTGGCTGCTCTGTACTTAAGACCAATCATCTGAAGAGGTTCTCCTTGACTGCTATGGGCAGTGTTTCATCCATGGTCTGAATGTGGCACATTTTAACAAGATGTACTTTGGTTTGCTTGTGAAATAAGACCTGATACCACTTCCACCAGAACTGAGGCCCTGCAGAACTCTCTGGTCAGGAGACATGTTGTGGGCTGGGGCCTATGCTGATTTTCTGGGGGAGGGGCCCACTACACCTGAAGTGAGGGAAGCTTAACTAAGATGGTAATCCCACTAGAGCATAGGGGAGTGGGGCTTGGTATAAGCAAGTTAGGCAGCCAGTGTTGGTGCTGCACTGTTTCCTGCAGGTAGCTCTATGTTTATGATGAGGGGCAAGGGAGGGAAATGGCAACAGCCAACTCTTTTGTTCCCAGAGAGGAATCTTCATGAATGCTGCCTCTTAGAGATGAGCTCTGAGATCAGTGAATAATCTCTCTGCCATGTGCCCCCCTCCAACCCCAGTGTTCTTAAGATTGTTGTTTCCACAGTTTGCCCCCAGGTTTTTTTGCCTGTATTCTCTCCAGAGGACAGGGCCCTCTGGCCTCTATACCAGCCAAGTTTGGTGACCTTTAAAACTCAAGGCTTTAAGCCTCACTGGTTTTAAGAACTTACAAAATTCAGCCCTTCTCACTTTTATAAGCCAATGGCTTTGGGGGAAATGTTCTCCTTTGTGTCACCCTGTGTGCTCCTCTCTCTATTTCTTACCCTTCTCCATGATCATGGCTCCCTCCCCTCCAAAGCACCTGTTATCTGTTTCACTCCTAAACCATGTCTCTGTTCTTCCTACTTTCTTTGATGTCACCTCCTATATCCCTTTAGTTGTGGAGTTTGTTCTGTCAGTCTTCAGGTCAATTTATGGGGTATTTAAGATATGCTAACAGTTATCTAGTTGTGATCATGGGAAAAGACAAGACTAGGGTCCTCCTACTCTATTGACATCTTCTTCTTGACCAAGAAAAAACCCATCTTGGGCAAGAGAGAGGAAGGATGAGAGAGAGGCTGGAGAAGTCTTTCTTCCATTAGGAAACCACAATAAAGAATTATAGTGTAGAAAATGCTGAAGTTGGAGGCACTTGAGTTGTTCAGTCAGTTAAATGTCTGACTTCAGCTGAGGTCATGATCTCACAGTTTGTGAGTTAGAGCCTCATGCCAGGCTCTGTGGTGACAGCTCAGAGCCTGGAGCCAGCTTTGGATTCTGTGTCTTCCTCTCTCTCTGCCCCTCCCCCACTCATTGTCCTTCTCTCTCTCTCTCTCTCTCAAAAGTAAATAAACTTTAAAAAATTAAAAAAAAAGAATATTATGAAGTTGATAGACTCTAAAGTTTTAAAAATAAATAAAAGAACGATTTTACAGAGCATGTGAGAGGGAAAATGTTTTATAAAAATTCTTTGACCTAAATAAATAAATAAATAAATGCCTAGAAAGGAACATAAAACAGAGACTTACACTTATCAAAAACTATGAATAAACTTAAATTACTAATAAGAATTCTGAAAAAAGTGATCAATCCTGATGCAACTCAAATGGTATTTGAATGTTTGTGAATGAGGTAAAATAATCAGTAGAACAAAAGAAGAGAAACCCAGGCAAAATCAAACCCATTCTCCTTAAGGTGACTACATTAAACTATAGATATATCAGGGCAATGTCACATTTTACCATCACTTTGTCTAGTGAGATTGAGATTTCTACCTGATTTGGTTGGGGACTAATTTAAGAAATCACAGGGAGATTTTAAAATTGTCAAATTATTAATAGGAGGAGGAATTTGGACTCTGGTTTTCATACCAGAAATTTTCATACATTCAATCACATTTGAATCTGTGATTTTGCACTAAAAGTCAACTTTTAATGGGCATCAAGAACAGGTCACAATGGTACATCTTGAACAGCTAATCATCTCAATAAATTAGATCAGTCACTTTCTTATTTTATTATGTTTAGAAAATATTTAACCACTCTAGAACTAAAGTCTGTAATTCTGAAATGCTAGTGCTAATACCTACCTCTCTGCATTTTATATTCATTCTTTCATTCACTCACTCACTCATTCAATATTTACTCAGTACCTATTGTGTTTCAGGCATGGTGGTGTATGGTGATTTATATATATGTGTATATATTTGCCTACTATTCCAGTGAGGCAGAAAGACTTACAAATACATTCTAAAATATTAGGTAGTGAGAGTACTATGAGGCAAGGAAGAGACAAAGGCAATCACAAGTGATGACTAATGCAATTTATGGAGAACGGTTCAGAGAACTCACTGAGAAGGTGACATTGACAATCAAGTAGGGGTATGCATGGTGTTATCAAAGAACAGTGGGAAATCTGGTACAGCTGAATCAAAATGAACAAAGACAAATTACAGAAAAAAAATTTCTAAGGGTAGCTAGGGGTTAGATCATGGAAAAGTCATGATAAAGAGGCACTAAAGGTTGAGATGAGACTAGGATATATAAATCAAATAGACATCCTTATTTCTGTGGTCTTATATTAAAGAGCCAGAATTATTTCATCTTGCATTTAATCCATGCTTTTTGACTGTACAAATTTCCCTTGCACTTGGTTAATGGGTTTGAAAAGTTCTAAAATCATAAGAGCACAGTGCTCATAATGGGTATGAATGTTAAACACTAAACAACAACAAAATACACACACTTTAGTCCATAAACCTTACTGCCTAGAGACTCAAAAATGACAGTGAACATTACACATAAGCAAAGAATTAAAGATTTACCAGGGTCATTTTGAGATGTCACTAGATGTTTTCCATTATTTCTTTCAATTATCAATCACCATGTCTCTTAACATGTTCTGGGGAAGCACATTATCCCCAATATACAAGGTCCAAGACTAATATTCCTACCTGTATCCATTTTTCCTTACCTTATCTCATGTCTTGAAAGCATGAACTAACAGGGAGAAATATGAATGGAATTGGATGTGAATATTCATGTGATTGAAACAGCTGAGCTAGAATGTGTTTCTCCTTGCCAAAACTGGATATGTAACCATGTATACACTTTACTTCCACAGTTCTAGTTTAATGCTTGTTAACAAATTGTGCAATAAACACTGGCAACCTGGAGTGTAAGCAAGAGAAAATATTAAAATATATAATGGATATGAAATCCATGCTGAGTGAGGGATTCTACAAAGAATGGAGGATACTGGTCTAGATTAGAAAGAACAGGAAAATAACACTTCTACCAACAGCTTCCATGAAAAAGAAAGCCCTGAACAGGATAGGCTTTCTGTGAGTAATAAGGTCAATGTTACTGGATATATTACATTAAATAAGTAATTGTTTTATGGAGGGAGGTTACAAAGGGTCAGGGCTCAAAGATGGGATTGAAAGATTACTAAATTCTTAGCCCTCAATGTGCTTCTCTTATAATGTGAATACTCAATGCACAGACATAGGAAAGAATCTCAAGACAATTTTATCTCCATTTTCCCTTTGACATTTCTGGAAGCACAAAGAAATTCATGTGACATCAATAAAGGCTTATGCTGCATCTAAGAAAGAAAGAAAAGGAAGAAAAACAGGATAAGGAAAAAAAGGAAGGAAGGAGAGAGAGATAAAGAGAGAGAGAGAGAAGTAGAAAGAAAGAAAGAAAGAAAGAAAGAAAGAAAGAAAGAAAGCAAGCAAAAGAAAAGAAAAGAAAAAAATAAAGATATAAAGAGAGGTGGATATAGATATAAATAGTATAGATATCCATATATGGACTTATTTTCCCTGATCTTTGCTTCTGGGTCTATTTAGTACCTACTATTTAGTCGTTTGGTAACAGTATTTTATTAGCACAAAATTAACATAATTTCTCTTATTTCATGCTGAAAAATGCATTTATCACCATCATTTCAAAAAGCAATTTCTTTAAGCATTTAAAAGTCATATTTCCCACAGTTGTAGTCATGATACATATAATATTTCTCTTTCTTTGTATTATTAATTGCATTTTCTATATTAATACCAGTACTTAATAAATGTATTTCAAAACATTGCACAACATTCCAAGTATTTCCTGCTATTCTATAATTTACTCAACCAACTTTCTACTTTGTGATTTTTCACCATTATAAATAAGACAGTATATATACTTGGGCAAAAAATGTTTTCCTCCGTGTTTTTGTTGGTTCCTTATGATACTTTTCAGAAATTGAACTATTGGCTTAAGTAATATAAATATTTTAAAAGATTTTTAATCTATGAAAATTAACTTTCAAATGACTAATAACCTTTTTAGACTATTTTAAACATATTTTAATGAATTGTAATGCAAACTTTTCAAAGACTGTAATTAGTATCTCTGTCAGTCTATGCATGATACATTTAGCTGAGTTTTAATATTAAAACACTGAGCAAATTTCCTTGGGATGTTACGTGGTGTTAATTCTCATCATCACTCACACTTAGGGCTTACTCTGTACCTGTCTCTTTATGTAGTTTATCTTGTTCAATTTTCAGAACAATTCTGAGAGAGGTCTTATTATTTTCTCTTTTTTGCAGATGAGGATACTTAGTTTAGAGAGATCATACTCCTTGTCACACAGATAAGAAATGGTAGACAATGGAATCGACGTTGCCAGACTGCAGAGTTGATCTCTTTTGAAAGCGTACTATATTGTTTATTTATGCATTTCAATGAGTTTTTTAAATTGAATTCTGTCTTTTAGAGTATGTTCTCTGTAAAGTGGCTGTGTCCAGTAGTATACTGATAAACTGGCTCTCCAATAATAATGACAACAAGCATTGGATTGCAATATTTGCTGATTTTTGTGTTATTTCCACTTCTATGTGAAGTCATAGAATGTGGAGAGATGCAGACAGTCAGCTCTCTTAAGCTGATGCAGCTGGCTCCAGCACATCAGTGGCTGTACCAGTTATTTTTTTTTATTGTCTTTCGGCTCCCTCTTAATGAGACTGGAACTGCACCCTACAAACATTTCTCCTTCATCACTTGGCTCTGCAAAAAGGGCACTGGCAGACCAGAGCAGAAAGACCAGGTTTCCCTCAGTGGTTCCACCATTCTCCCTTTCAGCAAAGGAGGCAATGGATTATTAAAGAAAAGATAAGCAACCATGATAGAAAGTTTCTCAGCCACTTGGTATGTGCTTCCTATGAATCGGCTCTGGCCCGTTCACCCTGCGACATTTCATTATTACTGACAGTTGGTGTTTCTGCGGCTGCCACACTCTTCAGCAAGAGTTACATCTCATCCTTAGTTTTTCTCTGGTTCACTTTCCTTTAGCCTAGACATATTTGTTGCTTTCTGCAGTTGAAATTTCTGGACCACTGAAGCGCCTTCTTTAACCATTAATAGTCATCTATTAAATTCATCATACCATTTGAATTACAGGCATGGTTTTTATCTCCTTTTTGGACTGTGATTGGTACATGAACTCAATAAAATAAACAACAACAACAACAAAACAAATGAAAAATAGGTTGCAAATCTCTTACCTTTGACCCCAAAGTTCCCAGCAGCATATGTAAGGCCTAAATGAAGCAATCCTTCAAACTCTCAATCAAGAGCCAAGGGATGAATGAGTGTAACCTGTATTAAAATAAATAACAATAGTTGTATTAATAATGGTAATAACCTGCAGTGAGTGTTTATTACCTGTGAAGAATATGTCAAGATCCATTATGAAATAAATCATCCTCAAATTTCTCTTTTGAAGTGAGTAGTCATTTTACAGATAAGGAAACTAAGGCCAAGGGACATGCAGAGCCAGAACTCTACTCTAGGCTAGAGGCTTTAAAACTTGTTCTCTTCAGAACTTATTCTAATGTTAAAAAAAGTCATGCAGTGTAATCATTAAGATATTAATTTTGAGGAAATATCTACTTAGAGAAAGAAGATACTTGAATATTGAATTTTATTCTATTCTGATGTGTTCCAAAATTATTTTATTCTCGTATTTCAGAAGTTAAAGAATTTTCTAGAATTAAAAAAAATGCAGATAATTTCCCAGGCACTTCTTTCACTTGAAGAAATGACTTGGAAACTAGAAAAGTTGCTTCATTTCTTGAATACCTGGAAATTTCTCAACTAATGCTGAGAATAAAAGACCTGCCAAATTCGTTAATTATCCTTAATATTCAATTCTCAAGTATAATGAATTCCATTTTCACACATATCTGAGAAAATTACAATGGAAAGTTAATATGTTGCCTTTTGCTGGGTTTCAGTGAATACCTCAATATGCAAGCAGATTTCAGTCTGAACTTGGTGGCAGAGTCACATTTAACCTCTCACACCTGGATCAGATGTCAGCCATACGCATCCCCAATGCCCACCGTTCTAATACTGTAACTTCAATGTGACTCCAATGAGTCAAGATATTTACAGCATGATCCCACGTTAGACCACGGAAGTTCCCCCAGTGCTTAGGAAATTCGTCAATTGCTTCACTACATTGCCCAACCTCCCTGCCCTTAATCAGGGACATATGACATCTTACTATTACCATACTTATATCATTCTGTGGACAAAAGGAATGTGTATTACTTTCAGGATGAAGCACTGAAGAGCAGTCTTTTTTTTCTGCTGTGAGATCCAATAATGTGTTGATAATGCAGATAAAGGTGTATGGGGTAGGAGAGTTCTTAGCATTAATACTATGGACGTTTTGACCAGGTAATTCTCAGTGTGGGGTACAGGAGTCTGTCCTATACATTGTAGGATGTTCAGTAGTATCCTTAGCTTATACTCATTAGCTCCTAACATCATTCTCTCCAGTTATGACAATAAAAATTAGTCTGACACTGCAAATATCCTCTAGAGAGGAAACTGGCCTGAGCTATAAGATGGCAGAACTTTCATTAGCCTAAGTCTTCGGAAACTAAACGGAACTTAACACCTCACTCCTCTATATTGCATAGTATATGTAAAATGAAATACATACACACAAACTTTAAAAACAATAAAATAAAATTGTTAAGCCAGTAAGATTTAGGAGTTGTTTGCTATTGCTGGAGAGCTTATCCTCATTAATACATATTCTAATTTGCTTTTCCCTCAGATCTCAGCCCTTCGTCAGGAGGGACTTCTCTGAAATATTGAACCCATCAGACTATGCCAATGACTTCTCTTGATTCTGGATCATCTTTCATTTTTCTTGAAAATAGTTACCCAGTGAAGTGATTTATTAACACTTGTTTTACTACTAGTCTATAAACTCTTATGAGGGCACAAATCTATCTCAGTAGACATTTATTTGGCTTTCCAATACATGGTGTAATGCCTAGATTATACCAGATTCCAAATACGTATTTTTTGAAGAAAGATGCAAGAAGGAAAGGAAAGGAAAGGAAAGGAAAGGAAAGGAAAGGAAAGGAAAGGAAAGGAAAGGAGGAAGGAAGGAAGGAAGGAAGGAAGGAAGGAAGGAAGGAAGGAAGGAAAGGGAGGAAGAAGGAAGGAAGAAAGAAGGAAGAAGAAAGGAAGGAAGGAAGTCATTTAAGAGAAAAGCAACATTTAAGGTTCTATAAAATAAAGAAAAACAGATTGCAACCCATGTTTTCTTCCTCTTTCATCTACAGTGAAAACATTTAAACAGTAAAGGCATATTGGTAAAAATACAGTATGTTTACTTGATATTTGCTAGCATGGTAAATATCATAGGATTATTGAAAAATATAGAAAAATTGAGGAATATTATACTAATAGGTAAAAAAATGAGTTAATATTTTATATAATTCAAATTATTTCCATTTTCATCAACCCTCATTCATCTTAGGTTTTCAGTTTTATTTCTGGGTTTCTGTGCATGTGTATCATGTTGTGTTATATTACCATTGATACAAGTAATATGTCCATGCTGAGTAACTATGCATATCTAACACTAGCAGGATACTTAACAGCAAATTAATTTCCTGTCAAAGCCATGGCATCTGTGTTTTAATTACTAAAATTCTAAATTTAGTGGAAAATTTAAGTATGCTTTCTTATTATAAACATCATTAGTATTTCTAGGGCAAACAAATATAACAACTAAAGTGGTTATTAGGGAAATGGTATTTCAGTGTGAATTTATGCTTACCAAATATAAGTGTCCTATTCAGATGTCATTTATGTGATTGGTTCTATTTTGGAGTCAAGCATTTCGAGATACGAATTTTCCCTTCAAACACAAATTTACAACAATAGCTTTCACTTAGAATCATTTCTTTTGTCTTCACCTAGACTATGTATTTCTTAGGATTAATATGCAGGCATTTTAAGAAATATGCTGCCTTCATGAGGATGTTTATCTTAAAAATGTATGAATGAATATGTTTTTGGTTAAACCTGTTGGTCTCATAGGGCTTCCCCAGATCCTTGGCTACTTATCTTTCCACACATTAAAGATGTGCCTTTTACCTAACGATCCAGGCTGTTGAGCTAACATCTTAAATGCCCCCTTTTAAACAATGACCTCTGTTTTACACCCATAAGTAATTCACATACTGATTTCAAGAAAGACTTTCACCATGGCAGATTCCAAGGGTATGTGCAAGTACATTTTTCTCTGAAATGTGCAGTTCAGTAGTTTTGACCTTTACATTAAGGGTTAAGAAATTTCCAAATGATTTAAAGGTAAGGCAATTCATATGTGTAAACACAGACATTTGGGATGCTCACATTATCCAGAAGTTGCTTTTTATTAAGGGGTATACTGCCTTCAATTATCATTGCAGAAATCAGAATGGTATCTTGGGAGGTGATATACATCTCATTTTGTTTCTATCTTGCATTTAAAAAAGTGCTTTCCTTCTGCAGATTTAGCTACTACTGTATCTTGTTGGAGTAGACAGCAAATTTGAGTGTCTCTTGCTAAACACATATATGTGAAGTTGAAAGAGTATTAATTTCAAATAATTCCATTAAATCAGTATGCAAGTTGATCATGAACTTGGATGCCTCCTGGTAAATGGCCACTATTCTTTCTTATGAAAAAAGAAAATCACTCTTGCCCTGAATACAAAACAAGCAAATCATACATTCTCTATGTTATTCTAAACACCATGCATACATACACACCCCCCCCCCACACACACAACTTACACCCAAGATACATATAGATTTTCACCTGATTAGTTGCTGCTCATAATTTAGGTTTTAGTGCCAGTATCACTTTTCTAGTTGTGACTACCAAAATGCACCTGTGAGGTGTGTTTTTTTCTTTATATATTTAAAGAGTCACTGTCCTTCCATTCCTAGCACTTACCTCGGTTTGTCTTATACATTTATTATTGTGCTCATTTCATTAACATCTCTCTCCCTCTTTAGGTTCTTACATGTAAGGAGGCGTTATATCTGGCTTTTGTCCCCATTGTATTCCCTGAGCCAAAAAAAGAGGTTTAGGCAGGTAGTAGAAGTTGAAAGGCCTTAACAGGTGGATGAATAAAGCATAGAATATGGTTTTTAGTAGAAGAGAATTTGTCTTCTCAGTGCTCCTATAATTGGTACAACTTGGTGCCAGTTCAAGTTATGTTTAAATTTCCTGTTTAATAAGAACCACACAGATGACCCTTGCTCTCTAGTTAATTCAGTGAGGATACATATGCTGGAGGCTTGTAAGCAGATCTTAAGCGGAAATCTTATTTGACGGGGGAAATCTTAAAAGCAAACATGGAGGGGAAAAAATTAGTGTTTGATTAGTACTAGAGTAACTCCTAATTTACAGGTTCCTTTTCCTCTATATGCCTTCTCTTGAGCCCTGTTGCACCTATGCTTAATTTTTTGTATGTGGCTTTTAATGACCTTCTAAGATAACCCTCTGATTTCAGACCTAAAGGCCTTTGTAAGCTGACTCTGCTTACTGCCTAACCTCATTTCCTTACATATGTCTTTTAGCACCAGTATACAAACTTTTAACTCACTGACACCCTCAAACTGGACCTCAATTTCTACTCCTTCAAAAATGAAGGGTATGACCCTTCTCCATGGGCCAAACATATCTTCTATGAGGCCAAATGCCTTATAAAGGTATCGAAGCTTGTATTTATTCAACACATTTTTACTGAAAACCTATAATCCATTAGGCATTTGACCTAAGCATGACTGGCTATTCTGTCAACAGAGGGAATACAGATGAGGAAATGAGTTAGGATTAAATTTCATCATGGTCAAAGTATTTGTGATTTTCCTGGGATGAAAACTTAGGAGTGAAACTTTACAGGTTTTGTTCAACTCCCAAACATCTTTCTACTCAATTCAAGTCCCATATTCTCTAAGAAATCTGCTGAACAATGAATGTTCTCATTACCAAGAAGTGGATGCCCACATATATGGCATCCATTACATCTTGCATTGTTTTCTGAAAGTTCTGAATTTAAGTACCACCATCCAATATGATAAGATATATGAATGGCTAAGAAAAATAATTATCTTAGAGTCAGCATAGTAGGGATTGAGAGGGAAAACATACAAAAATCCATAAAAGACTTAGATAGGATGCTGATTTACTAGCAGTTCATCATGATCAAAATACTTGACCTCAAATGTGAATTTCATATTATACACTTGAAAAGAGACCACATGCATATAAAGTCTTCTTTTTAGGATAGAGTTGATGATGTAAGTTGGACTCCCATAAGGTGATAACTAAGAATTCAAATATCTAATACCAAAGCATTAAATTCAAAAAGCTCCCAGCCCTCCCCTTACCATCTAGATCTGTACCAAGATACAAAAAGAAAATTTGTTTGAGAGGCATTGTTTGGAATAGAAAAAAGGGGTGGCTACCTTTAGGCAGGATAGAGACAGAAGTGTGAAAGTGTAGAAGAGAAAAATAGAGTGTGTGAAAAGTGAGTGGAATCTACAGTGGTTCACCCATGAGACTGCTGATTGCCAGAGGAGCCAAGAAGTTTTACCTGGTGTTTTGGGAATAAGAGGATTTGTCCCTTTGGTAACACAATGGCAGTGGGCACCAGAGAGATGGTGGCATCCATGACTCATCTAGGTGAAAACTGGCAAGCCTTGGGACTATGAGCAGCATATGAGATTGAAAATCCTGTGGGCTAAGAGAAAGCCCCTAAAGTTATCTAAGAACAGCTGCCCAACCCCCAAAGGCAATTTTAAGAATTCCCGTGGAAAGAAAGAAAGAAAGAAAGAAAGAAAGAAAGAAAGAAAGTCCATGTGGGAGACAAATTCAGAATGGCATTCTGTTATAAGGGGAGGAGGGGAATTAATGGAAGATATTAATGAGAGCCAATATCCACATACTCATTATCTTTAATTCTGTCAATATTATGTGGATATAATTTTCCTAAAATTGTCTTTTAAAAAATTTTGTAATGATTATTTTTGAGAGACAAAGACAGAGAATGAGCAGGGGAGGGGCAGACAGAAAGGGAGACACAGAATCTGAAGCAGGCTTCAGGCTCTGAGCTGTCAGCACAGAGCCCAAGTGGGGCTCAAACCCATGAACCATGAGATCATGACCTGAGCGGAAGTCAGATGCTTAACCAACTGAGCCACCCAGGAGCCCGTAAAATTGTCTTTGTTTAACTCAATTCTGAACACTTACCCTAGCAGAGAAAAGAATACAACATCACTTTGAAGCCATATGACATATAATACAGTGGGATGTCTTTCAAGGTCTCAGATTCATTATCTTCTGGGGGAAATTAGACTTTCCACTGTCAGTTAAGTGTTCCCCATTCTGAACTCACAGAAATAAACTACATGTCTCTTTGAATTTAAATATCTGATTCTAGGAATTTAACCAGGTATCACCTATCATGTATTTGTCCATTCATTTATGTATTTATTCAACCATATGTTAGGCATATAAAACAAAAAGGAAGAACTAAACGAAAACCAAACTGGATTTTAAAATCCCTCTACATCTCCATATGATGATTTTTCCCCCTAACAAAATCCTTCTTTATGAAGTAAGTTAATTAGCTTACTAACCTCTACTTTGAAAGTAAAATTATCTAATTATGCCAGCAATCAACGCCCAAATAAATTTGCCAGTGAATAGAGGTTAGAAAATGACACTGTTGGTGTTTTCTCTGTATAATCGGAGCAGTTATTGACCTTTCCAACTGACCATTCAAAAATTTTTTTAACATTTATTCATTTTTGAGAGACAGAGGGCAAGCAGGGCTGGGGCAGAGAGAGAGGGAGACACAGAATTGGAAGAAGGCTCCAGACTCTTAGCTGTTAGCACAGAGACCGATGCAGTACTCAAACTCATGAACCGTGAGATCATGACCTGAGCCAAAGTTGAACGCTAAACCGACTGAGCCACCCAGGGGCACCCCCAACCGACCATTTTTAAAATTCAGTATTCTGTCTAATTTCTTTATGTAAAATACAATCACCTGCCTACATATTATCATTCCCTATTTTACAAATGAATTTTATAAAAGTTCAGTTAAACTAACTGCAATGCAAATCATGTTAACATTCTTTAATAACAACTATTAAAAAATTTAAGATATATATGTATGATAGTCGCATATTATAAATGTATACTTGGATATTTTAACATAAAATATTTTTTGTTTAGCACAGGAACATCTAACGTAAGTTTATTTGCTCTCAGGAAGATAATTACAAGTTTTTAGAAAATTATGGAAACATTATTCTTTATTAGCGTACAAGGGGTTAATTTTCCACAAATACACTGTTAGTCAAGACAATGGAGGCTACTTGAAAGCATCAATAATATAATCTGACTCTATCTTTCCTCAATTGTAAGATTGCATTTTGTTAATTATGATTATAACAAAAGCATTAACCCTGGCAAACAGAGAAGACCGATTAGATTCTCTAACTTGCTCTTTGAAAAACAGGGAATGATTTCTGTTCCCCTCCCCTCTTCTCAGCCCCAGGGACTTTCTCAGGTAAACTCTTTTTAAAACTTACAAATACTGGAAAAAGTACCCTTGGGGAAATATTCTGATGCTCAGAGGATCCTTCAGGCATTTTTTTGTCTTTCTTGAAACTCAGTCTGCTTTAGGTTTTCGCCCTCCACACTACTCTGGTTTTACCTCCTGCCACCCATTTTATAATACCTTATGCCTGAAAGGGCGTGGTACTCTAAAGAGAGGCTCTGTCTCTATCAAAATCATAACCAGCAATCAGTGACCGCTTCCCAGGGGCCATACTCTGTGCTGTGCATAAAACGGTCTATCCCTCAGACCAACACTTGTGTCTATTTGTGGACAGATGAAGAAACTGGGGTTCAGTGACTTAAAATAGATCACTCAAGAAAAAGCAAAGGTCAAAGAAATGGTACAACAAAAATTCTAACCAAAATTATTAAACGCTTTGAGCACCTGGGTGGCTCAGTCCATTGAGTGTCCAACCTTTGGTTTCGGCTCAGGTCATGATCTTCTGGTTCGTGAGTTTGAGCCCCATGTCTGGCTCTGAGCTGACAGTGCAGATCCTGCCTGGGGTTCTCTCTCTCCCTGTCTCTCTGCCCCTCTCCCTCCTCAAAATAAATAAACAAACTTAAAAAAAATATTAAACTTTCAAAGCCCTTTGGAATTCAATCATGATGTGTCTCCCTGGAAGCTAAAAATGAGGATTTGATGAAAAGGTGTCTCAATATACGAGGAAAAGGTGTAAACACCCAGATTCACAGTTTCATTGTAGAAGCTATAACCAATCATTCATTCTGTGCTCTCTTTTGTATCTGTTAATTCAAGCATGAGGGTCCTGTATGTCCCTGTCACTGCAGTTCTCAGGTGAGTTCATGCTCTCAAAACTACAAATGTATCTAGGAACTTCCAAATACCTAGGCCTACCTTTAGTTTGAAAGACTACCCATTCAAAAAATGAGTTGTCCTTTTGAAGAGAATACTTTAAATACGAATAATGCACACAAACACACCCATACTTAAATATTCTGCATAGTGTGCCCACATCTCATGTGATAATTCAATATAGTAATGAATTTCTCCTCTTATCTTTGGTGCTAAGTTCCCACAAGTTGTTTATTTTCCTACCTCTTATAACTTCAGCTACTTACATATGTGTTCTTACTCAGATTGCCCCAGCCACACTGGTCTTCTATTTTTCTGAATATGTGATCTTTTCCGCCATTAGCACTTGCTGTTTTCTTTGCTTAGAAAACACTTCTGCCACCTCTACCAATGGCTGACTCTTTTTCAGCATAAACACCATCTTCTCAGAGACGCTTTCCTTGATGTCTTGTCAGGTTTCCCAGAAGCCAATCTATAGGTTAACCAACCATCTTGGTTTGCTCAGGACTATCTCCTTGTTTGTAGGTATTCTCCTACCTGCTGATAATATTCCAGTCCCAGGTAACCCCACAGCACTGGGCAAATGAGACAGTGACTTACCATAGATTTAAAAGAGCATTGCTCCCCAAGAGTTTCTGTTAAGGGTGCAGGGGAAGCAGAGAGGAATAGAGAGGTCAAGGAGGGCAAAGTGTAGTGGAGATAACTTAAACAGATCTGACATGGAAACCTAGAGTGTTAAGTTAGGATCTTAGTTTTTTCCAATGGAAGTAAAAGATTTGGCTTTCACAATCTCATACCTGTCCATCAATGGCTAAAAGGTCTCCTGGGGGTGGCAGCAGGCAAAGTAAATTTACAGGCAGGTTCTCCTTTGTTACAATGCAGGCAAAGCAGTTCCATTAGCCCCACATCAAGTGTGGGAAAGTGTCACAGGTGTGGCTCATTAGAAGCAAAAGGGCACTGAAGCTGGGGAGGAACACGCGGAGCGAGTGGAGCGTTCTCTCCTTTAGAACCACACTCTACCTTAAGCCCTACTGTATCATTGTTTCACTTTCTCAAGGCACTTCTCATTACCTGGCCTTACCCCATGTATGTATAGCTATCTGTATCTACATCTAAATCTATATCTTTATCCATGTTCATATCTACAAATGCCACTGTCTATGTGTATATTTAATTACTTTTCTTTTTCTGCTAGCATTTAGCTCTGAGAGGGCAGTAACTCTTACCATCTCTAAGGTAACCATTGCTAAATAACTATTGGAGAAATCCATAAAGGAATTCACATGCTAAATGAAAATATTCCAGTGGAACGAAAGAGCCATTGCCTCAAATTCTCAGCTCCAGCTAGTAATTCTAATAGCCCTGCTTATTTCTCTGTGTTTTCTCTTCTGTAAGGTTTCATTGCAAAAACATAGTTCTTGCTCTGTCATTCCTTAAACCTCTGTCTTTTCAATTCCTATTGTTTTTTCCCCCTTAAAAACATTCTTATCTGAGAACAAACTGAGGGTTGATGGGGGGTGGGAGAGGGGAGGTGGGTGATGGGTATTGAGGAGGGCACCTTTTGGGATGAGCACTGGGTGTTGTATGGAAACCAATTTGACAATAAATTTCATATATTGAAAACAAAATTCTTACTAACCAGGTAATAGAGTTCAGTTCTTAAGAACATAAGCTCTGGAGTGACCTAGATTGTGTGATTCTGGAGGTCAGAACTGCTACTTAGTATGACTACGGTTTTTACTCAAGGATAAAATGGGGAACTATCTGACTTATGATGTGATAGTGAGCATTAACATATGTAAAGCAGTGAGATAATGCCTAGTACATAGAAAACACTTAAGAACTATTAGCAATTACCAATACCCAATAAAATATTACTTATTTTTTGTACCATTTCAGATTAGTTATGATTTATTTTTCAAACACTTCAAAAAAGGATCCAAGATACCTTGACTCTAGAGATGAGAGATTTTATTTTCAGTCATCTCAATAGAATTTGTATTTCCTACATTATTTATATCTTAGTAGAAATTGTTTTAATCTAAACTAAAATTAGTTTTTCTCAAAAGGCTTGAGAGTGAATTTCTCATGTAACAAACACAGACACTAACCCTTAAACTCACTCATGCTTAAGACACACAATTGGTGCACTTTGATGGCTCAGTCGGTTAAGCATCCGACTTCAGCCTAGTCATGATCTCGCCATTCCCCAGTTCAAGCCCTGTGTAGGGCTCTGTGCTGACAGAACCTAAAGCCTGTTTCAGATTCTGTCCCTACCCCACTCGCGCTCTGTCTCTCTCTCTCAAAAATAAATAAACATTAAATTAAAAGAAAAAAAAGACAGTATGAAAAATAATTTCTTCAGCTGACCAACTTCTTGGGGTAATCATGGCCAGAATTCATTGACATAACCTCTATGGTTTAAAATGCATAGGTGAACAGATTAAAGCAGTATTGTCTTTTGGTTATATAATGGGTTTTTGTCAGCCATTTAAAATTCCACTGATGGTTCACTACATTTAAGATTTTTTTTGTTTGTATTCTAAGAAATGCACTATGTGATCACTTATAAATGTAATTGTTTTAGCAAGTTCAAAAATTTTGGTAGACATTTCTTGCCACCTTACCCATAATATGATCTAAACATTATTTTTGTTGTTTTCTTTATGTAATATATATATATATATTATATACATGAATACTATTTTATTATTTCTAAATATTATTTGTATTTCAATATTAAATGAGCAGAATTCTTAGCATAGGAGCACAACCATTACTTATGAAAAAAACATTTGCATGTCAATAGCCTGATACCAGATCCTTTTAAATACATATTTACCTATATATGCAGATAAAGAATATTTGAGAATTAGTGTGTATAGTAGTTATTGATCCAGACACAGATACTCTACCTTTGACTATGTGCAAGCTTAAAAAATTATGTCACCTGTCCGTGTCTCAATTTCCTCTTCTGTAAAACAGAGATAATAATAGCACTCACTCTTAGGGCTGTTATGAATTTTAATATATGAATTCATGGCAACCACTAAAGTGGTTTGGCACAGTGCTTGGCGAATAAAAATACAATTTAAGATTTAAATATTATTGTTACTATTAATATGTCATAATCCTCTGGAACACATTTTATGCATTCATAATACGACATAAATGGACTGAGAGCATTCCCATATATAATTCTTAGAAAAGTGAATTCATGTTGTCAATTTAATGATGTTTTTATGTCATCATTGTTGTTTACTCTTAGATTTGAGTGTGTATCTAAAAAGTATCATAACATCATAAGATTTGGGGTCTAATTTTGACTGCATTATCAACTGTGTGCTCTCAAGAAATATATCCCATCTGTGGTTCATTTTTGTGGTCTGCAAATGAGATAGTAACCATATCTTCATAAAAGAGTAGCTATGAGGTTTAAATGAGATGACATCATAGGAATGGAAATTCTTGGTAAACCCCATCAAAAAAGTTGTACTAATAATTACTTCTTCAATGCAAATATATTTTGATTTTTGAAATGTATTTTATATTTCTATTATGCTGTTATTTTTCTGAGAAGTATATCCCTTTTGGTCTTCATAAAATGTCTAAATGCTTTGTGTCCAGTGATCTCACATCTAGAGTTATTTTCCTACCCTAATGCTCTACAGTAAGAATGACAGATAAATTTCATTCCATGTGCCAAAAACCAATCTACGGGTAGTAGTTTCCTGGGAATGCTGTGTTTCTAAGGACTCTGAGGTCACATGTGAATAAACTGTTATGAGTCACTAAACCTTACATGGCTATATGAGGAGTCTCTATTTGTTGCTCTTAGATGACAAATGATGGGAGGGCTGCCAATACAAATGGAAGTCATAAATGCCTGGTATGATTTGTGTCCAAAGACTTATCACAAGGAGAAAAACTTATATTTGATTCATTGTTTTCTGTGCATACCTCTCCAGAGGATTTGAAACGTGTTAAGAGTAAGTGTGAGGCATCCACAAAATGAGGTCTCAACCCACTGCCAAATTTCAATCTCTGTCCAACTTCCAATGGGCAGTTACAACTTTCACTAGAACCAGAAACGTAAACAGATAACTTAAAAAAATTCTATATCTATGTATCTATATCATCTATATCTGTATCTATATCTATCTGATGATTTCTGTAGGAGAGGCCCTGGGCATTTCCATAAAGACATTTCACTGCCAAATTGCATTTTAATTAATTCCTTCTTGGCCTTTCTTTAAATGAATTCTTTAGAATGGGGTGGTGGCAACTTTTAATGTCAGTATAAAAATGAATTAATTAATATCTCAAAGAAACTCCCCCTTTTAATGCTGAAATTCATTTGCTGATGATTGAGGCTCAAAACATAAATATGATATTCAACAGCCTGGTAAATAAATTCCAACAAATGTGTCTATAAACCAAATTATATCTTTATGCCTCATTGATCAGCATGTGCAGAGCTGGGTAGAAAGAATGTCTGCCGCTAATCTGTATGTTGTAACTTTAAATCCTTCTCTAAAGAGCCTTGTATAAACAGAAACGGCACCTTTTCCAGAAATGTTTCAATTTAAATTTCCATGAAGTTTAAATACCTCCTTATCCCTCACACACCCAGCCACTTCTGCATACCTCTCTGCTCCTCTACCCCCGCTCAATTTTCATTATTGTTTGACTCATGATAATTCTCTGACTTTCAAAGATCTGATAATCTTTTTGTGCAAAATCGAATCAGAAAAACCAGGGAAAATTCTATGCAGTTGAAACAGTGACTCATTATGGGATGAACCTTTCAGGGCAACATGGAGATAATGCAATAGAACCAAATGGTGTTTAGAGCCTAAGTATTTAAACAGAATACTCTTAAATGAATTAAAAAAAAACAGTTATGACAGAAAGATATAAATAGTTTTTGTTAGATTTGCAGCGGGGGGATTCTACTAACAGTCACAATTATATGTCAGACATTGAGCCCAGCACTTAATTTGTATTATTTACATTAATTCTTAGAAACATCAGAGGTTTTTATTGTTATCATTACCATCTTGTTGACAAGAGAGTTTAGATTCATAAAGAATATGAAGTATTCATGGCCTCAAGGAGAACATGAGGCTGCAGACAGACTCAGAACCAGGGAGACCCAGAGGCATCTCGAGCTGTCAATTCAAGGCCATTTCCTTGTGGTACCATCGGCAATATAATTAACCCCCTTCCCACTTGATTTGAATCTTTGGGTCACACTCGTGAAGGGTGTAAATTCTTCAGATATTTTGATGACTAACTAGAGCCACCTGCCACCATTGGGCAAGGTAGGTTACACTACCTTCATGGACAGTTATAGGCGGTTAACAAATGGGGGGAAAAGAAAAGCGCAAGGAGAAACACCTGCTGGGGAAGTAAAGATGACAGCCCAAATGGGGACCCTCTGGACAGCTGTTCATTTATCTAAGATAAAACTCGGTGCGACTTTCGGATGCAGTGGATAAACTGTAAGGTTGTTGCCTCCTTTATGTCATCAAAACTATTCTTTTTCCAACCGCAGAAAAGTTTTAACGGTTTGTTCACTTTGTCATTGTAAGACCGACACAGTCTGTTGTGTTGCAAGGGATCTCCGATGGGGTTACTGCTCTTCACTATATTGTGTGCTAAATCTGTGCTTTGAGCAGACCATTTAACCACCTCCAAGCCCCCCCCCATTCCCTCCTCCATAAAATGAGGTCCATAATAGCCCTTTTTACTCAATAATAGTGGTAGCGGGCAGAGGAGACAATGTATGTAAAGCACTTGGCATCGTGCCTGTTACATAACGTCCCACTGCTATTTGTAAAACTCTTTGAATTGGAAGAAAGAAAGCAAGGCACTCATTCTTGGGGAAACCGTGGATCAATAAAGTGATCCAAATTAAGCAATGATTTGGTCAGAGAATCAATGTTTTAAGGAAAAACTCAGAATATTTTATTTCTTCTGGCTCCTGTGCCTATCAAATAAAACTCTGTTGAATTTGGATAAGACTATCACCACTCACACATACCATTTTAGCCAAGGCATAGTCAAAATGTCAGTCTGTGTTTAATTGTACATGGCCTGTTAAAGAAAAGTGGTGCCAAATATCATTAATAGCCATCAAGGAAGAAAAAGGTTGTTACAAACTAACTTCCCCTGGGAAACACACTGTAAAACAGAGTATCAGGCAGCCCTTTAAATAATCTGTTAGCTACATTGTCACCTAAATCAGAGACAAGCCTAATCTTACTGTAAATTTCATCAAAAAAGCCCTTCCCCAGAATGAGGTTACAGTAAAGCTATAAACTCTTCCCATGTACTAATATATTTTTAGATATTAATTTGTCAAGTGCGGGGTGAAGTAATAATTTAAATATGAGTAAAGCAGTCACCTTGTCTAATTAAAATGAAGAAATATTCCTTAGAAACAGTCTTACCCCTCCTTCTTTGTTCCCTGCTTTCAATCCAAAATCCACCAGAAATTTGCATTGTGGTGGTCAGAAATGGTGATCTTGATAACAACATACAAATGATCCTGGAAGGAGTGGGCTTAGCTTCAGAAACATCGCAGATCAGTGTTTGGGGAACAATGAAATATATTATCAAAGATATATCTAAATACATCCGACACTAAAGTTTGCACGTTTTTTGAAAGGTTCCTTGTTGTTCTATGTGGGTTGAAAAATCCATTTTCATGTTGAATAATAATGTGGAAAAGAGCAAACTCTGTTGAAAGGGAGACCTCGAAGTACACTGTTAAGCTGCTTCCAATAATGAGAGAAATAAAGACGTATTTGGGGACTTTTAAGTCTTTCCCCTCACCTCCGCCATTAAATCTCCAAAGTCCCTAAAATTGTTAGATCTCTTGAACATTGTGCCTGTGAATGGTGGTTGAGGATTGGAGAAAGATTAACTCCTTTTTTCTCTGCCGAGTCATTATGCCAGTGGGGAAGTTTAGAAATGCAAATAAGCCTCTCTCGGGCTTCCAAGTGGCTGTTTCTCCACGCACAGTGATTCTACCCATAAACCTGGAAACAAGTTCTGACATTTCCAAAGACAAGAACGTTACTCCCGATGTGTTTCAGGTGCGGTGGAATATTTTTGTTTGGAAAACTACCACTTTGGTGGCAGTTTCTGGCTAATATCAACCACATGGAGAAGTGTCACATCGGTGTGTATTATTCATTGTCATCTTTGCTTAATAATAACAAAAGGCACGGGACCCAGGTCCACTTATCAAAGAAACCTGTGACTGAACAGAAGCCCTTGAATATATTTCATATGGAAAACACATTTGCTTATTTAAAAATATATGAGTTGTAACTTTTTTGAGTACACTAGGAAACAGTTCTATTTTCTACATATGCACATATGTATATGAGCTATCAGAAGTGATTTAGAAACAAAACCACTAAATTCAATCTAAAAACCCAGCATAAAATACTATTTCTTCACATTAAATTACTCTAACTTGATACTGTGAAAATTTGTCAAAAGTGCTTACTGGTGTACCTTAAGCCAATTTAATTCAATAATATCTAATGTAATTTTGGGGGTTAAACATTTCCTCTCTAAAATGTCCAAATTACATGTAAACATTAAGTTTACTTTTTGTCCTCAATGGTACCTGAAATGATGCCTCTTAAAAATAATTGTAATATCTTTCCAGAATCCCTGACAATAAAGTAAAAAATAACATTATGGCACCATCTAGTGACCTAATATTTCTTTTTCTTCTTCTGTTATTCAGTTCGAAAGCACGTATTTCTAGTGATTATATAAAGCCATGTCTACTTCTGGCACATGTGTGGCTAGAAATCGTCTCTTTATACTATTACCCATGGAGAAGCAAACCGAGCTTGACAAACTGAACTTTCAGAAATAATTTTCCACCTTGTAGAGTAGAAAGTGTTTTCTGAGGAGTTCAGTACTTTTGGACATAGTCTAGTTCTGCAAATAGGTAATGGTATTAACATCAATTCATATTTGGAACTGAAGAAGAAAAATACGTCTCTAGAAAATGATTTCATCAACAAATGAAGCGTTTTTTAAATAACAAAACTGAAAAGGGTGGTTTTATTTTTCCTAAATAAGTAATAATGATTATGTATGTAATCATCACATAAATCCAAAAATACAGGTAAAGGAAAAATTAATACCTCTAAACCCACCAAAGATAATTGGTGAACACTTGGCCATGCATACTCATTGCCAAGAGATATGTATTGTTTGGCATTATGATAAGCAAACTGATTTATAGCTTGTCTCTTAAATTTATAAGTATCTTATTACTTGTTTATCAAACCTCATCATTTTAAAGTTAGATTGAGTTTTAAACAGATATGTATTGAATTCCTGTGTGTTTGTGAAAATGTGAATTATCAAAGTATTAACCTATGTTCCTCTTTGAAATGTGTTGCTTTATATTTGTAGTGGAAATTCACAAAATGATACTTGCTAAAAGCATACTTAAAACTAGACCCTGTCGGCTATGAAAGGAGGTTAAGTAGATTACCGTGTAAGTAAATGGACTGTCCCATGACTGGCTCTGTAACATGAAACATATTTAATAAAAAAATGATCTGCACTGAGGATATTGAATTATGCAGTTCCACCATCTTTGAAATCAGAAGTTGACTATAATAATGTAGAAGTATCTATCAGCAACAATTAATTCATTTGAAATAAAACAAGGCAGCATAAAAACAAAATTGTATTTTTTTATTCAAAATCTTACAATTTTTTTTAAAGTTTGAATGAATAGTCCATATTTTGTAAAAAGATACCCGCATACTTCACTCTACTGTTTATTGACACGGAAGAGTATAAAGGCTCATCAGTGGTTCCCGATACTCATCTCTAGTTCCTTTTCCTCAAGTAATGGCAATATCCTTCCACCCGTGTGGAAAAGGGTGAGGTTCTAAGAGATGAGGGAATTGATTCATCTTGTCCGTGGCTACCATGCTTCTCACCACGTGCAATGGCCTTGCTGCAAGATCTTCATTCTGAATCACAGAATGTGCTTACTTGAATGTAATCTTTAAGTAACTAATCTTCATCACTTGATTTGCATGGGATAGCTGCCATATCTTCTATAGTGTTTTCAGATCCCTGGTTGTTGAGTGCAATTGTTAGTTCTGGGAGTGTCTTGGTGACTCAGTTTCTCTAAAGTCTATGATGCACCCCTGAGTGAACTCAAATATGATTTCCTCTCCCACAAACACAATGGTACTGGTGGTGAAGAGGCCTGCTTCAGACTCTGAAGTTAGTTCCAAACCTACAAGGGCACATTCCATTAGGTTTTAGGGCTTGAGAATAATCCCCTTTGGCTTGATGCTCTGTGTTTTGGGTTCACTAGGGTGGTGGCCACGCCTTCCAATTTCACTAGGGTGTTAGCCTCACCGACATTGGCCCTAGGCAGCAGACCCATTCTTGAAGCCAGGCATGGCGGCCCTGCCTGTGAGGCACTGGGCAACACCAGCCTGGCCCTCAGAAACAAGATGTGGACCTGCCTTCTGAGACTAAAGAGAACACAGCTGTGACCCCCAAGCCAGAGTGAAGGTGGGAGTGGCGTATCTGATTTCTTTTTTTTCAACTTTTTTTTTTTTTTTTTTTTTTTTAATTTATTTTTGGGACAGAGAGAGACAGAGCATGAACGGGGGAGGGGCAGAGAGAGAGGGAGACACAGAATCGGAAACAGGCTCCAGGCTCTGAGCCATCAGCCCAGAGCCTGACGCGGGGCTCGAACTCACGGACCGCGAGATCGTGACCTGGCTGAAGTTGAACGCTTAACCGACTGCACCACCCAGGCGCCCCTCTGATTTCTGAATCATCGTTGGGGTCATTTTTTTCCTTTTCTTGAAAGATAATGAATGTTTGCAGCTCTAGTGTTCTGTTTTCTAGACTCCCAGAAGCCTTACATCTTTTCTTCATTGTGTTCTGTCTCTAACCCGTTGGGGCCAAGCTGCTAGTATTTCTGCTGATGTAACCCCATCTCCGTTCCTGGCTTCTGCTGACGTGGTTGATTTGATTCATGAGTCATACCTGTAATCTCTTTATGGGGTGAATGTCCAGCCAAACTCTTGGTGTTCTCCCCACAAAACACTTTTTTTTTTCTTTTTGCAACATAGATAGGCTGAGAATTTTCTAAAAGTCAAGTCCTGGTTCCTTCCTAATGAATAACCCCTTTTTCAATTCCCATAAGCAGCAAGGAGAAACCAGGATGTACCTTCCACATTTTGCTTAGAAATCTTAAGTAAATTTCCAAGTTTGTCACTTACAATTTCAATTTTCCACAAACACAGGAACACACAATTCAACCAACTTCTTTGCCACTTGATAACAAATATTTGCTTGTTTTCCTCCAGTTTCCAATAACATGTTTTCCATTTCTGTCCATATTCCTACAAAACAGTCTCTTGGAGGCAATCTACACTTTTCCCAACATGCACCTCAAACTCTTTCACTTTCTACTTATTACCCAGTTTCAAAGCTACTTCCATATTTTTAGATGTACGTTACATAGCATTGCACTTCATGGTACCAAAATCCGTATTAGGGTTCTCCAGAGAAACAGAACGGACAAAACCAACAGCATGTGTGTATGTGTGTGTGTGTATAATATTTAAAATATTGTATAAAATACAAATATATACTTATTTGTATATTTTTAAATTAAATTAGTCTTATCTATTTATATATTTTTTAAACTTTATTTATTTACTTTAAGAGAGGAGGGGCAGAGAGAGTGTGAAAGAGAATCCACGCGTTGCCAGCATGGAGCCCAGTGTGGGGCTTGAACCCACACACTGTAACATCGTGACCTCAGCTGAAATCAAGAGCTGGATGCTTAACTGATTTAACCATCCAGGCACTCATAAATTAAATTAATTTTTAAGGAATTGGCTCACACTATTGCAGAGACTTGGTAAATCCCAAATCTGCAAAGTAGGTCAGTAGGGCTACTAGGAGACTCAGAAGAGTTTGTGTTTAGGGAAGTCAGCTGGCAGAATTTGTGCTTGCCCAAAGAACCTACATCCCTACTTTTTAATTGATTGGATGAGATCAACCCACATTGTGGAGGGCAACCTGCTTTACTTAAAGTCCACTGATTTAAATGTTAATCTCATCTAAAAAACATCCAGAATAATGTGTGACTGAATATCTGGGAACCATGGCCCAGTCAAGTTGACACATAAAATAAAACATTACACACTATTAATATTTTCTTCCACTAATGAAGAAAGTTCTTATTAAATAGATAAAATTTTCACATGTGATCTTTATAAGGTGAAGTCAGAAGATTTCAATTTAGAAACTAGGTATAGATTTTGCAGTAGCAATTTATTTTGGTTTGTTGATAGCAATATATATGTGTGTGCATGTATAGTTATATGCACACATGTACGCAATACATATGGAATACATGTAACACAATGAATTCCCTTCTGACAAATGTGACACTTAAATAGTTAGGAGTTACATAACTATATGTGTATTCATAGAAGTATGAACTTTACTCATTTAATCTACACAATTCAAGGAGGAGCATAGATGGAGAGAAATGAAATATTATGGTATGAGTGGTTAATTATTCCTCCCACTGGCATTTGGAGAAAATGTTTCCAGTAAAGAATTATGAAGGACATGGAGGAAAGCAGATGATTCACTAGTCTCTTGGAGCAGGAGTGTGAGGAAAAATAAGAGGAAGATTTTCTTAAGATTTTTCAGTGTCCAGATGATTCTCAATTTTCTCAATTTGGAATTAAAGAAGAAAGCCAAATTACCTATCTCAGAAAAATATATATGCATCTTCCTTATCTTACACATCTCTCTCTCTCTCTCACACACACACTCTCTCTCTCTTCTAGAAATGTTAGAGATGGTATCCCAGCTGAGATAAAGATAAGAAATTAGTTCCAACACAAAGGAGAATTTTTACAAATGTTGACCCCTCTGAGGGTTTTGGTCATCTAGGGTCAAATAAGTGCACTTCAGAATACTTTAATACTTCATAGAATCTTATGAAGATTGCAAGATGACTTATACAAAGGAGGTAGAGTGCTAGTTGGCATCTAACTGCACTGTATGTAAGTGCTTGGCATTATTCCTGAAAAATAGGATTTCATAAAAAGTAACAATGAATAAATCAAGTAAGAATAGTAAGAGAGTTTTCTTCCTCTTTGAAGGCCAGTGTAGGTAAGTCACAAATGAGAGAATTGGAGAGCTTTCTTTAGGAATGTACAAAGAATATGTGTGGATGGGAATAGGACAGTTCTAATAATGAAATGATGAATAATACTAACATTTAGGCACTTAGGACTTCTTATGCTCCTATATTCTAATACACCATTTATTAAAACCTAATTCAAACATTCAAGTCCTAACCCATTTTGCTAGGTAAGCAGAGGTATGCTATCTAATTAGGAATAACAAGAAGAAAATATTTTATACAAAGGATCTGTAAATCATTTGTGTTCCATGTTGTGGTACAATGTGTAACTCTGCTGGATGAAATCCCAAATGTGACTGTTGAAGGCACATATGATAGATTATATGATAACATATACGATACAGTAGATCCAGACTTTAAAAAAAGCAATCATTTGTATATCTACATGTGTGAGTACATACAAATGTGTTCTTTCTCTCGCTGCCAAGGGATCAGGCGTCTAATGTCCTTTTTTAAAGCAGCATGCTATTTAAAGTGAGAATCCACATTCTTCTGGATTCACAAATTTATCCTCTGATTTTTTCACATTTTCAGGGTCCATTTCTCATTACTATGCATAAGCGGGTTCCACTTTCCTTACTCCTTTTTCTGCCCTTCTTGGACTCCTGACAGAGTCAGTGGTGTACTGTTGAGGCCATCCACAGACATGTATCAGAGACATATTTTCTGTTCCTCTATTCCATTCACACAGCTGTCTTCACACTTCAAGGTAATACCAAAGTATTTATTTATTGCAACTTCTTCCAAAGGAAATTTTGCACCTTTCAATATGTCATGTTTTTTCTTGCCACAATATTTTTTCAGATGATGCTTGTTTTGTTTACAATATAGTATCTTTCTTATTCTCAAAGCCAACACTTTCCTGTTCTTTAACATTTGGCATATTCAGTTCATGTGCTATTTGAAATATTCCTATTATATTCCCTCTCCGTGATATGTCTATAACCCTTTAGTAATATCTATTTTAAAACATATGTCATATTTGAATACAAATGTTTCTGATACCATAAATTAGTAAAGATTTTTTTTTTGGTAAGGATTCTTTTTTAGTAAAGATTTGTTGTTGTTGTTTAGTAACGATTTTATTGTTGTTTTTTTTGTTTTATTTATTTATTTTTTTACCTGTGACCTGACTCTGGTAGATACGGATCACAGTTGCTTACTGAATATACTCCTCTCCCTCCTTACTAACAGGACCCAGATTTTGTGCATAGAGTTAATTTGATGAGTATGAACAAATCTTTTGCCTCATCTTTGCCTGATTCTTCCTACCTGGAATATGATCAAGACACTTTAGAGGGTTGGTAGATAAATATGGATAGGTGTTGCAGTCTTTGAGTCTGGAGTTCTCTCTTGTCCAGGAAGAGAATGGATGCAGAATTGAACACAAGGGAGGCATATTTCTGGGAGGAGACAAGAGCTCCAAGTAAGCGTCCTTGTTCCATATTTATTAGGATCAGAAGGCTTACAAACGTGATGGACGATGGACGTGCAGAAAGAGATAATGAAACAATGATCATTAACTCAAGTGTGTGAGAGAAAGGGGGTTTTGAAGATAAGTGGTGCTAGGGGTTTTGGTCAATACAAAACAAAATACCAGCACTGAGCAGATGGCTGTTTATAGCAGGCACCAGGCACTGGGTCTGTTTAACTTAACTTGCCTAGGGGAAAAGAAAAATAGAGCATGTTACCTCAGGGTCAACAAGGCACTTTTTTTTTTTTTTTTTTTTTTTTTTTTTTTTTTTTTTGCTAATTAGCTCTGGGCAATTTCACCCTACTACAGTGGTCTATTGCCTTGTTTATCTGTTTTCCTATTCTGGGATGCTTTCCTCATGTGGAAGCAGCTTTCCACTCTATGCTTTTATTCTATGCTCGGGGAGATTTCACCCTGTTTACCTATTCTTGGGTGCTTTTGCCCTGTGGCTGCTTTCCACTCTAAGCCTTGTCAACCCATTGGTGCAAGCTCAGGGAATTCCTAAACTTATTCCTCACAGATAGGAGCTATCTTGTGACCATGAGGTTGAGAGGTCTATGTTAGGAGCAATGGGTCAGAAAGAGAACAGTCCCTATAGCACCACTCCTGAGCTATTTGTCCCCACACTTCCTGTTACATGAGAAAACAGAATCTTCTCTTTTTTTGTTACTTGTCATCAGGCATCATCCCGATTAATAGGCTAACTCAAAATAAAGAAAAAGAGAAAGCAGGAATTAACTGTTCAAGATGATATATATAAATGTTCTGTAGTCAACTAATTTTAATTGTGTCTAATTTTGATGCTCAAATTATAAACAGAAATGTACAGATATAGACTGATATATATTTCTCTATGTATACCATCTCTGATTTGTTATATGTTCTATTTATTCACAGTTGGGACGTTAACCTTGGGTTTGGCAAAATGGCTTTTGGAGGTTCTAGGTTTATATCTTAATAAGTAAAAACTCTACAGAAAGTGAACTCCTTTTTTTCGATCACTTTAGCACAAATCTTTGGACTGACTACATTCACATGTCCATCACTCAAACCACTTTTATTAAAGAATGGCATATATGGGTTGCTGTAGATACAAAAGGAATTTTTTCCTCAAAACAAAATCAGGCTATATTTACTGTAAGAATGGGTGCTAGAAGACAAATCAACTGATGTGCATTAGCTATATTTATCTGAATTTTGGGAGATCATAAACTATTTCCTGTTCCTCTATGAATCATGCACTTACACTGGCTGGTTCTCAATGGATATTAGTCTTGCCACATCAGTGTATATTTGTACGAGAGAGAGAGAGAGCAGGTAAAAAGAAAGAGGGTTCCATGACACCCCTATTTCAGTCATCTGTCCACATTCTTCTACCCCATAACCTATCTGCTACAACCTTGGAAATAAATCTAACTAATTATTTTCTATTTACTTTTCACTTTGTTTCTCATTGTTTTATTTTCTTGTGTTAGACAACAAGATTGAAGGATAGAGAATTTCTGCTCAGTTACTCACACAGAGTCTGGATAATGCAATTATGATAACATAAGAATGGATTTGAGAGTTTACTGACACACTGAATTTGATTATCTCTCTTATTCACTTGATTCACCTGTTTTATTTTCTTTTCTCATAACTGAACCAGGAAAAAGCAGTCATCTCTAGAGAGTGGTTATTACATTTTTGCCTAATATTTTTAGACTCAAGTAATTCACATTTCTGATAAGGTTGGGGGCTTTTGAGAGGTTGAAATGATTGCTAGAAATGAACTCATTTAAGGAGTCCCTATCCTCATGTCATAAGCCATTAGTTCAATAAACTAATGTCAGATCTGGAATATTTACCTAACCATCTAGAGCCCATTATTATAATCACACCTAACCATGTGGCCTTAAATGTTTATGGGCAGAATGATGTGCATGACCTTGTTTCCACACAGCATGCAGCAGCTCCCTACTTGCTACTAAATGGATAATTTTAATGGTTTTATCTGGGTTGAGGTGGGAGTAAATCCAAATTATATTTCTTTCAATATTTACCCAAAAATCCAGAGAGAGAAATGAATATGAGTTTGTATTTACATTTATGCAATGATAGATAATTCCAAGCTGTTCAACAGCCTCAAACCCATTCCCAATACCATAAAGCAGACAAATGAAATATTTACCATTAGATTAAAAATATACTACCCATGCATATTGACAGCCTAAGAGTTCAGATCTGAATATAAAGAATATTGTGGTAGATTTTGTTTTTAATAAAAATGGATTTATACTATATCTAAATAGGATACATGTGGCTGACAATAACAAAACACTTCTTCTACTTATAAATAGATATTTTCCTGAGTAGGTTATGTAAATATTGAGTGTGAAATTTTAGGAATGGCTAAAGAATTAAGTCAGAGATGGGGATATGATTTTTTGATTTTATATTTTACAGAAAAAAAATCCGTAGTAAAATCCATATTATAAAATAGTAAGATGAATGTTTATGCAGTGTTTCCTCCATGGCAGGCATTGCTCAAATGATTTACATGTAATAACTCACCAAATTCAATCATTACATAGGTTCTTTTATCTTTTCATTTTAGACATAAGGGAAATCATCCTAAAATGTAAAACAATTCAACAAAAGCAGGCAAAAAGGTGAGCACCTACTATGATATAAAGCACTACCAGCCTCAGGTGTTTTTTTTTTTTAATTATATAACCCACAATGTTTGAGTTCCTACCATGTGTCAGATGTACTGAGCACTAGAATAAGGCATGAGTCTTATCTTTAAACAGTTCAGTCTAGTAAGAAATAGCTATATGTGTAAGCAATTTCAGTACAACACAACACCATGATACAAAAGATAAAAGCAAATAATTTTTGAGGCACATATATGAGATCAATTAAATTCAGGGAGACTTCATAGAGGATGTAACATGAAAGCTGATCTGGGAAGGGTGAGGAGAACTTCCCCAGGTAGAGAAGGATGTATTCATTCCATATCAGTGTTTCCGAATCAGTGCTATTGATATTTTGGATGAATAAGTGTTGGTGGGGGGAGACTCCTCTCTGCACTGTAGTATATTTAGCAGCATCTCTGTCTTCGCCCACTAGATGCCAAAAACAGCTACCTAGTCGTGACAATCAAAAATGTCTCTAGACATTGCTAAATGTCTCTTGGGTAGGGGCCACAACTGTCCCCAGTTGAGAACCACTGTTCTCCAAAGAAACAACATACCTAAAATCAAAGAGCTCAAGAAGAAGAAGTTCAGCATGACCGAATGGAGATGGATCCAAGAAGGACCTGTGGAGGCAACTTAGGTCACAATGAGAAAAGCCAGATGGCTACAAACAGAAAGTTAGACTTAATCTCAAAGACAGCTGGGAACCAAAGAAAAGTAACATAATTGCACTGGTTATGTTAGGAGCTAACTTGGATAGTTCTGTGAAGGAGAGCTTGAGGTGGAAAAATAATACTCATTCCTTGCCTTCAAAATACAATCTTTGGGCTGTAATTTGGAATTGGGAATTTTCTTCTTATTTCGTCTCATTATTAGTCCCATAGGACAAAGAAACAAGGTGTTCCTATCAGTTCAGCCTAGATCGTATCTTTACAGATAAGTCTATCCAAAGCTTCATCAAATTCTTCATCCTCATGAATATGTGAAATTTTCATGTCTCTCCGTCAATATAAAAGTACAATCTAAAACAAGTAAACATTGCCTTATAAAATGAAATTAGAGTCAAAAGTAAATATATGCATCTGCTAGTGTTGCTTCTGAATTGCATTTTCCAAATTGTCCTCAAAATTCTCCAAAAGTCCTATACTCCCCTAAGTATTATTCTCAATGCCACCTTTCTTTGACAATTTTCTAAACGTGAGATTTCTTTCTTCTTGCCTCTTCTGAAGATTACAAATGCCATGACCTCTGATGATCCCACATAGAGTATCTCTGGGGTATATCATGACAAGCGTAACAATGCAGTCTGTCAAACTCATCCCAGTCAGAAAGTCACCGGATAGGATCCCAGGAATCTTGATATATGCTGCATACATATGGCATACACTTCATGACTGCACTTCTTTTTGGTTGAAATTTTGAAGCAAGTAAGAATACAGCTACAATTCTCTACCCAAAAATCTCTCTTTTAATATGAAAGATAAATGGAGCATGTGTATGTGCAGGTATGCATGCATATGCACATGTGTGTATAACTGTCTGGGAAACTGTATAAAAGTATGTAGGGAATTCTGATACACTTGTATATTTAGATATTTCACCTGTTTCTTATCTATTTCACATTGCTGAATTTCTCCCATAAATAAATTCATTCCAACTTTTCCCCCCAATATACTGAAGTCATTTAAGTGCTCAGTGGGCTAGACCATTCAGTTTTAGACTCTACTATGTTTAATAAATTTATGAATGACCCCAGAACCAAATCATTCCATCTCAGAACTTTATACAAGAACTCAGAGTTATTGTATCCAGTAACACTTTAACATATATTTGGATGATCAATTTTAATGCATAACGGTAAGTCAAAAAATATTCATAAAATCTTACTTTGTGATTTTGTCATTACGCTTTAGACTCAGATTCATGAAAATCCTAGTCGTCTTTCTTAATTTTATCTTCTTATTTGAGGCATATAATCCTAGCATTTTGGAATGTGGATGTGTTAGCTAATGTATTCTCTATTCAAACTTCACATCAACTGTCAATGTGAAAAATATTAAACATATCAAAGAAAAGAAAGCAACGCCCCCCCAATATTTTATATCTGATTAAGACCAGAGCTGAATAATAACGTCAGTGCTAAGCTTCTCATAGAAGGAGTTACACTTAAAAAGATGTTTAATTATTACCATTCTCAGCTTTTAGCACCAAAAATACATCAAAAAATTTTGTACTTAAACCAAAGAAATGACAGTTGTTTTCAGAAAAAAATACATAAAATTTAAACAAAATTGGCAAACTTTAGCTAGACTATAATAAAAAAAGAAACCTAAAATAAGTAAAATCAGAAATGAAAGGAAAAATTACAACTGACATTACAGAAATAGAAAGGATCATAAGAGACTACTAAGAACATTTATATGCCAACAAATTAAATAATAAGAAGAAATGGAAACTTTCCTAGAAACATAAACTTTAATCATGAAAAAACACAATATCTTAATAGCTCAGAAAAGACTAGGATGAGAACGTTTCACTGATGAATTCTACCAGACATTGAAAGAATACCAGTTCTAAAAAAAAAAAAAAAGAAAAGAAAAGAAAAGAAAGAATACCAGTTCTTCTCAAACTTTTCCAAAACTGAAGAGGAGAAAATACCCCAAACTCATTTCACAAGACCACCATTACTCTGGTAACAAAGGCAAATAAGGACACTACAATAAAAGCAAACTATGGTCTGATATCCCTGATGAACACAGATGCAAATAACCTTAACAAAATATTGGCAAATAGAATTCAACAATACATTAAGAGGATTGTCCACCATGACTGAATGAGACTGATTCCTGGAATACAAGGATAGTTCAAATTATGCACATTAATCATTGTGATATACCACATTAACAAAATTAAGAATAAAAATCATATTATCATGTCGATATTTGAAGAAGCAGCATTGGCAAACTTGAACATCTTTTCATGATTAAAAACTCTCTCAATAAATTAGGTAGAGAAGGAATGTAATAAAACAACATAATAAAGAATATGTATAGCATCATATTCAATAATGAAAACCTGAAGCTTTTCATCTAAGATGAGGGAAAAAAAACAACATGAGAACGCCTACTCTTGCCACTTATGTTCACTGTAACAGTGAAATTTCCTAGGCAGAGAAATTAGGCAAGAAAAAGAAATAAAAAGCATCCAAATTGGGAAAGAAGTAAAATTGTCTCTGTTTGCAGATGACATGATTTTATATGTAGGAAACCCTAAAGATTCCATCAAAAACCTGTTGGAATTGACACATTGAGTCAAATAAAGTTGCAGGATACAAAAACAATACCCAAAAACCTATTGTGTTTCTGTATACTAAAAGTGAACTATCCAAAACAATTAAGAAATTAAGAAAACAATTTCATTTATAATAGCATCAAAAGTAATAAAACACTTAGGGATAAATTTAACTAAGGAGGCAAAATATCTGTATAATGAAAACTATAAAACATTGATGAAACAAATTGAAAAAGACAAATGAATGAAAAGATATCCCATGTTCATGGATTGTAAGAATTATTATTAAGATGCTTATACAACCTAAAGCAATCTACAGATTCAATGCAACCAGTATTAAAGTTCCAATGCCATTTTTCATAGAAATAGAAAAAAACAATCCTAAAGTTCATGGAACCACAAAGGCCCCACATAGCCAAAGCAATCTTGGGAAAGAAGAAAAAAGCTGAGGTATTACACTTCCTAATTTCAAGCCACATTAGAAAGCTATAATAATCAAAACTGCATGTTACTGACATAAAAACAGAAATATAAACCAATGGAACAGAATAGATATCCAAGAAACAAACCCACACATATATGGTTAAAAAGATATATGAAAAAGTGCCAAGATTATACAAAAGAAAAAGGACAGTCTCTGCAATAAATGGTTCTGGGAAAACTGGACAAATGCAAAAAAAAAAAAAAAAAAAAGAAAAAGAAAAAAAGAAAAAAGAAAGCAAGAAAGAAAGAGAGAAAAAAAGAAAAACAAAAAAAGAAAGTGAACCACCATTTTACTTCATGTACAAAAATTAACTCAAAATGCATAAAAGATTTGAATATAAGACCTAAAACCATACAACGCCTAGAAGAAACCCTTTGACATTTGTCTGGGTGATGATTTTTTTGGATTTGACACCAAAAGTAAAAGCAACAGAGAAGCAAAACATTTAAAAGTGGGACTACATTTAACTAAAAAGCGTCTTCACAGCAAAGGAAACCATCAACAAAATGAAAAGAAGACCTACTGAATGGGAGAAAATATTTGCAAATCATGTATGTGATAAGGAATTAATATCCAAAATATATAAAGAACTCATACAACCCAATGGCAAAAGCAACCAACCAAACAAGCAAATCATCCAATAAAAAAGCAAGCAGAATATCTGAGTAAACATTTTTCCAAAAAAAGACATATAGCTGGCCAGCAGGTATATGAAAAGGTGCTAAACATAACTAATCATTAGCGAAATACAAATCAAAACCACATCGAGATATCACTTCACACCTCATACTTGTTCAAATGTCGATTATCCAAAAGACAAAAATAGCAAGTTTTGGAGAAGATATGGAGAAAAAAAGAACCCTTGGGCAGTGTTGGTGGGAATGTAAATGGGTGCAACCACTATGGAATATAGTATGAAAGATTGAAAAAAAATTTAAAAAAAAGAATTACCATATGATCCAGTAATTCCACTTCTGGGTATTTATCAGAAGAAAAGGAAAACACTAACTCAAAACAAAATCTGCACCTCATGTTCACTGCAGCATTAATTGCAATAGCCAAGATATGGAAGCAACTTCAGTGTCCATCAGTGGATGAATGGGTAAAGAGAATGTGGTATGTATGTATATATGAAATACTACACAATCATAACAAAGAAGATCTTGCCATTTGACAACAGAGAGGTGACGTGAGGGCATTATGCTAACTGAAATAGGTCAGACAGGAAAGGTAAACACTGATGTCACTCATAGGTGGAATTTAAGAAAACAAAAACAAAGACTGAGTTCATGGATACAAACAACAGATTTGTGGTTGCCAGAGTTTGTTTGTGTGTGTGTGTGGGGGGGGGGGGAGGGAGATTGATAAAGGGAGATTAAAAAGTAAAATCTTCTGGCTATAAAATAACTAACTCATGGGGATGTAATGTAGAGCCTGGTGACTACAGTTAATAATGCTCTATCGTATATTTGAAAGTTCCTAAGAGTAAACCTTAACAGTTCTTATCACATACAAAAAAAATCATAACTATTGGGGCACTTGGGTGGCTCAGTTGGTTGAGCATTCAACTCCTGATTTCAGCTCAGGTCATGATCTCATGGTTCATGAGATCAATTGCTGTGTGGGGTCTTGTGCTGACAGTACACAGCCTGCTTGGGATTCTCTCTCTCCCTCAGGCTCTGCCTTCCCTGCTTATGCACATGCACACTGCCCCTCCTTCTCTCTCTCTCAAAATAAATAAATAAACATTAAAAATTTGTAACTGTGTATGGTGATGAATGTTAGCTAGACTTAAGATGGTGATAACTTCACAATATATACAAAATATTGAATCATTATGCTGTACACTTCTGAAACTAACAAAGTTTTACTGGAATTATAACTGAATAAAAAAAGAGAAACAGGCAATACAATAACAACAATAACAACAAAGGTTTTTGCCCCAAATCACATGACTAGTAACTAGCGAAGTCAGAATGTTAAGCCAATTCCGGCTGCGGTGTTGGAGACCTTAATTCTTACGCTTTAATTCTTCTCTCTCAGGCTGCACTCAATACAAAGATGGTCTAAGCATATAATGCTTTTATTGCATTAATTTGTAGGTCCTTTGTGGTGAGTGGTATTACCACAGATCTCCAGTATACCTAACAAATCATTGTTAAAACATGCTTATTTTCCTAGCCTCTCTCTCTATATGTGTCATATGACAATGTATGTCTCAAATGTATGTCTCATAGTGACATATGCATATATATGCATATATACATCTATATGCATATGTATTTTATATATTTATAACCTAAATAATTTTGAAGTTAGAGAAAAATTGTTAAAGTATTACAAAGTTCCAATATACCCTATAGTATGTTTCCTCCAATGTTATTATGTAACGTTAGTATATAGTTTATAGATTTCTTTAGGGAAACTATTGTACAACGCTTGTATTTCAGTTATATAAATTTAATATCACCTGTCTTGTGATATGGGAAAGTTCCTATGTAAGTAGATATTCTTTCCTTTTTCTAAAAAAATTATTTTGAAAGGGGGGGTGGTGGTGGGGACAGGGAGAGAATCCCAACCAGGCTCTGTGCTGTCAGCACAGAGTCCAATGTAGGGCTTGAACTTAAGAACAGTGAGTTATGACCTGCGCCAAAATCAAGAGTTGGTCGTTTAACTGTCTGAACCACCTACATGCTCCTCATGTAGATATTCTTTTAAATAAAGTCTAATTAAACTTGTAGACATATGGTGCTTCATGTTTTCTACTTTTACTCTCCAGATGCTGATTAGATAAAAGAAAATGATACAGATATTAATTGAATTAATATTCATCTTCAATGTGAACAGAAATGGTAAGAAAGGGAGAGGAAAGAAAGAAAAGATGAGGCAGTAACCAAGGAGGAGATGAAGAGGGGAAATGGTAGAGAGAGAAGACAGAATGGAGAGAATAAACATGCAGAGAGTAGAATGGTGAAAAAAGACAAACCAGAAAGAAAAGGAGAAAAAGGGAACAATACTGGTTGAGAGGGAAGAATAAAGGGTATGGAAACAAGAGGGGAAGAAAGAAGGAAAGAAAAGCAGCTAAAATATAACTACAAATTATTTATGAGATATTATACGCCACATCCCATGCCATGTGATTGACTTACACTATTTTATTTAATCCTTTTAACTCACGAAATTCTCATTTTATGCTCCCTGTTATTTATTACCTGTCTCTTATAGTCATGACTCCTGACCATTTCTCCTCACAGATGAATTCCAGAAACTATACTTAGATTTGAAATGATTTTTAACACTGATCTCACCTCTGTTTCATTATTTCCAAATGCACCTATTGCATTTATAGTATCACATCTACACCTGAATTTTTTAAATCTGAAAATATCTTTATTTCATGTCAATGGTTAAAAGATATTTTTGGGGTATAAAATTCTCAGTTGAAATTGCCCCTCCCCACCATCTGTTTTCTATGTTTGGAGGCTGAAATTAGAAGGAAAATATCCACATATCTCCAAGTGTTGAGTTAAACACTTTTACTAAAACTGAGCTAAACTTGAATGAGCCCAATTTCCAAAGTCCAGCGCTGGTGCTCCCAGGATTTCTCCCTTTTATTTTATCCATGATTGAGCTTTCAGCCAGGAAGGTATTAGACAGGGGTTTCATCTTTCCATTTAGTCTCACCAGAGACTTTGATGCCAACAATTTTTGAAAATGGACATGAGTGTATGAATTGTTTCTGCTTTTCCATTCAAGTCTTCACTATCCAATAATGTTGGAAGAAGGGTTTGGAGGAGAATGAGTATATTGAGAAAATTATTGTTGTAATATGTAGACTCTTTCAGACTCCAATAATTTGGCCAGCCCTATCAGCAGCAATAATTCTCTGTCCTCTTGCTGTTATCTAGTAAAGTGTCTTGTTGAACAAACCTTCTCTACCTGTCAACAACCAGACAGATCATTTCACGTCTCTGGAAATTAGTTTATCTGTATTCTTTGTCTATTAGATATGTTTCATATTTATATTTTCTGGATTTGTGTGTGTGTGTGTGTGTGTGTGTGTGTGTGTGTGTGTGTGTGTTACTGAAGAGCTAAAGTTTTTACAGTCTGTCCTCAGCAGGATTCTAGCTTCTAGGCTTCTTGGAGCAAGAACATAATCAGAGCTGGACTGGGACCCAGGAACTGGGCTGGCCAACTTGTGGGGAATTTTCACAGATACACATCTCTGAAGTTAGAAGGGAATATATGTTTAATTTGAGAATATGTGAGATGAGTAAAAATTTTTACTACTAACTTTTCTGGTGAAGCCTAAATATTCAGGAATAGTATTCTGCCATTGCTGGCAGATAGACTTAAACTGTCAGTTCTCTGTGTCTTATAATATATAATCTTATTACAAATTTACAAACAGTCTGATATTTCTTAATGACAGATTATCTAATAAACAGAAGCTACTGGTGTTTTAAGAAATAAATTTTCTCAAAGTGACAGATATCATGATGTTTCCAAGGGAACCTAAATGCCTGGGATGATATTCTACAAAGTACAATTGACCCTGGGACAACATGGATTTGAACTGCTTGGGTCCACTTATATATGGATTTTTTTTTTCAATAACTACAGTATAGTACCTTAAATATCTTTTCCTTATGATTTTCTTAATGTTTTCTTTTCCCTGGCTTATTTTATTGTAAGAACACAGTAGATAATACATATAATATAGAAAATGTGTGTTAATCGACTGCTTATGTTATCAGTAAGGCTTCCAGTGACAGGAGACAATTAGTGGTTAAGGTTTTGGAAGTCAAAAGTTATACATGGCTTTTTTGACTGTGCACAAGGTCAGTGCACCTGATCCCTACATTGTTCGAGGGTCAACTGTAACATACTTCACTTTGCAAAGAATTTTTTAAAAATAAGAAAAGCAAAAAAAACCCCTTTGTTTTAAAATTTAATAAAGAGATTTTTGAGTGTCTTTTCATTCCATAAAATATAAATCTAACAAATGATTCCGTTCATTTGCATGATGAATGACTATTCACATTTATTTCTTTTATTACTCTTACAAGGCAGAAAATAGCTCTTTTGCATGCTTCTGTAGAAATTAATTGTTTTTCCTTTTTCTATGGTTGTTTAGGGTTTGCATTCTCAGTATGAAAAGATGACAGCTATTGTAAGTTCCTTAAGTGATAATTAGTCCTCTATGACAGTTTATTATGTTGCCACAGCTTATTAAAACTCTTCATTTTCATACAATTATCAAATTCACCATTGGAAGGCTACTTTCAAAATGGAAATTTACATGCAATTGCTATTTCCTTGAAAAAGAACACAGGAAAAATTTCAGTAGGTTGGGTCAAATGTCAGGACTAAAAGGACACACAAGCACATACACTGACACACATGAGTTTCTTTCTTTTTGTTTCTTTTTGTTAAAATTAATTTCCTTGGTTACTATAAACTTTCTAGACAATAAAATTAAAAGTTTCTTTTCTGAATATGAAGAAAAATTGTGAAAATGATTTTCTGCTTTGATTTCCTCACTATGTGTGTGTGTGTGTGTGTGTGTGTGTGTACCCAGCTTTGTGACATGAGTATATGCTATGAACTTGTAACATTGCTTCAAAATTCACACAAGAATGCCATGATGATTTCCTATACTAGAAAACAGAGAATTTTTAAAATGATTTTCTATTGTGCATTAGAACAATTATTAATTTTCAGAAAAGAAATAGTTTTTTTAAAAAAGAATTTCCTTCTTAAATGAAAAGATTTAATTACTAAAGAATTAGGTAAAGAACAAGTAAGCTGCATATCAGGAAATCTGAAATAATTTTTGACTCTTATTCTTCATAATGCTGTTTCATTTACATCCTTGATTTCCTACTTATTTATCAAGCTTATACAATGCTTTTTTTGTCAAATAAGGTTATAAACTTTAACCAATATAGATTCACGTAATCCTCATGACAATTGCATGGAATGTAACTACTACTCTAACTTCACACATGAATAGTTAAAGCAAAGAGAATTTATTTACTTTGTCACAGAGTTCACAAATGTCAGAGACAGGATATGAACCCAGGAAATTAAAATCAGAATATTCACTATAATTAGTAATATTTGGGCACTCCACTGAAACTGTATTGAAGCTTGACTTGCCTAAACCTCTGTGGTATAATTTTAACTGAGTTTTTGGCACTTTTACTTAAAACAGTAAAACAAGAGCACTTCAGTTCCTACTTTGAAGTTTTCAGTGGGATAAATTTTCAACAATTTGGCATATTGTTGATACTCTTTCTTGATTTGACACTTGCCAGGCTATCCAGTTTAACTGTTGATACTTCTGCCCTTTCAAGAGCTTCATCCTTAAGCAATACTGAACCACGTGTACTTAAACAGAACATGGCATTCTTGTGATTGTACTTGGTGTCCTGTGTGAACACTGCTTATAATGTGAAACCTTCTTTGAATTCTTTAGTAGTTGAGCTCCTCATGCCTATACATTGCTATTGTGCTTTCTAGATACTACTAATAGAGAGATCATCAAACTTTACTATTTCCACATAGGCATGTTTTGACCCCACCTTAACTATGAGATCCTTGAGGTCGGAAGCATGCCCGTTCGTATGTGCATATACTTTGAGTACGTGCTTTGTAAATGATGGACACTCTCTCAGGTCCCTTCTTCCTCTGACATACCTGTTGGGAATGCATTCACAGCCAATAAGGGTAAAACTAATATACAGGTGTTGAATATTCCAGTTGGCTGGTGGTGTGACAGTCCATGATGTAATATTCTGCTGAAATATTTTTGTATTTCATATATTGTGTGCACCTTTGCTTCATGTTTTCCACTTATCATTTATAAGATGGATGCACAATCCCAGATATCACATTCACATTTGGAACAGAAAGCAGGGACCGAAAGCAATGTCAGTGCAGGAATCTGATGCCAGTATTGATAAAATTATATCACGGGGCCAGAGTGAATATTTAGCCTTCTCATCTTCTGAAGTGAATGCAGCAAACGGAAAGAGTGATGGGAAATGGGATTTGTGAACCAAAACTCAGTGGAAAATCATAATTTTACTTGGATCTTCAAGATCCATGTCTAGTGTCTCAAAATTTTCAAGAGGCATCTTTTTTAGTATGAACAGAACACAATTCCATTGGGAAGTTATTTCATATCTAGCAGTTCCACAAGGGGGACACCTACTGTCTTCCTTTCAAGGTACACATTTATCTGTCAGTTGGTCCATTGTTCAAGGCCTGAGGGAGGGAGGACAACGGTGTGTGTGTGCATGTGTCTGTCTGTCTGCCTGTCTGCCTGCGTGTGTCTGTGTGTGTGAGAGAGAGAGAGACAGAGACAGAGAATAAGATGCATAGAGGCATGGATGAGAGGTTTGCTTGTGTCCTTTAATACAATTAACATAGTTATCTTCCGTAATGATAACTGTAGTGTTTTCAGTAGTCTGAGGGGACACTGCATGAATGTGTCTTATAATATTTTTTCTTGAAATGAGATCTCCTCCTAAAGTTAGAGATCTTAGAATGCCATTGGAATGGTAATATTTCAGGCCAGGTCTTTCTTCAGCTTTGCAGACCTTTTGAGAGAAATATCAACACAGACATTTCTGTGAACTGACATGCAAACACTGAGTAAAGCAAATTACCTCATGTAGTAGCTAGTTTAAACAGCTAAATAAATGGCTGTAAAGGATTATGTTTGAGTCAGTGTTTTATTCTGCTAGAGCATTGATGGAGACTAAACTGTATGGGACTTCCATTATTATGGTTTAAGTTCCATAATAAAAATCACAGTAGCTAATGTTGGGTGATCATCCTTATTTTATTGCCAGTCACCATGCTTATAGTCTTTACGTGGTACTTTAGTTTTTGAAAACTTTGCAACTATTTCATGAGGTGGGAACTGTTCAACACTGATTTCTGTGGATGGAGAAACCAAGACAGTAAGAAATTACTCAAAGTTACATGCTGTTAACAAGTAGAGATGAACTAAAAGTTTATACTTTACCACATTGTATTAGTTTCTTGTGGCTGCCCCGCCCCCCAATTACCACAAATTCAGTGGCTTAAAGCAAAAGAACAAAATTAATATCTCACTGTTGCAAAGAAAAGAAGTCTGAAATCAAGGTGTTGGCAAGATAGCATGCCCTCCAGAGGCTCAAGAGAACAATCTGTTCCTTGCATCTTTGACCTTCTGGTGGCTGCGGGTATTCCCTAGCGTATGGCCATACCATCCCAATCTCTACCTTTGTCTTCACGTCAACCATGTGTGACTAAATGAGAAATCCCTCTGTCTCTCTCTTATGAGGATATGTACGATTGCACAGAGGTACCACACAGATAATCCAGGATAAGTGTTGCATCTCAAAATTCTTGATCTCATTTTTTCCACATAAATTAACATTTACTCTTCTGCCACATCCGATAATATTCACAGGTTCCATGGATTACAAAGAAGATATATCTTTGGAAGGCCAGTTTTTAGTCTCGTACACACATGTAGTGAAGAACCCTCAAAACCTGCTTAGAAAGCTCAGAATTACTCTTCAGTATTTGGTCCATGTGCATTTAAACAGAAAATATATTCCTTCCAGGGAAAAATAATGATGGAAATCTAAGTTACATAAATAGGACTAAAAAAAACACTACAAGAAATTATTAGAAAACATAGGTCATTTCATTCAGATAATTTATTAAAAATGACAGGGAATGAGTTGTGCGACTCTAAAAGTCTTACGACAAAATGAGGCTCAGGGTTGGGCTTGAGTGCTCAGTGACACAGCACTCGTGACTGTGAACCAATTAGGAAACAGGACAGTGAAGACTCTGGTGGATACAGTGAGGAGGTGGGACACGTGGAGTGTACCTGCACAAACTGGCCCAAGACTGACCCTAGAGGCAAACATAATGCCTCATTCAAGTTGACACAGATTCCTCCCACTCTTTTCTGGAAGGCTTGGGTCCGATGCTAGCACCCAAAGGAAGAAATGAAAGACTGGCAAGTTCTTAGGTATTTTCATCATGTTAGAAAATGCTTCATCTATGTTTTTGTAAATTTTCCGAGTTATAAGGTGCTGTCTTCCATTTAAAGATCGCCATTTCTCCTATGGTATATAGCCATAGTCCAAGAAAGCTATATGGTGGAACTTTAAGATTTTCCTAAATTTCTTTATTATGGAAGCAATAAGCTACCTATTGTCCATTCCTTTTTATTAAACAGCAATTTTGAATCTAAATGGATACTCTTAGTTAATGTCTAATGTAGACACAATGTGGACACATACTTTTAATCAACATCCATGCAATTTGGGGCCACTTTGTAGATGGATAAGCATAAGCACACTCATGGAAAGGTATTCACCCTGCAGTCAAAGGGCATTTTCATGAACACTGAGATATCCATGTGATCCACTGACCAAACATGTGTTGCAATCTTTTAAAATGAAAACTAACACTATTTCTTTTGACAACTAATTATTCTTCATCATCACTGCTTATAGTATGTATATCTTTCCTTCATCAACCTGTTAATCTTTTACTAACATCTTATCCATTCATCCATCATCTATCATTTTTGCTAACATATCTGCTAAAGCTAGACTTTTATGAAAAACTCTCTAATCAGTCAAATATTTCACTTGCATAATTTTGGTAGAAGGGATTCATAGGTAGTGATTAAAATAAATAAATGTTCTGAATATTCTATGAATTATAAGAAGTTGGGTTAATCATAGAACTTTTTAATATACAATGATAATTTACTCATAAAAATCAAGGTTTTGGAATTATATTTTTTATGCGATCCATTGGCTACAGTAAATAAAAGGTATCTATATCTATTTATATCTATATCTATTTCTCTCTAGACACACACACACACATATATATATATGTCCATATCTGATGTTATTTCCCTTTAAAAATTATTAATGAATGAGGCATTTTTCTGCATCATAGTTAGGGTGAAATCACTATTTAAATTAATTATGACAGCCATATCAATTAGACATAAGAGATTTCTAAAGCTAATTAGAGTCTGAGAGTTTTTAATTTGACGTCTGTCTCTGTGTAATATGTGCTTTATGCATTAAATTAATGAAATTAAGCCTGCATCATTATAAATTTCCACTTTCATAGTTCCATAAGTTTCACAATTACATGCCATATTTGAATGATAATTGAATGAAACTAAATAATTATGTTCACATCAGCATTGCTGAGGTATAAGAATGTATCCTTTACTTTTTACCTCATGTCCTTCCAAACAGGTCCTAGCAGAACACAACTTGTTCCTAACAAAACCTTACTGTCATTTCCAAAATAGGGACAAAAAATAGGAACTGCAAGGGAAGTAAAGTATATCAGAAGCATACTAATGTATTGTAAAACAAGGCAATAACTCAAGACCAAGTAATTATGAAATCCGATTAATACATAGTGTATGATTTTACACACTCTTCGTTAAAAAAAATTATCTGAGATGATTATTTGCTGTTAAACTCAATACATATATGAAAAAGTCTTATTTTTTTAAAGTAAAAAGTTGATTATAGGTCTTTGCTGCACAGACACTCAGATATACATACAAGGGTATATCACTATATAATGTTTTGAAATAAATCTTTAATGCATTCTGTGAAAATACATATTTAAAATGAAGAAAAGAATTAATTTGCATGCAAATGGGACTAAAACATAATATACAAGAGGACTGCAACCCTGCCTTTAAGATTTGCTTCTGACATTTGTGTTTTAACAGGCAATTAAAATTTAATTTGTCCTATGATGAAAAGCAAATCCTTTTATCCTATTTCAGCAGTCTGAAAAGGTACAGACTCTATTACAATATGAGACTGTGGCTGAAGGTTTCTTGTGCCCTCATGACCCGGTGGTGTGAAATTGATGATAATCCAATCAAAAGAATTACTTAAAAATAAGTCTCTACATAAATGATTCTGAGAGGAAAGACAATGTCCAAGAGAAAGGGATCATTGGTCATGTTCTCCATGAAGAATTTCAGATGAAATTTCATCTGTATTTTTTGCAATAGCTAGAGTATCCGGATAACATACCATTGGTTTTCTGCAATACCTATCTAGAGATTCTGCTGGGATAAGATTAGTGCAAAAAACCAGGTGGGAAGTTTCTGGTCTCCCGCTCAGAGCAATGAAGTAAGATGAAGTGAAGAAAGAAGAGGTGAAGGATGGAGGGGGTGGGGCGTGAGATGTTGCCAAAAGCTTAGTCGATGAGGTGTGTGTAAGTGACATTTGGCTAGCTAGAAAATTATAAGGTCTGTACAACTCCATATTGGTTTCCTTTAGACACCTTATGATTTTGATTTATTTTAAAATGATACAAGTATTCAAGCATAAGCCATCCATCCATCTAAATATGCATCCTACTTTATCAGCCTCAGGTTTTCTTAAAGAATACTGGGGATTTAACTCAGGCTTTAGAAACCAAGAGGAAGGCAAACCGTAAGAGACTCTTCAATACAGAAAACAAACTGAGGGGTGCTTGAGGGGTACTGGGATGGGGATGGGATACAACCGTAATGGATATTAAGGAAGGCCCTTGTTGGGATGAGCACTGGATGTTATATGTAAGTGATGAAACCATTAAATTGTACCACTGAAACCATTATTACACCATATGTTAATTAACTTGGATTTAAATAAAGAAGGAAAGAAAAGAAACCAAGGTTAAATGTAATCTAGGTTAAGAATTCTTAATAGGACAAGGAACATATTCTGAGATAGTTGTTTAGAGATACATGAAGGCATTTTCCATCATCACATGACTGCAGCTTTGGGGTGCCTGGGTGTCTCAGTCGGTTGAGTGCCTGACTCTTGATTTTGGCTCAGGTCATGATCTCATGATTTGTGAGTTAGAGCCCCACATCTGGCTCTGTGCTGACAGTGCAGAACCTGTTTGGGATTCTCTCCCTCTCTCTCTGCCCCCCCACTTGCTCTCTTTCAAAAATAAATTCGAAAAGGTAAAAAGAAAAGTTTTTTTCCAAATTCAAAACACCTTGTGATTATCCCCTTGTCATTCATTTGAGGAAAAAATAATTTATATCTATAAATCATATATATCTATGTAATTTACAACCATTTGGATCTAGAATGCAATTCTGTTTTATATATAAATAAATTTTTTGTAGCAGTTAAGTATGCATGAAATTCTAGATGAAGACTACTATATACATCAATAACATGTTTACTATGTTTGGATTTTATTATTTTTTAATTTTTTAAAAGTTGTTAATGTTTATTTATTTTCGAGAGAGAGACAGAGCACAAGCCTGGGAGGGGCAGAGAAAGAGAGAGAGACATGGAATCTGAAGCAGGCTACAGGCTCTGAACTGTCAGCATAGAGCCTGATGCGAGGCTTGAATTCAAGAACCTCGAGATCATCATCTGAGCCAAAGTCGGATGCTTAACTGACTGAGCCACCCAGGAGCCCCACTGTTTGGACTTTAAATTTAGCAAGAGTTATTAACTAGTTTAGAAAATTCTTTTTTTTTTAATAGCAATGTTGCCTGTCATATTACAGTCATTAATATAACACAACTGTATCAGTCTGGCTTTGTAGCTGAAACATTCATAATATTTCTGTGGTTACAGGGAAGCATTCGGCTACTTTATTCTTACTAGTATACTCAGTCTCAGTAATTTCTTTATCTAAAAAAATATTTTAGGGGAGACTGGGTGCCTCAGTTGGTTACGCATCTGACTCTTGATTTCTGCTCAGGTCATGAACTCACAGTTCCTGGGTTTGAGCCCTGCATGGGTCTCTATGCTGACAGCGTGGAGCCTGCTTGGGATTCTCTCTCTCTCCCTCCCTCTCTCTCTGCCCCTTTTTGCTCGTATGTGCACCTACTCTGTCTGTCTGTCTGTCTCTCTCTCTCAAAATAAATGAATATAAATATACAAATATTTCATACTATTTTTGTTTATTTTTCCTTTAAATTACACTTAGGGCATTCCATTTCTTCCTTTGCTAACTAGTGTGGTAGGATTTATTACACATAAATATTATTTCAGGAGAGCAGAGGGAATTAGATAGCTAAATAAAATCTATATTTAAAAGAAAAAGGGCACCTGGGTGGCTCAGTCAAGTATCCACTCTTGATTTCAGGTCAGGTCATGATATCACGGCTCATTAGATCAAGCCCCACAAAGAGCTCCACACTGATGGCACAAAGTCTGCTTGGCATTCTCTCCGTCTATTTCTGCCCCTCCCTGACTTCATGTGTGTGTGTGTTTGTATGTAGACACATGCACACATGTCCTCTCTCAGGACAAATAAATAAATAAACTTCAAAAGTAAAAGGATAATGGGTCAGAAAAGGTTGAGAATCGGCACACCAGGTAAGTGTGTTAGATGAGAGTGTGGGTATATCAAAATGTAATGACTGAGATCAGATGTCTCGAAATTGGATCTTAGCCATCTTCATGAAACAAGGAATGGTTTCTGACATCCAATACACTAAAGCACATGAAAAATTATTCAACTGAGGAGTTTGCAACATCAACCACGAAGTAGAGGATGGAGTCACCTGAACTCAAGATCTGATTTGAACATATCCCTCAAGAAAACATATCCCTCCAAAAAAAAAAAAAAAAAAAGGAACCTTCTAGGTAGCACTTACTCCTGTCTACAAGCAATTGAAAATCATAATATGCAAATGTAAATGCCAGCAATAAAATTTTTATTTAATACTATATGAAGTGTTTTAACATTTTAATAAAAATGTCCATTCTTCTACATATTGCTATCACTCAATTTATGGAGTAACTGAGTTTTCATATTGGGTACATAGGAGAAATATGTAAAATCTGCTTTTTTATTGGCACATGGATATAACTCTGATATGATGAAGAAAGTCAAATATTTGCTCCTAAACTGATTTGACAACTTGTAAAGAGCTATTTTTTTTTTCATATTGGCTCGTGCCATGTTATGCTGAGCAATACAGTTTAAGGCATTTTAATAGTTGCCAGTAAGATCAAATTGTTACTTGCCTGGTTGGTCATATTTCCTTTCAAATCACTAAGTATATTTTGAGGAAATATACTTAGTATATTTTGCCTTCTTTTCCACCATATTCCCAACTCATTTCCTATTTCACCATTACTAGCTGCTTACTCTGGAAACAGGCATTGTTGCATTCATTTATCATAACTTAAGATGTTTTCTGTGTCCTGTTTACTAATGATTATATGGATTAGCTTGGATCTCCTGAGAAACAGTTACCAAGGTGAGAAGATACATGCTAGAGAAAAGCAGAAGGAGCCTTGAAATTGGGATAATGTCTCAACCCCTTGTGAAAGGGAAGAGAGACGAAGGAGTAGGCTGTAGAAAAAGTCTTAAAGTGCAGTGCCATCAGAAGTTCCAACAGGGGTGCCTGTGGGTGGTTCAGATGGTTAAGTGCCGGCCCCTTGATTTTGGCTCAGGTCATCATCTCATGGCGTCACGGGTTCAAGTGCCATGTTGGGCTCTGCACTGCAGTGTGGAGCTTGCTTGGGATTCTCTCTCTCCCTCTCTTTCTGTCCCTCCCCCACTCACCTTGTCACTGCCTCCCTCAAAATAAATAAACTTTAAAAAAAATTCTATCAAAGTTTCCACTGAAACACTGAGGAGTCTTCAGGTGGAAGTTGCCCTTTGGAGGAATCCCACATTTTGCTGGCATGATCCTGCCTTGAGTCATCAGCTGGATCATTCTCAGTCATCAGCTGGATTTTGGAGCAAATGTAGTGGCAGCTCCAGTGAGATGGCAGCTGAGACCGTCAGTCACTATGTCCCCTGCAGTGGGCACTCTGAGTAGCACATTTACAGCTTAGTAAAAGGTGCTTCTGGAATCAGGAGCCATATGTGACTGCCTTCTTTCACTTCCCACTACGCACTGGCAATGGGGCTGTCCTGCTCCAGGAGCCCAATCTGAAACAGTTATGCACACCAGTGCTCAGTGTCCCTGACTTCCTTCAGGTCACAGGGGAGGTGAGAAACAGATTCTAGGTGTCAGGCTTATATTGCAGTTTAGCAACACTCATCAGAGAAAAATTTTGCTACTAGGAGTGGGCAAGGGGTAAGTAAGAAACAGGCTTTAATTTGATTATAGGGAATAAAATAGACATTCTTCATATGCCTGTCCATGAATTCAATTTGTGGAAGGCTTCTTTCTAATTTTTGTTTTGAGAACAACAATTTTGCTGCTCAAAATCTTCAGATTATTTTTCATATTTTCATTTTCTGATCCTTTGCATACACAATGCGTACACATGTGGTCGGAGCCGTTCTTTCTTAAACTCTTAATGGCTGTGTGATGTGCGGGGTTTGTTTTCGATAGGAGCTGCAGCCTGCATATACACTTGCCTTGTGTGCAGTTAACATCCAGGGGCACTCAAGGTTAATTAGAAATGGTAATAAGTTTAATCATGATGAACTCATTTGGTGCTGATGCGGATGTCACCTGTAATTCCATAAAAATTCCATTGTAATTTAGCATTAATTAATGTCCACTTATCAACGAGTGTTACAGCAAATTAGTACAGAAGTGACAAGTTATGTGCTTAAGAAATGCTTAATGGGGGAAAAACAGCATTTACTAGGTCATCTTAAAATATAACAGATTGAGACATCTTTATTATTTAAAATATGAGATTAAAATCAGGTAAAGTGGTAATAATTAGGCGAGACTTTTGATAAGAATTTGCGAACTAATGGGGTTGCAGCAAACATGAGGAATATGGATTTGCTTGGATTACCATTTTTTAGCATAAATGACAGAGAAGATATGCAGCTGTTCTTATCATTGCCCTATAATAAGAGAAGCTGCTGAATTTTCAATAATCATCATCATGAGGCAATGGTCTTACTCATGTAAAATAAAAGCATTTTTCTCCGTATGTAAAAATGCTATTAGCCATATTTGAAGGCATTATACTCAGATATCATTTTTCCATTTCTGTAAATGACAACCATTAAATGCAATCGTAGCTACATGACAAGACTATTTTTATTACATCAAAAGGAAGAAAGGGATTAAAATGAATTTATTCAAAGGTGTGATTTGTCATTTTCCCCCCCTTATCAAGGCACATACAGGACAGCTTTAAATCTAAACACTGAGATCTGACCTCATATTTGAATAAGTTAATGTGATCCGGTGTTCTCTAGAAGTACAGAAACCTCTCTTTTGTATCCAGAAATCTCGGGAGAAATTTTGGCTTTTAGGCGGTCAGCTCCAAGGTTCCACTTCTTTTCATCATTTTCCCTTTTATCATTTAGCAATTCTTGACAGCTTACAGGGTATTCTAGGTGCCATACTGGCAGTGCAGTATGGAGAAGCACTTATAGAAAGTCTCTTTCCTTTTACATAGATCTTTTAAGGGCATGTTAAAACTATTTGGAAGATTTCTTCTCACAGATAGAGACTAATCACTACAAATGCAAAACTGAAATCCATACTTTACAGAAAAATGTTAGAACTATCAAATTTTTACTGAAGTATTTTTTTTTATTTTAATTATGAATTTGGTTCCATTAATGTATGTTCTTAAGCAGTATAAATTATTTTTACCTTAGAACAAAGACATGCTAATTAGGGATTCAGTATTATGTTTCTAGATTTATTCATCAAGCCACTTTTAGTTCACTGGATTTATCTTTGGCTTTGAAGATGCATTTTTCCCCCTAAACATTCATGCTCAGGGTAAGAAAAGAGGTATTGATAACATAATAAAATAGACAGGAGAAATATTGAGTTGGGAATATATCTTTGTTTCTACAGGTACTTAAACATGGCAGGTAAGACCATTACTATCATTCTTCAATAAATGGGGATACAAATTCAATCAAAGTGGATGTTTTGACAGGAGCATCAGGTGTAAGTGAACTGGGGGTTGCCTGAAATAAGAAAACAGACCATTCTTGTCCACTTTTGACCTCTAAATTCCAAATACGGTGCCTGGCACTGATGAGGTACTCCATAAGTATGTATTTATATTTTAAATGGAAAGTAGGTTTGGCATCCCATGTAGAAACATAGCATTTCAACACTGAATTGTCTTTAACTGTAACATTTTCCAACCTCCATAAATTTCTCCATGAAAACATCAATTACTTCTTTTATGCCTACGTCTACAGATCAGAATTGTTTTCAGCATTTTTGAATGCTTAGGTGAACAAATTATTCTAACAACATGGAAGACTATTCTTTTTTTTATGTTTAATTATTTTTGAGAGAGAGAGAGAGAGTAAGCAGGGGAGGGGCCGAGACTGAGGGAGAGAGAGAGGGAGGGAGGGAGGGAGGGAGAGGGAGAGAGAGAGAGAGAGAGAGAGAGAGAGAGAGAGAGAGAGAGAGAGAGAATGAATCCAAAGCAGGCTCTGCACTCTCAGCAAGGAACCCAACACAAGGCTCAAACCCATGAACCGTGAGATCATGACCTAAGCTGAAATCAAGAGTCAGACAACTGACTGAGCCACCCAGTCCCCTCTGGACTATTCTTTTTTAATTCGGTATTATTTATAGTGAATTGCACAAAACTTTAATTGTACAGCTTTATAAATATTCATGTATATTTGTACTCAGGTAGCCACCACCCAGAACAAGATCTAAAAGATTTCCATCATTCTAACAGTTTTCTTATCCATACTCAGTCAACCAACCTCTAAACCAGCCTCTAAAATCTTACCACTATCACCACAGAATCATTTTAAACATAGAAGTTTGAGTTCATATAAATGAAATGGTACGTCTAGCTTCTTGCCTCAATATTATGTCTGAGAGAGTCATCCATAATGTCATATGTGACAGTAGTCCTTCCTTTTGCATATAACTGTGAAGATTCTATTTTATAAATATACTATAATATGTATGTATCTATTCCATTGTTTTTCTAATTTTTTGTTATTATGTATAACATTGTTAAAAGAGTACTTTACAAGTACACAACGTGATCATAAGTATTAATTTCTGCTGAGTATATACCTAAATGTGAAATTACTGGTTCAGATTTTATATACCAATACATACATATGATCATTACCAATTTCTATTTTCAAAACTGATGTATGGGAGTGCTAATTTTTTCACATACTCACTAACATTTCTTAGGGACAGTCTTTTCAACTTTATCCACTATGTAGAGGGTGAGTGACATCTCACTGTAGATTTTATTTGCATGCAGGCATAGATGCATGAATGAATTAAATATAGCTTCCAAAGAAGTAAAAGTCTTGACTACTTTTGAACACCCCCAATTATTACAAACTCAATCAACACTACATACTTTTTACTTAAAAAATTAAAACAAAAACAAAACTACTTCACAGTGTAATAAAACCTTCAAAATATGCTTTACCCAATACCATCAATACATTTCTTTTTGGAGTGTTCCAATTTTGATCCTAATTGAAACTGTACCTAATAGTTTCTCAAATAAAATTTCAGACCTCCTATGTCCTTAAGTTTGATTTGGATCCTCCTCCTTTCTGTTCCTTGTTATTTTGGACTTGGGTTTATTGAGAGGCGTGGCATTTTGTATTATAGTTAATTCTCTGTTTATTTACCTGGGTCCTCCACCAAATTGTAAGTATCCTACAGGTAATGATCATGTGTTATTTTAGGTGGCATATTCTGTGTCTTACAAAATAGTTGGTATGATAAAGTTTTTGTGCAATGAATTACTATCAGGTTCATAACTCTCTACCTTGGAAAAGCTCTCTGTCTATATGGAAAGAAGATAAAGGAGAGGGAGGCACACACAGATAATGGCAGGATAGACAAAGAGATAATGAAAGAAAGAGACTGAAATTTTAATGTCTCATAGTCTTGTTAAATTAATCCCATATCCAAGTAAATAATGAATAAATGAATGAACGAATGAATGAATGACCCCCATATCCTTGTACTAAATCTCCCATCCACTGTGATTGGTAGGATGATGTATAATTTATCATCCAAATAGGATACTAATGAGAATAAAAAGGACATTTTAAGATGGGATGCTGGAACAAGAGTTATAATCCAGTTCATACAATAAAAGGTATAAATCTTAAGTAGTTTGTGTTTAAGCTAATTTGAGTGGGTTTCTAGTCCTTGTACCCCCAAAACTCTTGATATATTATAAATATTTGATACTGTATGATCCTCTGATTTCTTACAGAACTATATCTCAGAACAGGAAAGACTTAAGAGCAGTCTTGCATGATCCATGAGAGGACACTGAAATGAAAAGCACATAATTCCAGATCCTGTCAAATAAAAATTATTAAGGATTAACTGAATATCTCCATTCTAATGATCCCAATGGATTCAACTGCATTTCCCAGCTGAAGTTTTATGGCATTCAAAGGCACAGGTGTTCCTACCTAAAGATATCTGTTAAGAATATACAGTGGAAAAATCTTGTAAGACCTAGAAAGTGTTGAAGAGGGATGGGATGCATTTTAGGAGCTTTTTCTTAGACTGAATAAATGAAGAGGCTCCAAAGGGGGTTCGATCTAAGAAAGTGAATCAAGGAAAAGTGTCTAAAGTCCATGTTTTCAAGGTATGTATATTCTAAAACAAAAACAGAAACAGTCTTTACACAGAGGTGTGAGGAGTTCCTTTGAAGAAGGAAATATTGTTATGCAAATTGTTTCATAATCCACAGGGAGTAGTGGGGGTGGAGGGCAGTTCTCCAGAGGACAAGTAAGAGCTGGAATCTTGGAAGCCTTTAGCATAGAAAAAAAGCTTCAAACAATCTGGACTACAGAAAAAAAAAAATCCCTGAAATTAAACATGGGAGCCTTTAAGTCTCCTCAGCTCTCATGCCCCACATAAGAAAGCCTCATCGTTATCATGAGATCAGTAGGTAAGCAGACAATTTACAGTTTCATCCAGGAGTCCTCCAGACTTGTTGTTCCTTCCTTATGACTTCTTAGACAGCCATATCTGTTTTATAATTCTTCAAAAGCCTTATAATACATTAGTTTTCTGTGTGTGTGTTTCCTTTCTAGACTGAACTCTCAAAGTGGAACTGTTTGGTAATCATCTGCTTTCTGTGCATATAACACTGGGAGTAAAACATTCTAAGGGCTGAATAAATCTTTGCCGAATAAGTAGAAAAAATAAATGAATTAATTTTCCTTCTCTTAGTATTTGTTTCTGTTTATCATCAAAAATTTAAAGAAAAGACCAGATAATTTCTAAATATACCACCAACTTTAAATTTGGTGTTCCAATATTCTCTAAGTAATTTTTAAAATATACTTTCAAAGGCTAAAATTACTTTACTGTGGTAAAAAAAATGACATTGAAAGCCCTCTGTTTCCATTTTACATTTACTGTATTAACATTTAAAACCCTGGTAGTTATACATGAACATTAGAGAGCCTATTTTTAAAGAAGTATTTATGATTGAATAGGAAATGCTAGGAGGCAGAAATTCCAAATAACTCTACGACATTACTGCACTTAAAAAAATTGCCATTAATTTTGAACAATGGGTTGTTTTATGTGCGTGACACCCTATCTTCAAATGCCAAGAATTATAAATAGCATTTCTATAATAATACAGAGATTATAGAACAGTTTTCTCATACACTATTTCATTGATTTTCAAATAATTTTTAGGAGAAAGAAATGTTCCCTCATGAAATTATGTTATTGTTCTTGAGTCTGTTCTGCGATTCCAACAATAAAACAGAGTCAAAATGGTGTTATTATGGACAGAAAAAGACAGGAGATCCTGAAGTCCCAATCACTTGGCCTTGCTCCTACCCCCTTCAGTGAATTCTGAGATGCTTCCAGTAAACCCTAGCACTCTGTGGAACCCAGTTTAAATGGCATTAACTATGTAACAAGCCTTTATTTATTTATTTATTTATTTATTTATTTATTTATTTATTTATTTATTTATTAAAATCTGGAACACTTCACGAATTTGAGTGTCATCCTTGGGCAGGGGCCATGCTAATCTTCTCTGTATCGTTCCAATTTTAGTATATGTGCTGCCGAATTGAGCAATGTAACAAGCCTTTAAAGATCTGATGCATTGAATATAATACTAAGAGAGATTAAACAAATTTCTCAAGGTCAGAGGATATGTATATAATGGACATAGGATAAACCCACATATTCAGACACTAACTTTCATATCATTCCTAGTTCACCAAAGTTGGATATGAATATTTTTAGAGCCTACTGACCCATCCACTAGAAAGTCACTCATCTCTACAGTAAATCTGTGAAATCACTTTCTCCTCCTCCTTCCATATTTGCTACCCTAGAGAGCTGTGTTACTTTCATTGAGCAAGTCTTTTCGTCCTTCATTTCCATTCTAAATAAGTTATCCCTGCAAGAAAGCATTTGCCTAATTCTCCTTTATATCATGTCTCTAAGGCAAAAGACACAGAAGGTGACAACAAAACATTCATTAGTCATATTTTCTGTGCCAGTTTGAGAACTGGTTAAAAATCTCTACTCAAATGAAGCTCCCCTAACTAATTCTTTGGGGCCATTTGCACACAGATGCCATGGATTCTTAGGCTTACAGGTTCCATGCTGCATGCAGGCAAGCTAGGTCTGTAGTTTCTCTTCTCTCTCATGGATAATTTTCTTCCCTAAAATTAACTATAAAGTAGCCTTGACTTATCAGGGGAAGCTGGTTTTCTTTAGAGAAGACTGAGTAGACAAAGAGCAAAGAAGACAAAGTAAAGAATACCTTTTTGCTTCATATGCAACTAATATCCTCTATTACAAATTTTCCAATAATAACTTATACATTGATACTTTACAATCTTTGACACTTATAAATCTCCACATGGCATCTGCCATCTGCCTTCCATTGGTGACAATTTGAATGAGAAAGGGTAAATAGTTTAGACCCTATTCAAGGTATCATCCTTATGATGACTTCACAAATAAAATCAAACAATTGTTGAAATATGTGCAGAAGTACCCTAATGTGAGCATTCTACCAAGAATTAATTTGCATTTTTCTTTACTGTTTTTAGCAAGACAGATTATCAGCAGTATCAAGTCAAAGGCAGGGACAGAATATGACCTTTAAAAATATCTTTCTTGTTCTTTCAAGAAATATGTAAATGGTCTTTTATTGTAGTTGTGTAACTATAATGTTAGCAAGCCTAATATTCCCAGAATATATGTAAAACTGGTTGAAAGAAATATCCCCTTTTCTGCAAAGAATACATTGAATAATAGCTTCATTTGTCTCACAAAGAGAAAACAAACCCAGGTGTTAGGAAAGAATTATTTGATGGGTATAGCAGGCAGTTTGTGGGTCCATATACTGTAGTCACATTCTCATTTCAGGTCATGCAACCCACTTATAACTACCAGCACCTGCAATTCCTTTCCTGAGTGGCTCTGGGAGCCTGTTCTACCATATGCATGGGAGAATGAATCATTACCCAGGAAAAGCCTTAACCCGTGGCTGACCAGAATTGGTAGACACATGGCTCCTTTGGTTCTTAAATTAGAAAACTCTGAAGCAAGACAATACTCTTTATGAGAGTTCTGTAATAGAACTAAACTTTAGTTATCTAGAGGGTGGCATGCTTGGTAACAAATCAGGTTTTAGCTTCCTCCATTTTCTCTTTCATTTTCCTACACTCCTACCAACGTTTCTTGGAATTACTTTTAAATATGCTAATTGCATTCAGGTCATTTTTTGTTGTTGTTGTAGGGTCTCTGTCTGAGGCAATCTAAACTAAAACAGAGGTTAAAATGCTTCATAATCATTTTTAAAGCTTGTGGGTTCTTAATCACCAGGGAAAAACAGGGAGCACTGGTAATTCTAGGTTGTATGAAGGAGGAGTCCTTGTTACTGAGGTCCAGAATGGACCCTCAGAAATGGCTTTGTATTAATACCCTGATAGAGCAGTGGCTGGTAAGTAATGATGTCCATACATATATACGGCCCAGACATGTCAGGGAATGAAGTCCTATTGATTGGACTTAGAATGGGGAAATCAAATTGCTTGGAAAACATTCTTTGCAGGACACTGGCAAGAAAGGTTCCACAGGCTAAAGCAGGGGGTTCAACCCACTGCTATGAACTGGAACTTAAACTTTTAAAACACTGTTAGTCTAATGAGACAGCCCAGACCACATTGGCTTAAGGCAGATAGTAAGAGGGTAGGAAGCCCACCTAGTGGAGAGGCTTCTACCTGGGAAGACACTAATCTAACATTTTTTAGTGTCATGGAATTGAAAGATTTTTCCTAGCTTTTGCTTTTAACACTAGACTTGCCAAACATCACACGTAAGCTCATATTCATCACACCAAGAGGACATGGTAGCTTGATCTATCTGAAGACACCTGAAGGGAGTTCATGTACCTCTGTATGCATGATGAAGAACGGGAAGGATAATAGAATTAGGACCTTCTCACTATTATAAGCACTCTGTGGATTGGGACTGGACATTCTTGATATGTACATAGGACAAGTCTGGCTCTCATGAAAATCCTTCCATGCACTTTCCTGGCTCCAAATTCTAGAAGAACTCAACCAGTTATTGGTAATAAACATCTCTTTGTTCCTTTGATAATTCCTCTGATAATAATGCCTATATCAAAATTATGTAGAGGAGTATCTATCGATCTATCTGAAGTTCCCCTCCTTATATTTATTTAAAATTTCTCATTTCCTGGTTAAACCCTATCTGAAATAGTTTCCAACTACTTATATCAAGTATTTATTGAGCATTTACTATGTGTCAGTCACTACTTGTGCATGAGAGGGATAGCAATGAAAGCGGACAAGGCCCCTCAATTGATAGAGCTTACATTTCAGTGGTATAAAGATTATCAGATACTTACTATTATAGCTAGTTAAGACAAAAGATTTTTAAAAATGCATGAAATGACCAGTATTCAAGATAAATAAAACATCCTCTAGGTCTTTTTATTGTCAATCCTTTTGATAAATAAGGTACATATAAATTATTTGGTTTAAATTAATATAATTTTAAGCTTAACTGAATATCAAATGCCTTATTAGGTTATACAGTCATGACCTAACTCCTGTCAAAGAACATGATCCCCTTAAGCTCTATACCCTAGCTAATAAGAACCAATTCCAGGCCCTAGAACAATTTCTCTTTTATGCCTCTGTACTTCACAATTACCATTCCTTCTGTTTAAATGACTTCCCTTCAACTACCGTCTTCCTGGAAAATTACTGTTCAATCATCAAGACCCCAAACAAAAATTACTTACTCGATTACTGCCCATATATATAGTTCTATTCTCTAGGCCCTCTGAGCACCTTCACATCCCTAATTCTGATGACACTGCTCAGGGCATATCTAAGTACTGCATATGCAATGCTCATTTGCAGTTATGTATACGCTTTTTTTTTTTTTTTTGAGACAGAAAGCACATGTGAGTGGGGGGAAAGGGCAAAGGAAGAGGGAGAGGAAGACAGAGAATCTTAAGCAGGCTCCCCACCCAGCACAGAGCCCAACATGGGTCTCCGTCTCACGACTTTGGGCTCAAGAGTTGGACACGTGACCAAGTGAGCCACCAAGGCTCATGTATAAGCTTTTGTTCATTATTGGACTGTGAATTCTTTAGATCAGGACATCTCAAAGTTTAACATGTAATTTAGAATTATAAGAGAAACGTGTTATAATACAGATTCTACTTCAGTGGGTGGGGTCTGTGACTCTAAATTTCTAACAAGCTGCCAGGTGACCTTAATGTCTGATACTACTCATGCCTGAACCATACTTTGAATAGTGAAGCTTTAAATGTTACTTATTCTGTTTGGATTGTAACTTCCTGGCATGAAATTTGGCACTTTATAGGTACATCAGTGTTTACGTATAAATGGTTTGATTCACATGCTGTTATCCTTTCATATAACCCCAATACCAAATTGCAAAACTCCTTGGATGTCTTTATTTTCTCTGCAAGACTTCCTTGAATACTGTATGTACATGGGGCTTCCTATAATTAGAAATATATAAAATACGGTGGTGAAATTGTAGCTCAGCTTTGTAAGGTGACTGGTCAGAGCCGTAAATTAAAAGGTAAAATGTTTCTGACATATTTAACTTTTGAAGTACAGTAATATATTAAAGTAACACACTTCTATATCCAATGCCATAATTAAATTTTAACTCATAAAAAATAATCAACTCCCCACAGGAACAGAGCATTTTCAGTTAAAAAGCTACTTATCATTTCTACAGCCATACAATGTTGAATGTGCTGTTTGATCTTTTAACAATTTCATTTTAAAATATTCACAAAAGAGTGGTAATTAAATTACATGGGTGCCATGGTAACCACTGCATTAAATATGCTTAGACTCTGTGCCTTAGCATTTTGGTAGGGAAAAGGGTATTCTTATTCTGTGACAATTACAAACTATGGGTGTTTAGGTCAACCTCCGCCAGCCTTCCAGAAGAGGGTAGGCATATATAACTAAAGTTAGATCAAGAATAGTGGGCACTACTCAGGTATAAAGGAATCCTATAGCCAAGTAGAAAGTCTAATGGACTGAGAATCAAGTCTCAGGCTAGTCGAGGTTCTGTTATTGACTAGCTGTGTGTTCCTTACTTTGAGCTTACTTTGAGCTGCAGACTCCTCACATGTAAAATGAGAAGGTTGAATATGGAACCAGATGTTCTGGAATTCAACCTTGACTTTTCCAATTCTATGAGATCTTTATGATGTAATAAGCACTATATATTTTTACACACTTTATAGCATATAATTTCGGCATTAATGTCCCAGGGCTGATTAAAAAGTACTACAAACTGGGTGGCTAAAAACCATGGAAATTTTTCTCTCATAGTTGTGGAGATAAGAAGGCTAAAACTAAGATGCTGTCAGAGCAGTGATCCTTTGGAAGCCTCTAAAGGATGATGCATCCTTGCCTCTTTTAGCTCCTGGGAGCACAACACTTTCCTTGGTTGTGGTAATGTAAGTTCAGTCTCTACTTGTCTTTACATGGCCCTCTTTCCTTTGTGTCTCTGTGTGCCCCTCTTCTTATAAGGACATCAACCATAATGGCCCGCCCTATTCCATCATAACAAATTGTATCTAAAACAACTCTATTCCACATAAGGCAATTTTGAGGTACTGGAGTTAAGACTTCAACCTACTTTTAGAGGTACACAATTCAACCCATAAAAATTTCCTTTTGTGAAATCCAAATCATATTGTGTCTCTTTATTTTAAGCTATAATCTGGTTATAAACTGGAAAACAAAACCATGTAACTCTTTGTACACAGTCTTAGTCTCTAATGTATTGTATTGGGTAGGGGGATATATTCGGTGATCATACTGCAATACCATGACTTTAGCGCTATATTTTTAAGTAAGTGTACTTCCTCGGAGAAGAGAATAACAGAATTGCTCAATGTTTTGGGAGGATAAAACAGATCTTTGCGATCCACTTCACAGTACTATTTTGGGCCATCTAGTCTCAAGACAGCTGAGATGTATAGTCCATGCAGTGTTGCCCAATCTCCACATAAAGCATCTGCTATATGGTCTCAACTTTTTGCTTTACTTTCTTATAATTGTGCAAGGCTGTTGGCCATGCCTAGAAGTAAACCAAAAGTAAGGCAACTAATGCTTTGCAACAACAGGAATTGTGAGCCAGTGGATAAATGTCTAAATGTCTATCTTCTGAAAAGACAACCAGGGCTAACAAACTCATAGATACACCATCCATTGTTTTTATTTTTCTTATTCTTTTTCCTTCCCCATCTCCCACTGTCATCTCCCTTACATGAGTTACCAGGACGACTTCCAAAATAAACCACCTACATCCAAAGGTCCATCTGCATACTCACAGTCTGCTTTAGGGCACTCCAAGTAAAGACAGAGGAGCAAGTAGGCAAAAGAGTGGCCTGTGCAAAGACCCTTAGTTGTGAAAGAGAAAAATGTTGAGGGACTAAAGGAGTTAGGTGTGGATACAGCAGAGGCAAAAGAAAGAAGGTAATGAGAGGCAGGGTTATGAAGGTGTATATCTACTGCATGAGGGAGTTTTCACTCTGCTTTCATTTAAGGAACAATCATATATATTTTTATGCAGATGAGAGCATGATACAATTTGCGCTTGACAAGAATCACTCTGAGCAGACCCGGGAGGGGAGACCAGTTGGGATACTCTTGCAAGAGTTCAGTAGTGAGACAATGAGGGTCCAAATGAAAATAATGATAACAAAGCCAAGACTGGGCATATAGAAAAAGGACATACAAAACTAGTTTTGATTATATCAAATTTAGTGACTGCATACTTGTAAAAGGTGAGGAGAAAGGAATAGGAGGGATTCCTAGGTTTCATTTGAATAACTAGGCTGTGAATAAATGAGGAAGGACATGTTTGAAGGAGATACAGCGTTGTCCAAATTAATATATAATATTTTAGTTTTTTTCTTAAACTTTAATGTGTATATAAAGCACCTGAGGATCTTATTAAAATGTGGATTCTGATTCAGCAGTTGTAGACGAGGGCCTGCACTTCAAATAAGCCCCCAGGGGTAAGAGATGCTACTGCTGGTACTCAGCACACTGGGTAGAACAGTAAACCAAACTGAATAGAACAGGCATGAGCTAAAGACTCTGTCGGTAAGATTCTAACCCACTTCTAGCTTGAGCATTTGCCAAAAGCCTCCATGCCTCTTAATTTTGTGTCCTTGCAGCAACAACCTAATAGGTTTACTCTCCCAATCACTTTGCTAGCCCTTCTTCACTCATACCTTTTCAACAGCACATGTCTCTTCGTTGTGCTGCCAATATTCCAATCACTTTTATCCCGGTAACCCTGTCCTAACCCTACCGACCTCTGATGATTCAGTGACATCAACTACTGCTCTTTTTTATTTATGCCAGTTTGGGTGCTTTCTATCCTTTCCCAATTTGGAGGACTTGCCACTACTTATGGTCTTTTATTTAAATTCTCAGGCTTTTCTACTCTTTCTATATTAGTGTGTTGGTATAAACTAGGTTCAGTAGATTTCCCACTACTTTACACATTGGCTTTTACTTCAACTTCCTCTGCCTCTCCTTGTTCATAGAGGAAATGTTTAATGTGTACAATTTCTCCCATTTAAGAGTAATTAAAATATATCTGCCTAATTTGCTAGAAAACTCAGGTCATAAAATCCTATGCTCATAATGCTTTCAAGAAGCGGAGTCAAAGGAAGCTTATAGAATCAAACCATTAATAAAAGGGAACAGACTTTCACATCTCTCCCTTCTCTCTTTTGCTATATTCATTAAATAGGGACATGTACAATGAGATTCATTTCTCCTGAAGAGAAAAAAATATGAGTTTTTTCCAGTCTCATCTTAATATAATCCCCGGCTTTGGGTTCCTCTCTTCTGTATTTAAGAATATCATGGTACGTTCCTCAAAATTTGGTGCAGTGGTTCTCAAATGTGAGTAGTATATCTTACCCAGGGAATGTTTAAGAATGTATATGAGAATAGGGAGAAGGCAAGATGGCAGAACAGCATGGAAGGTTTTTGTGTGTCTCACGTCCATGAAATAAAGCCAGACCAACACTAAACCATCCTACACACCTAGAAAACTGATTGGAGGATTAACACAACCATCTGCACAACCTGAACCACAGAAATCAGCAGGTACACAGTGCAGAGAGCTGAACTTGGGGAGCAAGAAGCCACGAAAGGTGTAGGGAACTGCTTTTGCGGGCAGAGAGAGGATGGAGACTGGGGAGGCGGGTAGAATATGGGAAAATCACACCCCCCCAAAAAAAACAGCTGGAAAGAAAGTGGAAAATTGGAAACAGCCACAGGGAATAAACTAAAAAGGGAGAAAGGAGAAAAGAAGGCTTAAATTCCATTAAGAATGTAAATAAGGGGAGTGCAAAGGCTGCAACTCCACAGCTTGATAACTGGCAGTGCTCTGGTGGGAAGGGCAAATCCCCAGGAACAGAGTGGGGTCCGGGAGGTTCTCAGGTCACACAAGGAAAAGTGGGTCCACTGTGGGAAGAACATTTAGCAGAGACTATTGAAGCCACCTGGTCCCAGGAGACCCCAGAAGATGGCCACATTCCCTGGTGCTGGGGCAAGGTCATTAAGGGTGAAGTCTGGTGCCAGATGTGTGTTGTGATTTTCCATAATCCCTGAGACGCTGCTGCAACATTATCTTGTAAACATTTTCTGCGATGGGCTGGCACCTGGCTGCAGTCTTGGGGCACCAGGAACAACAGGGTCCAGTGGGTGTACCTGGGTGCAGCCAATATTAGGCCATTACTCATTCGGCCATTGCTTAGTGAGACCCTCCTGCAGAGGGGTGGAACGGATCAAAACTGCAGTCCTTTGGAAGTAAGGGGCCGGAGAAAACAGCTGCATATGAGACAAAACTTGGGAGAGAGGTACTGCCTGGGGCCTGGTCACAGAGAGTGAAGAAGCAAGGAGTGGATGAGAGCTGAAGACAGAGGGCAGGTGCGTGATTGCTGATCTGGGAGAACAGACTGGGTGGCTGGGTGGCACCATTTTCACGGCTCCTGCGCATGCACATACGACCTACTAGCCCCACAACAATCCACCCCCGTAGGCTAGCAACACCATCTAGTGGAGAGCAGAACTGTTACAATGAGTGCCGCCCAACTGGGCCAACTTCGCTCTTCAAGAATACAAGTCTCACCACCGGCTTAATTTATGGACTATAAAGAGATACATAAACTGACTTCTAGGGGAAAATGAAGCAATTTCAGTCCTACTTCAATTTGCTAGCAGGTTCATCTATTCAATTTTCTTTCTTTTATTTTATTCTTTTTCCTTTTTCTATTTTACAATTCTTGTCTTTTTCTTGAATACAGAAAGAAAAAAATTCATTTTTATTAAAAATATCTTTAATTTTTATTACTATATTTTTTACCTTTGTGTAAATATTTTCAAATTCTACTTTACTTCCATCATTTTATTTTAGTCTACTTCAATGTACTCACCTTTTCAAATTTTCAAACAATTTCCTTTTTTGTTCTTTTTTCTCTTTTTTGTTTATTTTCTTTTTTTTGAATACAGAAAGAGAAGAACTTAATATTTACTTTCAATTTCTATTAAAATATTTTTAATTTTTATTACTATATTTTTTGCTGTTATGTACATTTTTTCAAATTCTATTTTACTTCCATCATTTTATTTTAGTCTACTACACTATATTCACTTTTTCAAATTTTCAAATGATTTTTTATCTTTTTTCTTTTTTAATCTTTTTTTTTCTTTTTCATTTATTTTCTTTTTTTCCTAACTACAGAAAACAAAATATTCATATTTATTTTTAATTTTTATTAAAAATATTTTTCTTTAATTTTTTTCATACTATATTCTTTACTTTTGTGTATATTTTTTCAAATTCTATTTTACCCCCATCATCTCATTTTAGTCTACTTCAGTGTATTCATTTTTTCAAAATCTCAAATGATTTTCCCCCTTCTTTTTTTTCCCTTTAATCTGTCAAACCACTTTCAGTACCCAGACCAAAACACACCTAGGACCTAGCATCATCTGTTCGATTTGTGTGTGTGTTTAATTTTTAATTTTAATATTTTTTTAATTTTATTTTTTTTAATTTCAATTTTTCTACCTCATTAATTCCTCTTCTCCCCTCAAAATGACAAAATGAAGAAATTCACCCCAAAAAGAAAGAGCAAAAAGAAACGACAGCCAGGGATTTAACCAACACAGATACAGGCAAGGTGTCTGAACCAGAATTTAGAATCGCGATAATAAGAATACTAGCTGGAGTCGAAAATAGATTAGAATCCCTTTCTGCAGAGATAAAAGAAGTAAAAAATATCCAGAATGAAATTAAAAATGCTATAACTGAGCTGCAATCACGGATGGATGCAGCAGCAGCAAGGATGGACGAAGCAGAACAGAGCATCAGCGACATAGAGGACAAACTTATAGAAAATAACGAAGCAGAAAAAAATAGGGAGAATAAGGCAAAAGAGCATGATTTAAGAATTAGAGAAACCAGTGACTCATTAAAAAGGAATAAGGTCACAATCATAGGGGTCCCAGAAGAGGAAGAGAGAGAAACAGGGATAGAAGGGTTATGTGAGCAAATCATAGTGGAAAACTTTCCTAACCTGGGAAAGACACAGACATCAAAATCCAGGAAGCACAGAGGACCCCCATTAGATTCAACAAAAATGACCATCAACAAGGCATATCATAGTCAAATTCACAAATACTCAGGCAAGGAGAGAATCATGAAAGCAGCAAGTGAAAAAAAGTCCCTAACATACAAGGGAAGACAGATCAGGTTTGCAGAAGACCTACCCACAGAAACTTGGCAGGCCAGAAAGGAGTGGCAGGATATATTCAGTGCGCTGAATCAGAAAAATATGCATCCAAGAATTCTTTATCCAGCAAGGCGGTCATTCAAAATAGAAGGAGAAATAAAAAGTTTCCCAGACAAACAAAAATTAAAGGAGGTTGTGCCCACTAAACGAGCCCTGCAAGAAATTTTAAGGGGGACTTTCTGAGGGGATAAAAGATGAAATATATATATATATATATATATATATATATATATATATATACACACACACACACACACACACACACACACACACACACACACACCAAAAGCAACAAAAGATTAGAAAGGACCAGAGAACATTACCAGAAACTCTAACTATGCAAGCATCATAATGGCAATAAATTCATATCTCTAACCGTCAATGGACTCAATGCTCCAATCAAAAGACACAGGGTAACAGAATGGATAAGAAAACAAGATCCATCGATATGCTGTTTACAAGAGACCCACTTTAGACCTAAGGACACCTTTGGATTGAAAATAAGGGGATGGAGAACCATCTATTATGATAATGATCAACAAAAGAAAGCCTGAGTAGCCATACTTATATCAGGCAATCTAGACTTTAAAATAAAGACTGTATCAAGGGACGCAGAAGGACATTATATCATAATCAAAGGGTCTACAGACCAAGAAGACCTAACAATTGTAAACATTTATGCACCAAATGTGGAAGTTACCCAAATATATAAATCAATTAATCACAAACATAAAGAAACTCATCGATAGTAGCACCTTAATAGTACAAGACTTCAACACCACACTCACAGCAATGGACAGATCATCTAACCAAAAAATCAACAAGAAAACAATGGCTTTGAATGACACACTGGACCAGATGGATTTAACAGATATATTCAGAACATTTCACCCTAAAGCAGCAGAATATACATTCCTCTCCAGTGCACATGGAACGTTCTCCAGAATAGAACATATACTGGGACACAAATCAGCCCTAAGTAAGTACAAAAAAGTCAAGATCATACCGTGCATATTTTCAGACCACAACACTATGAAACTTGAAATCAACCGCAAGAAGAAATTTGGAAAGTTAACAAATACTTGGAGACTGAAGACCATCCTACTAAAGAACGAATGGGCTAACCAAGCAGTTAAAGAGGACATTAGAAAGTATATGGAAGTCAATGAAAATGATAACACCACAACCCAAAACCTCTGGGATGCAGTAAAGGCGGTCATAAGAGGAAAGTATATAGTAATCCAGGCCTTCCTAAAGAAGGAAGATCTCAGATACACAACCTAACCTTATGCCTTAAGGAGGTGGAAAAAGAACAGCAAATAAAACCCCAAACCAGCAGAAGACAGGAAATAATAAAGATTAGAGGAGAAATTAATGTTATCAAAACAAAAAAAAAAAAAACAAAACAGCAGAATAGATCAATGAAACCAGAAGCTGGTTCTTTGAATGAATTAACAATATTGATAAACCACTAGCCAGTTTGATCAAGAAGAAAAAGGAAAGGACCCAAGTAAATAAAATCGAGAATGAAAGAGGAGGGCTCACAACCAACACAATAGAAATAAAAACAATAATAAGAGAATATTATGAGCAATTATATGCCAATAAAATGGGTAATCTGGAAGAAATAGACAAATTCCTAGAAACATATACACTACCAAAACTGAAACAGGAAGATATAGAAAATTTGAACAGACCCATAACCAGTAAGGAAATTGAATTAGCAATAAAAAATGTGCCAAAAAACAAGAGTCCAGGGCCAGATGGCTTTCCAAGGGGAATTCTACCAAACATTTAAGGAAGAGTTAACACCTATTTTCTTGAAACTGTTTCAAAAAATACAAATGGAAGGAAAACTTTCAAACTCTTTCTATGAAGCCAGCATTACCTTGATTCCAAAACCAGACAGAAACCCCACTAAAAATGAGAACTATAGACCAATTTCCCTGATGAATATGGATGCAAAAATCCTCAACAAGATATTAGCCAATCAGATCCAACAATACATTAAAAAAATTATTCACCACGACCAAGTAGGATTTATTCCTGAGATGCAGGGCTGGTTTAATATCCGCAAAACAATTAACGTGATTCATCACATCAATAAAAGCAAGGACAAGAACCATATGATTCTCTCAAAAGATGCAGAGAAAGCATTTGACAAAATACAGCATCCTTTCTTGAAAAAACACCCCCAAGAAAGTAGGGATAAAAGGAGCATACCTCGAGAACATAAAAGCCATATATGAACGTCCCCACGCTAATACAATACTCAATGGGGAAAAACTTAGAGCTTTCCCCTTAAGGTCAGGAACAAAACAGGGATGTCCACTCTCGCCACTGTTATGCAACATAGTATTGGAAGTCTGAGCCTCTGCAATCAGACAACACAAAGAAATAAAAACATCCAAATTGTCCAGGAGGAGTTCAAACTTTCACTCTTCGCAGATGACATGATACTCTATATGGAAAACCCAAAAGATTCCACAAAAGCACTGCTAGAATTGATTCATGAATTCAGTAAAGTTGCAGGATATAAAATCAATGCACAGAAATCGGTTGGATTCCTATATACCAACAATGAAGTGACAGAAAGAGAAATCAGGGAATCAGTCCCATTTACAGTTGCACAAAAAACCATAAAATACCTAGGAATAAATCTAACCAAAGAGGTGAAAAATCTATACACTGAAAAGTATAGAAAGCTTATGAAAGAAATTGAAGAAGACACAATGGAATCTGTGTCCAGATTTCACCCTAAAAAATGGGAAAAGATTCCATGCTCCTAGATAGGAAGAACAAATATTGTTAAAATGTCAACTCTACCCAAAGCAATCTACATATTCAACGCAATCCCTACCAAAGTAACACCAGCATTTGTCACAGAGCTAGAACAAATAATCCTAAAATTTGTATGGAACCAGAAAAGACACCGAATAGCCAAAGCAATCTTGAAAAAGAAAACCAAAGCAGGAGGCATCACGATCCCAGACTTCAAGCTATGCTACAAAGCTGTAATCATCAAGACAGTATGGTACTGGCACAAGAACAGACACTAAGATCAATGGAACAGAATAGAGAACCCAGAAATAGACCCACAAACGTATGGCCAACTCATCTTTGACAAAGCAGGAAAGAATATCTAATGGAATAAAGATAGTCTCTTTAGCAAGTGGTGCTGGGAAAACTGGACAGTGACATGCAGAAGAATGAACCTGGACCACTTTCTTACATCATACACAAAAACAACTCAAAATGGATGAAAGACCTCAATGTAAGACAGGAAGTCATCAAAATCCTCGAGGAGAAAGCAGGCAAAAAACCTCTTTGATCTTGGCCGCAGCAACTTCTTACTCAACACATCTCCAGAGGCAAGGGAAACAAAGGCAAAAATGAACTACTGGGACCTCATCAAAATTAAAAGCTTCTTCACAGTGAAGGAAACAATCAGCAAAACTAAAAGGCAACCGACGGAATGGGAGAAGATATTTGCAAATGACATGACAGATAAAGGGTTAGTATCCAAAATCTATAAAGAACTTATCAAACTCAATACCCAAAAAAACAAATAATCCAGTGAAGAAATGGGCAAAAGACATGAGTAGACACTTCTCCAAGGAAGACATCCAGATGGCCAACCGATACGAAAAAAGGTGCAACAGCACTCATCATCAGGGAAATACAAATCCAAACCACAATGAGATATCACCTTACACCTGTCAGAATGGCTAACATTAACAACTCAGGCAACAACAGATGTTGGTAAGGATGCAGAGAAAGAGGATCCCTTTTGTATTGCTAGTGAGAATGGAAGCTGGTGCAGCCACTCTGGAAAACAGTATGGAGGTTCCTCAAAAAAGTAAAAATAGAACTACCCTACGACCCAGCAATTGCACTACTAGGCATTTATCCAAGGGATACAGGTGTGCTATTTCGAAGGGACACATGCACCCCCATGTTTATAGCAGCACTATCAACAATAGCCAAAGTATGGAAAGAGCCCAAATGTCCATCGATGGATGGAAGGATAAAGAAGATGTGGTATATATATACAACGGAGTATTACTCGGCAATCAAAAAGAATGAAATCTTGCCATTTGCAACTACGTGGATGGAACTGGAGGGTATTATGCTAAGTGAAATTAGTCAAAGAAGGACAAAAATCATCTGACTTCACTCACATGAGGACTTTAAGAGACAAAACAGATGAACATAAGGGAAGGGAAACAAAAATAATAAAAAACAGGGAGGGGGACAAAACAGAAGAGACTCATAAATATGGAGAACAAACTGAGGGTTAGTGGAGGGTTTATGGGAGGGGGGATTGGCTCAATGGGAAGGGGAATTAAGGAATCTACTCCCGAAATCATTGTTTCACTACATGCTAACTAATTTGGATGTAAATTTTAAAAAATAAAAAATAAAATTAAAAAAACAAAAGAGTGTAAGTGAGAAGGGTTTGATTTGCCACAAAGATTGGCATGGAGAATGCCACTGAAATTTGAAGGGCAAGTTCAGAGATGTTAAATCTTATGCAATGTATGTAGTGGTCTCCTCCATAATACCATTTATTCCCTATCAAGAAATATAGCTAGAATATGACAGCATTATATATAAATTTGTATTATGTGACTTTAAAGGGGGAGAAAGAGCTGTCACTAAATTATTTACTTAGGGAAATAATATAAAATAATGAACATAACCACTCAAATAAAAATGAAAAGAAATCCAAGCAGGAAGACATAGGAATTGCATATTGTGTTACTACCATATTAGTTGGAAAGAGAAAATGTCAGCCATAGTTTTTAGGATACATCTTGAATTATGTGAACTATGCATCGTGGGAATTGTTAAGATCACATCTCTTACCTCTCTTATGTTTACTTTTATAATAGTCTGCATTAAGAGGAATGGTATCTCCCCTATCAGATCCATAATGTCTGTTTTACTTTAGACATTTGATGTATAATGTTATATACTACAGAAAGGAGGCAGAGAATTAAAACGAGTTCCTTGAACATTAAAATAGCCAGAGCTGTCTGCTATTTAGGTAACTTAATCGGTGATGTTGTAAATCTTTAAAAGTCAAGAATGTCTGAGAAAATGTATTCTTGAATCATAACTCCCAAGAAGCAGGTATCAAAAACCTCCCTGTTTGGTTCTACTGCTCAAGGCTCTCATGGTTTAATATAGTTTGTGAATTATTAAGGTTTATCAGTGGGACTGAATTAGGAGGGGACTAAAGATAGTAGGTACATATCTTAATTTGAAATTAAGGTAGAAGATATACTTTAAGTATCAGAAAGTCAATTAAACAGAATCTATGATTCTGCAAGTCAAACAGGTTCTCTCTTCTCTGTATTGACCTAAGGTGTCACAGCTTTAATGAGGACAGTTTTAGCAAAAGCAGTCAAGTCCATTACATCTTCTCAACAATCTTTATATAACTTACTATAGAATGTATGCGGGGGTGGAGGCATGAGGGGAAAGTTGCAAAGGGAGGGGTAATTATAAGAGAACAAACACTGGATGTCGAGTAAGGTAGACTTTATTTGAAAATCCAGCTCACCTACTTTTAAGCTATATGATTATGCAATTTACTATTTGTCAAAATATGTTTCCTTAGTGCCAACATGAAGAGAATAATGCTTTATCTGATAAATTACATGGCTTGTTAAGGATATTTAAATCAGGCAAGCTGGGTGAAAGAAGCAAAAAGTGCACCTTCTGCATAGTAGGCACTCACTATAATCATTGCTTCTAAATAACAAGCTGAATTTTAAAATTATTTAGAAAGACTGAGTTTTGCCTTGCAATGAATGCTGTAACACATTGGAATTTTCTGTCTGATTTTTGTTAAATTTAGGAGCAGTTAATTATAGTAAGAAGGCTAAAGGTCTTTGGGGCATACCACATCGTCTTTGTGTGGTCTACAAGCAACTGTAATACACAGTGGCAACCAAATGTATTTCTTACAGTGGAATGAAGACTGTCATGCTGAGTGGATTTCAGTGAAATGTGGTTCTTGAGCAGAGGCCTTGGCAATATCTGACTGTGTTAGTTCAAACATAAATGTCAGGAGACTAGCTGGGAATATTGGATCTAGGTGTGAGATCCGGATGTCGTCTTTAGAGATGTATTTGCTGGGCCGTCTCTTCCATACTCTCCTTCTTCCACTAACAATTACAGATAAATAAATAACCAGGATTATATAAAGCTTAGGGACTGGTTCCCCAACCAGTCCCTGGTTCCCCTCAGATGACACCAATAACGGGGCATCCATGTATATTTCTAGGATTGGTAGTTTTTACTACTTTTCCTCCCAAATCTAAACTTTTAGTTTCTCCTTCTGATTAAACCCAAATAAATTAGACCATTCAGCACAAAGTAAAGTCCTAACTGCAAAAAGCAGGGGCGTTGAAAACCGCATAGTAAGCATGTAACACCTACAGCTTTATCATTTATAATAGATAAACAGAATCGCTTTTTTTGTAGTATTTGACTGTTTATAAATAATCTTATGTTTTATTCTCTGTGAAGAAATTTGGACTCATAATTATTTCTATTTTATAAACTAGGAAACTAGGGCTCCCAACAGTTAAGTGAACATGTCAATATCCTTAAATGTTCCTATGACCCTTCTGATTTCAAGGTTCTAACACATACTCTTCCCTCTACCTGCAATTTGCCTTTTCTCTGTTCTCCTACAAATGTTTCTCTTTGCATAGTTACTCTCTTCTTAGACTTCAGATTAATATTTAAACATCACAGCCTCAGAAAGCCATCATTTCCTAAATACCCCTACAAATTCCCATGTTCCATTTTTATACATTCATATAATACATCTCCTTCAATGTATAACTATGCCATATTACATCATTATTCGAATATATATTCTCCTTTCAATTATAAGCTCCATGAGTGAAAATTCTGTCCTCTTATCTCTTATAGTCCAGGGCCCAAATTAGTGTTCAGACCATAAAAGATGCTCAAAAAGTATCTGCTGCCTAAACAAGGGGAACTTAAGTTCATATATACTAGTCTTCTTGATCTATAGTTGAATTAATAGAATTTGATCATTTTTTCCATTTATATCCTAAAAGAATCATAATGCTAGAGTATGCTAGGGTCAATTTTTTTACCTGGCCATCATTTAAAAAAGTTAATACAACCTATAATTTAGAAAACATTTTCTCATACAGAACCTCATTTTAAAACTCTCTAAAACACCAAGAAGCAACTACTACTATTTTTTTTAATGAGGAAACTGAACTTTAGAACTTCAAAATACTTCTATGTGTGTGTGTGTGTGTGTGTGTGTGTGTGAGAGAGAGAGAGAGAGAGAGAGAGAGAGAGAGAGACAGACAGATACACACACACACACACACACACACACACACAAACATACACACACACACAGATATTTCTTCCTAAATTAGAAGAAGGTCACAAAGCTGACAAACAAAATCTTCATTTCCTTCATATATAGTTCCAGCTTCTCTTTTTATGAGTTATTAAGATTTAAGTGAATATGAGTTGTTATCATGGTAAAATAATGTTTTAACAAGTTTCTATTTGAAAATGGGTAAGAGATTAATCTGCTTTGCTCCAGGGGCCAGGAATAGCTAGAAAAGTTCACCAACCAGTTGGGGCAGAATATTCTAGTTGTTTCTTGATTCTCATTCTTTGCTATTTTCTCAAAATAAAACCACCATGTTAGCCGGTCACATGAACACCCAAAACGAAGATTATATTTTTGTTATAGCTTATATGTGGTGATGTAAACAAGTAATGACAGATGGAATATAAGAGGAATGTGTGAGCTACAGAAAGTGTCTTTAGTGAGTGTCCATTCTTCTCCTCTTTACAATTCTGGTAGCTGATGCCTGAAGGGCTGTATTAAAGCAAAGGGTAGGAAGGCATATGGTGAAGATAGCATGACTGCAAGTAAGAAGAAATCTAGGACTTTGACATTAATGAATACATCTTGTTTTTTTAAGTATAGAGAGAGTGTGCATCAGCTCATGAGCAGTGGAGGGGCAGAAAGAGAGAGAGAGAGAGAGAGAGAGAGAGAGAGAGAGAGAGAGAATCCCAAGCCCTGACAGTGTGGAGCTGGACATGGGGCTTGAACCCATAAACTGTGAGATCATGACTTAAGTCGAAATCTGGAGTCAAACACTTACTTAACTGAGCCACCCAGGTGCCCCTTAATGACTGCATCATACTGGTCCTAGATTCTTTAAGTTCCTTCTGCATTTCAAACCAAAAAATTTTTAAATAAGGTAATAAACTTTAATATTTTATCCTTTTTAAACTTAAAGCTGAATCTAAATCTAATAGACTAGTTAATTGTGAAATAGAGACCAGAGTATTCTCCAAAAAGATAAATGAATAAAAACAAGTATAAGGAAAGACTTATGGGTGGGAACTATGTAGTCATATCAGAAAACAATGATTCATTTTTCTACAATTTATGGCATTGTGGAGCCTAGCTGGGGATGAGGTTACAAAGGTATCTTTGGGTCCGTAAGTTCCTTTCAATCCATGCTAAGGAGTTTAGACCTGAAAGAGAACTCTCTGTCATAAATAGAGTCTAACCGGCAATTAGAATTAGAGTTCTGTCTGGTATAATGGTGGAGGATTTCAGTTAGGTTGCAGAAATATTCTTCTGATCATGGCATAAGGCTCTCATATCATTCAGCCCAAAGGAGGATGTCTTTATTCTTTCTTGAAGTGCAGGCATCCTGCAACTGTGATTGCCTGCTAGAAGCTGACATGAGAGTTAATTGTTATTTATATTTGATAGCAGCCCCCAAATCAATCTGATACCACTGCCTCTGCTCTTGAGTGGCTACAGAGAATGTGGCACACAGGCAAAGTCTAATTTAAGAAAGGCACCTGTCAGAATATCGAGCACCTTGCCCTAAGGATATCATCAACCCTAGAGATTTAGTCTCCTGATGTAATATGTCTAACTTGTCTCATTCACTGACTATGTTGACATGTAATGCATGGCAGAAGAGGAGAAAGCAAAGGAAGTTGCAGAAATTTTTATGACTTATTGACAGTATATTCAGTGCTGTACAAAATCAGGAAGAAAGGTCTTTTCAACTGGGACTGAGAACTGTGAACAATCATGAAAAGAAAGAATATGTTTGCACCATTGTGCTCTTCTTGACACTGATTATCCAAAGATGTACATAAAATTTCCTTCCTGGGAAAAGAAATACTCTCTAGGGAACTTCACATAAGGGGAGAATGGCCCTTATATGACAGAAACATGCCATGCTGCTTCATTGTCGTGATGAAACGTCTTCCTTTTCCTCATTGTCCTTGTATCTGAGAGCAAAACATACGTAGCAAGTAGCTGAAGGTGGCTCTAAGATGCTATAGATGGTGGTAATGTATTAACATAGGGAATATCAAGGTAAAAAAAAAAGGTAAAAGAAAATATTCCTAGAGAAGAGACTGCTCCTTTAAGGCTATATGTGGCTCCAACTGATCACATTTTTGTTGCAGTTCCAATTAGTATACTGGAATTTCTCTTGTTCTTGGACTACTTATCTCCCTGATCAAGAATTTCCTTTCACTGCTCGGTAATCACTTACAGGCTCCTATGAAAGGCAAGAGAGGGTAAAGTTAGTCATGGTTCAGCTTCTTTCTATGTCACAGAATCTCTGATTCTTTCATACTAAGTTAACTCAAGGAATCCTTAGTGACTCTTCCTGATCTATGACCTTGAATTTGGCCCTGTTTGCTTGCTTGCTTGCTTGCTTATTTCTTTATTTCTTTATTTCTTTATTTCTTTATTTGGCCCTGTTTTAAATATGGCTCTTGAACACAAGCCTGACTTTCTTTTGAATTGTTTTATGATCTTGAGCTTTCCCAACCTTAGTAATAAACGTGAATTCAGTGACTCCAATTTCATTTGTCCCATTTTCAATTCAGTAGCATTGCCTCACAAATCCCATGCCCAAGCATTATTCTAAGCATGCTTAGCAGTGGCAACTTCTGGAATTTCTGGCTGTTGTTAACTTTTAAAACTTTACCAGATACTCCCAAAATAGGAATTAGCCATTATTACTACATCACAGTGCCAGGTGACAAGTGTGTGGTCTTTTGACAAGTCCTACAGCATTACATAAAAATCTAGACAGCATCACTAAGAGCAGGTAATAATAGGGTCATTACAGCAACAGAGGATTGAGAGAAACTAAGAAGTAAAGCTAGAGACATAAAATTCCCACAGAAATAAGGAAGAATCAGAAAACAGAAACTCTAGAAATAGCTGAAGATGAGTTGAGAAAAAAAAACAGTAAATCGTAGAAGCTGTTAGATTAGAAAGCAATGTAGTTTGTCAAAAGCCAAGTGAACTACAAAAAAAAAGATAAACAGAAAAGCACTGACAGCAATACGACCTTAAAAACAGTCAAGTTGTCCCTTTGCCCACACACTCTTATATAGATGCTAGTTGGCTACAGCCAATGGCAGAATTTGCAGGTGGACACAGTTAAACTCTATAATGGAGGTGGTAAGTTCATTAATGATATTACATAGGCCAAAATGGCCCTAAAGCTAAAGTCAAGTTCAGATAAGGCTTTCAGATTTCCCTATAATGAGATTCTTTATTCACAAGTGCTGAGTACTAGCACTGTTCTGGACATGGAATCATCAGTTATGAAAAAAAAAAAACCTACAATGTAGGAGTTAAGAGTCTCATGGGAGAGAACTTATTATTAGCAAGAGATTTATGTAATCCTGTTTTTCACTTAGGAACACTCAGAAATTATATGGGATGGATTTGTGGTACATTTGAGTGGAGAAGGCAGAATTAAGGATTTCAGATGTGTTTGTGGGTTGGAGGGGGAGGGACAGAGAGAGATTGAGAGAGATACTGATTTGAAAACCATTAAGGGTGTAAACTGACAAGAGGGAGGGACAAAGAGTTATATCCCATTTTTGGGTAACTAAAAATGGCTGAAAATATTACCAGAAACAAGGGGCAAAGGAAGAGATGGGAGGGGAGCAGTTCTGGGCCACTGAAGTCTGTGAAGACTCAGTTACCTGTTGTTCCATAATTGTGAGAAAGATGGACATATCAATCATGTTTGGTCCTTATGCTTAGTAGAACAAACCAGCTGAAAAACATTTCCCCACTTGTTTGCCTTTAGTTAAGATTATCTATGAATTCTCCTTTGTTGGCCTTACTAAGATGGATCTCAAAAAATTACCAACCAAGGAAGAAAATACAGTAAGTTTCTCTTCTATAGGCAGAATCATCTCATCATGATTTAAAAAAAAAAAAATCAGTGCTTGCAGAGTGAGGTTATTTTTCTCATCAGCACAAGAGTAGTTTGTGATCACATCTGTGTCAATAAAATAAATACCACAATTATTCAGATAAATGTAATCCAAAAGAATATTTCAGCAAGATGGCAAAGTAAGAGGTCTTCCATTCATATCTCTCCATAGAAACAAAAATTGGGCAGCAATCCATGGACAAAAGTGTCTTTGTGGGAATAATTTTTTTTCAATACTTTGAAAAACCTGCCAAACAAGAATACCATACCCAGTGAAGCTGCTCTTCAGAAATGAGGGAGTGATAAAGACACCCTCAGACAAAAGCTGAAACAGTCCCTCATCACTAGACCTGACCTGTAAGAAATACTAAAGAAAATATTCAATTTGAAATCAAAGGACACCAAATAATAACATGAAAACATACAAAAGAATAAAACACATAGGAAAACATAAATATGTAGTAGGGAACCTGTGTGACTCAGTTGGTTAAGCATCCAACTCTTGATATCAGCTCAGGAAGTCCTGATCTCCTGGTGGTGGGGTCAGGTCTCACATCAGGCTCCGCACTGAGTGTGGAGCCTGCTTGGGATTCTCTCTCTCCCTCTCCCTGCCTCTCACCCACTTGTGCTCACTCTCTCTCACCCTTTCTCTCTTTCTCAAAATAAACAAACTATAAAAAAATATGTAGTCAAATCAGAATACTCTGTGTTGCAATGGTGATGTATAAATCACTTTAACTCTACTATAAAAGTTATAGGAAAAGAGTATTAAAAATAACCAAAGCTATAATAAATCATTAAAAGATACACAATATGAAAATATTAAAGTGTGACATCAATAGCATAATATGAGGAATTGGGGAGAAGTAACAGGGTAGAGTTTTTTGTATGGAACTGAATTGTTCTCAGCTTAAAATAGTATTTTATAACTATCAGATGTTTTATGGAAGCCTCAGGATAGTCACAAAAAATATTCTAGTAGAAACAAAAGATGAAGAGAAAGGAATCAAAGTATAACATAACAACAACACAAATCAAAAGGGAGACAGAAAGACAGGAAGAAACTACAAAACAATGAAAAAACAATAAATGGCAATAGTAAGTCCTTACCTACTAATAGTGAAATTAAATATAAATAGATTAAATTATTCAATTAAAAGACATAGAGCGGCCAAATGGATAAAAAAAACAGGATATAACACTATGCTGCTTACAAGAGACTCACTTTAGCTTTAAGGATACCTGTAGGCTGAAGGTGAATGGACAGAAAAAAATTATTCTATGCAAACAGTAACCAAAGGAGAGCAGGGGTGGCTATACTTAGACCAAACAAATTTTCAGTTAAAATCTGCCATGAGAAACAATTAAGGTCACTACATAAATACAAAGTCATTTAATTACAGTAGACAGAAATCATAACTGCATGTGCACCCAGTATTAGGGCACTTTTGTATGTAAATCAGATATTAACATAACAGGAGGAACTAATAGTCAGGAATATAATAATAATAGAGGGCCTTAATACCCCACTTTCAAGAACAATTAGATAATCCAATAAAGAATACCAATATGGAAACTGTGAACTTGAAAGTCACTATAACAAATTACAGACTCGATGGACATTTATAGAACATTCCATCCAACAATAATACATTCTTTTCAAGTGCTTATAGAACATTCTCTGGAATAGATCATATGTTAGGTCACAGAAGAAGTCTTAGCAAATTCAGGAAGAGTGAAATCATATCAAGTGTCTTTTCTGACCATGGTGGTCTGTAACTAAAAATCAATAACAGAAGGAACAGTAGAAAGTTCACAAACACGTGGAACCTAAACAACACATTTTTGTATAAGCAATGAGTCAAAGAAGAAACCATAAAGTATCTTGAAACAAATGAAAATGGAGTCATAATATACCAAAATTTATGGGAAACAGCAAAAGCAGTTCTAAGAGAAAAGTTTGCTGTGGTAAATGCATACATTAAAAAAAAAAACCCTCAAATAAATAACCAACTTCACACCTCAAGGCACTAGCAAAAGAACAAAATATGCCCAAAGTTAGCAGAATGAAGGAAAGAATGAAGAATAGAGGAAAGTAAATGGAATAGAGAATCAAAAGACAGTAAAACCAGTGAAAATAAGAGCTGGCTTTTTGAAAAGATAAACAAAATTGACAAATCTTTAGCTATACCGACCAAAGATAAGAGGGTTTAAACAATAAAATTATAAATAAAAGGAGGGATATTACAACTTGTACCGCAGAAATACAAAGAATCATAAGAAACTACTGTAAACAGTGATAAACCAACCAAGTGGATAATCTGGAAAAAAATAGATCAATTCCTTAAAACCTACTGAGTGAATCAGGAAGAAACAGAAAATCAAAACCAATTAATTACTAGTAAGAAGATTGAAGCAGTAATCAAAAACTACCCCCTCGCCCCAAAAAGCCCAAGACCAGATGGCATCATGGATGAATGCTGCCAAACATTTAAGGAATTAACCCCAATCCTTCTCAAACTCATCTGGAAAATTAAAGAGAAGGGGACACTTTCAAGCTGATTTTGCAAAGCCAGCATTGTCTTCATGCTAAAGCCATATAAGAACACTACAAGAATGAAAACTAGTGTCTAATATCCCTGGTGAACACACACACAAAAACTGAACAAATTTTTGGAAACTGAATTTAACAGCACATTCAAAGGATCATACACCATTTTCCATTATCATTTGTCTTTGGGATGCAAGGATGGTTCAACATACACAAATAATAGGATATACCACATTAACATAATAAAGGATAAAATCACATGACTATCTCAAGAGATACAGAAAAAAAAACATTTTATAAATTTCAACATCATTTCAAGATAAAAATCTCAGCAAATTAGAAGGAATGTACCTCAACATAATTAAGGTCTTATACAAGAAGCCCACAGATGGTATCACACTCAGTGGTGAAAAACTGAAAGCTTTTCCTCTAACATCAGAAACAAGTCAACACTGCCCTCCCTCACCGTATCTATTCAATATAATACAGGAAGTTTTAAGCAGAGCAATTAGAACAAAAATGAATAAAATACAATAAATAAAATAAAAGTAAAATACATAGGAAAGGGATAAGTAAAATAAATAGGAAAGGAACAAGTAAAATTGTCTCTGTTTGCACATAAGATGATCTTAAATATAGAAAACCCAAAAGACACCACCAAAACACTGTTAGAACTAATAAATAAAGTAAAACTGTAGGATACAAAATCAACTCACACAAAGTATCTTCATTTCTATACACTAAAAACAAATTATACAAAAATAAAGAAAATAATTGCATTTATAATAGCAACAAAATACCCAGGAATAAATTTAACTAGAAGAGGTGAAAGATCTGTATACTGAAAAATAAAATACATGGATGAAGGAATTCAAGAAGACACAAACAAATGGAAAGATATCTTTTCCAGGAAGAATTAATATTGCTAAAATATCTATACTACCCAAAGCGATCTACAGAGTCAATATAATCTCTGTCAAAATTGCAATGCCATCTTGTACAGAAATAGAAAAAAAAATCCTAAATTTTGTATGCAGCCAAAAAGACCCAAAAATAGCCAAAGCAATATCAGAAGGAAGAACAAAGCTAGAGGGATCACACTTACTGAGCAAAACAAAAATTAAAAAAAAAAAGAAAGAAAGAAAGAAAGAAAGAAAGAAAGAAAGAAAGAAAGAAAGAAAGAAAGGAAAAAGAAGTGGAAATACATCAAACTAAAAAGCTTCTGCACGTCAAAGAAAATAACAAAATGAAAAATCAACCTACACCATGTAAGAAAATATTGGCAAACCATGTATTTAATAAGGACTTAATACCCAAAATACACGATGCACTTGTATAGCTCAATAAAAAAAAAATCAATGAATCGATAATCTAATTTAAAAAGGGCAAAGGATACAATGAATAACTATGCCCACAAATGTTATTAAATGGGTCAAATCCTTGAAAATTACAATCTGCCAAAACTCACGTAAGAAGAAATAGATTATCTGAATAGGCCTATATTTATTAAATAAATAAAATATTTATTAAAGAAATAAAGAAATCACTGATAACTTCCCAAAAAGAATGACCAGGCCCAGATGGGTTCACTGATGAATTCTAGAAAACATTTAAGGAAGAAATTATATTAATTCTCTACAATCACTTTCAGGGTATAAAAAGAGATGAATACTTCTTAATTCATTCTTTGAGGCCAGCATTACTCTAACACCAAAACCAGACAAAGACATTACAAAAAAACTACAGACCAGTATCCCTCCTGAACACAGACACAAGAATCCTCAACAATACAATTAGTAACTCAATTCCAACAACGCATGAAAAGGATTATAAAATATAGCCCAGTAGGATTTATCTGAGGTAGGCAAAGCTGGTTCAACATTCCAAAATCAATTATGTAATCCACCACACTAATAGGCTAAAACAGAAAGATCACATGATCATATCAATAAATAGAAAATAAAGCATATAACAAAATCCAACACCCGTTTATGATAAAAACTCTGAGTAAATCTAGGAATAGATAGGGAAATTCCTGACTGTGATAAAGAATATCTACGAAAAACTTATAGCTAGCATCATACTTAAAAGTGAGAAACGTAAAACTTTCTCATTAAGATTAAACACAATGCAAGGATGTCCCCTCATACCATTCCTTTTCAAGATGACACTGAAAGTTAGAGCTAATGCAAAAAGACAAAAGAAAAAAAAAAAAAGAAAGGAAGAAAAGAAAAGAAAAGAAAAGAAAAGAAAAAGTATGCACACTGGAAAGGAGAGAAATAAAACTCTTCACTTGTAGGTGATATGATCTGATCATATATGTAGAAAATCCCAAGAAGTGACAAAATAACCCTCCTATAATAAGCAACTGTAGCAAGTTGTAAGATACAAAGGTAATGTATAGTAGTCATTTGTTTTCCTATAAAGATTAGGTGGAATTTCAAATTAAAAACACAATTCAGTTACATTAGCATCAAAAGCAAAATGAAATGTTTAGGAATAAACCTAACAAAATATGTAAAAGATCTGTATGAAGAGAACTACAAAATGCGATAAATTAAATGAAAGAACTACATAAATGGAGACAGATTCCATATTCACAGATAACAAGACACACTATGGTCAAGTTCTTTCCAACTTGATGTACAGATTTGATGCAATGCAAATGAAAATCCAAGCAAATAATTTTGTGGATATCAACAAACTCTTTCTAAAGTTTATATGGAGAGGCAAAAGACTCAGAATAGCCAGCATAATATTGAAGGAAAAGAACAAAGTAGCAAGACTGACACTATCTGACTTGAAGACTTACTATAAAGCCATAGTAATCAAAACAGTGTTTTATTGGTTAAAGAATGGACAAACGATTAATGGAATAGATAAGAGAGCCCAGAAATGAACCCACATAAACAGTCACCTGACCTTTGACAAGGAAGTGAAGGCAATACAATGGATAAATGACTTTTCAACAGATGGTGCTGGAACATTTGGACATTCACATGCAAAAAAAAAAAAAAAAAAAGTGAATATAGACCCAGACCTTATACCTGTCACAAAAATTAACTCAAAATGGATCACACATCTAAATGTACACACAAATTTATAATATACCTAGAAGACAACATAGGACTAAGACCAGATAACCTTGAGATGACAATGACTTTTAAAATACAAATCAAAGGTACAATGCATGAAAGAAATAATTGATAAGCTTGGCTTTATTTACATTAAGAATATTTGCTCCATAAAGGATAATGTCAAGAGAATTAGAAGACAAGCCACAGACTGGGAGAATATATTTGTAAAGAGCAGATCTGATAAAAACTGTTATTCAAAATATACAAAGAGGTCATAAAATTAAACAAAAATAAACAACCTTATTAAAAAACGGGCCAAAGATCTGAACAGAAACCTTACCAAAGAAAATACATAGATGACATTAAGCTTATGAACAGGTGATCCACACCATATGTCACTGGGGAAAATCAAGTTAAAAGAATGAGTTCCTATTGCACAGCTGTTAAAATGGCTAAAAGCCAGAACAATGAGAATGCTAAATGCTGGTGAGGATGTGGACAAAAGGAATTCTCATTCCCTGCTGGCAGAAATGCAAAATGGTACAGCCACTCTGCAAGATAGTTTGTCAATTTCTTACAAATCTAAAAAGACTCTTGTGACCCAGAAATCGTGCTCCTTTCTATTTACCCAAAGGACTTGAAAACTATGTCCTCACAAAAACCTGCACATGGATGTTTGTAGCTTCTTTAATTGTAATTTCCAAAACCTGGAAGCAACCAAGATGTCCTTCAGTAGGTCAATAGATAAATACATCGTGGTACTTCCACATAATGGAATATTATTCAGTGCTAAAAAGAAAAGAGCTATCAAGCTATGAAAGACATGGAGGAAAAACTTAAATGCATATGACTAACGAATAGAAGTCAATCTGAAAATGCTATATACTGTATGATTCCAATCATATGACATTCTGTGAAAGGCAAAACCATGTAGACAGTGAAAAAGAAAAGATTAGTGTTTGCCCGGGCTTGGGGGGGGTGGGACACAGATAGGCAAAGCAGTGAAGATGGTGTGTATGATACTTTAATGATGAATACACAAGCCAAAGAGTGAAGCATTATGCAAACTATAGTTTGGGTGATTATGATGTATCAATGTGGTTTGTCAATTGCAACAATGCATCAGTCTGCTGGAAGATGTTGATAATGAAGGAATTTATGGGGACCAAGGAAATAAAGGAAATATGTGAACCTTTTACATTTGATGTGAACATAAAATTGCTCTAAAATGGTCTAAATTTTAAAAATGGACAAAAGACTTGAATAGGTATTTCTTCTGAAGAAGATATACAAAAGGCAAATATATATATGTATATATATATATATACATATATATGTATATATATAAAACGATGCTTAACATCACTAGTAATGAGAAAAATGCAAATCAATACTACAACGAGATATCACTTCCCATTTGTTAGAATGGCTATTATCAAAACGAGCATTAGCAAGGGTGTAAAGAAAAGGGAATCCTTGTACAATGCTGGCAGGTAGGTAAGTTGGTACAGCTCTTAAGGAAGGCAGCATGCAATTTCCTCAAGAAATTAAAAATAGAGGCACACCTGGTGGCTCAGTTGGTTGAGCGTCCAACTTTGGTCCAGGTCATGATCTCGTGGTTTGTGAGTTTTAAGCCCCACGTAGGGCTTTGTGCTGACATCTGAGAGCCTGGTGCCTGCTTCTCATTCTGTGTCTCCCTCCCTCTCTGCCCCTCCTCAGCTCATGCTCTGTCTCTCTCTGTCTCTCTCGCTCTCAAAAATAAATAAAAACATTTAAAAAATTTTTTAAAATTCAAAACAGAGTTACCATATGGTCTAGCAGCCCCGCTTACGGGCATATATCCAAAGGAATTGAAGTTGGTATTTTAAAAGACGTCTGCACTCTTACAATCATTGTAGCACTATCCATAATAGTCAAGATATGAAAACAACCTCAGTGTCCACCAATGGGTGAATAGAAAAAGAAAATGTGGTATATGTGGTACAATGGAGTATTATTCAGCCATTCTTTTATGACAGAAACTTCTGTCATTTGAAATAATGTAGATTAAGCTGGGGGGGGCATTATGCTAACTGAAATAAAACAGACACCCAAAGATAAATCCAATATGACCTCATTTATATGTAGACACTAAAAAAATCCAAAATCATAGAAACAGAATATAATGGTGATTTTCAAGTACAAAGTTTCAGGCACAAGATGAATGAATTCTGAGGATCTAATATACAACATGGTGATTATATTTAAGGACACAGTATGGTATACCTGAAATTTGCTAGGAGAGTACATCTCAAGTGTTCTCAACACCCACGCATACAAAAATACTAACTAGGTGAGGTAATGAATTTAATAGTCCTGAATGTGGTAATAACTTCACAATGGGTATGTATATCTTAAATCATCACGTTGTATACCTTAATATATATATAATATACATGATATATTTATCATATATATAATATATATATATTTATCATATATATCATATATATCACATATGTTTATCATATATATGTTATATATTAATATATATATCTTTAATGTAATATACATATATATTTCATTTTTGTTTGTCTATTATTACCTCAGTGAAGCTAGAGAAAAAATAATGAGTTTATTATCCCTGAGAACTGAATAGGTTCAGTGAGAGTTTGTGGGTCAGTGCTAGAGAAATGAAGATTATCTGGAGGCATCCAACAATAGTGCAGACTTAGCCCAAGGTCCAAGAAATCAGTGTAATTTCATTAAGATCAGGTTGATTATCAAAATATATGCATAGCAAGAAGTGTACTGACACGAAAAATGTGCCTTCCTGCTGGCACATGGAAGGGGACTGCCACTAGGTATGTTTTGTTTTATTTTACAATAACACAGTAATACATAATCATGAAAAAATAATAGAAGCCCATTTAGGGTAATAGAAACAATACAATCAATCCAATTTATAGATAAAAATAAGAATGACGATCCCTATTTAGACACATTAATAACAGCTTTTCAAACACAAAAACTCCCAAATTCAGTAGCTTAACACAATGGAAAATGAATTCTTATCCACATAAAGTCAAAATGGGTGTTAATGATCAGTGAGTGTTCTCTTCCAATACAGAATTAATGATAAATGACTACCTAGTACCCAGTAGTTCAGCCATCTCCCAGGGCCATGATCCAATGATAGGTCCTCTGCAAATGGAAAGAGAGAATTGAGAAGACATTATCTCCCTCCATTGGTGATAATCAATCTCGTGTCCCTGTCCACATACAGGATGGCGGAGGGGCACAGGTCTAAATTTTTTTTAAGATTGAGATCACACTGCAAATTTTATTACCATTCTGTCATAAAAAAAAAAAAAAAAAAAAAAAACCTTACTCTCCTGAAGATGCACTCAAATGAGCCATAATGCTCATGTCTTTTCCAAAACAGAGCAGCAAAAATTTTAAAATACCTACTGTGTACCTCATACTATGTAAACATTATGAGGAATACAGAATATACAGGATTGGATACTTAATAATGTTGCATTATCATCAATAAATGAAATAGCAATAGTTATTCCAAGATAAATGCAATTAATTCCAAATTCTGTGATCTGGGAAAAAATTCACCAAAAAAAGTTGCTAGGGAAGCACCTTGCAGAACTCGAACATAAACAGAGTACAGATAAGCACAGAAAAAGGGGAAAGAAATTCCAACTTAAGGGATACAGAAAACCCACACATTATAGTTCATTGTTTCAAAAAAATCACCACTGTTAATCATAATTCAAATATTTTATTAGGTTTTTATATATGAAACTCTTTATAAATGGCAGAAGGCTTTTAGCCAATTGGTGATAAAACTGAATTAATTAAAATTTACAAGATCTCTCAGAGTATTGCAAACATTGTGCTTTACTCATCTATTTTGAAAAGAAATTGGTATAATTGGTGAGATTTTATCATTTTACCCCATGAGGATAAAGAGTGTTTTACCATGGCAGAGTATTTATTTCAACTGCTTTTCACTTTTTGTATCCATTTGGTTCAACGTTGAGAAAGAACTTGATGATATCAAAGAAAACCATAGCACAAATCACAACTGTCAACTCTTATAGTTGTAGGCTTTAACTGACTAAGATGAATTACTTCATCATTGAATAAATCATTACTAATCATAATTTGTGTATGTTCTTGGACTGTGCAATTTAGACTGGCGGCACTACAGCCTGCCCAGAACTAATTGCTATAAATGTGCCAGATGTTGTAAAAATCTGGATACATTTGTGATAAAGTCGAATTGTGCAAATTTGGTATGAAGCTAGAAGTGCATGATTTAAGGGTGCAATCTATATTTCTGACATTATAGGTCAAAGAAATATAGTAAGTATAGAGAGCCTTTATTAATATTGTAAAAGGTTATTTCCCTCTGCACTAAAGACCATTTTTTTTTCCTTTTATGTCTTGATCCTAATAGATCTGAGCTTGGCTATAAATTTCGATGCTCCCACAAAGGGCATCGGTCTGTGGAAAAATAAGAAACCAAGGTTTAAATTAGAACACTGTTCTTTTTATTTCAGGTATTAGCAGAGACCTCTTCCTTGTTATACACAAAAATGCATAATAAAACACAATGTCGCTACTCTCGAAGACTTCTAAGACCATTAGGACAGAAATAATATGTTAGGGGGAGAAAACAAAACAAAACAAAACTCCTTGGTACTTTCTGATTCATTTAGAATTAAGCTGCATATCCGTACATTAAATAATAAGCAAACATTACTTAGAGGTTATGGGTATCAATATTTCCATTTTCTGTGCATTGTTATGGTAATAAAGCCTTTTAGTCAAGGAAAATATGAAGCCATAAAACTTAATGCTCTATTTGAGGAGCAATTACAGCAAATTATAAGCAACTGGGTTGTACAGAACTGCCATGAATAAAATTTTAAAGTATAATAATATACTGTAAGCATTTATATAGCTGATACTATCCATTTATTTTAAGTGTCAATCTTTCTAAAGATAATCATCAAAAAAAAAAAGCTGGATTCCTGAAATAATTACCATGTTGATTACTTAGAAGGGCAGACTTCAAATACATTTCAGATTAAAGAATTTTTAATAGGGCTCTGGTATAAAATATCACATTTGCTATTCCATCTCATTTAATACAATAGAGAGTTTGTGGGAAGCTTTGTGGTACTATTGTGTATTTGTGTGCATGTGCGTATGTGTATGTGTGTATATATGCTGTAGGTGAGTAGTTTAGTTACATTGACAATTGTCTATTTACTGCTATTTTTTACTAAATGTTGAAGACATTTTTTAGACTTTAAGCATTTTACTCATGATATCTTCCAAATTAAAATCAATATGCTTTGAAACATACCAAATGACTAGATTTTAGTATTTCTAACAAATACAGTTGATAAAGTACACCTCAATGGGTGTTTTCCTATGAATACTTTCATCAAACCATAAAATATGAAAATAATATGTAACCAAGCATGTATCAATATTAGACATAAATTAGTAATATGTCGTAAATAATTACTAATGCCAAATTTCTATTAAAATCATTTTTTAAAACTGTGTGCTACTTGTTTGGTAATTTGAGTAATATTTATGTTTGTCACTTAGTTATTTTCTTTCCCTTTTTGATGAACATAACAATGTTAATACACCAATACACCTGAATGCCACTGCAGAATTTAATTACACATTATATATTTACAATCTGCTTGATAGCCACTATGTTTGTTTGCTCATCAGTCTTATTTTTTTGAGAAAAAGAGAGAGCAGGTGCAAGCAGGTGCCAAGCAGAGAGAGAGGGAGACAGAGGATCTGAAGCGGGCTCTGCACGGACAGCAGCGAACCCAATGCGGGGCTGGAACTCAAGAAACCCGAGGTCATGATCTGACCCGGAGTCGAATGCTCAACCAACTGAGCCACCAACATTCCCCACCTTAGTTTTATTTTAAAGATATTTCCTCTTTTCAACTACTCATATGGAGAATTGGAGATGATTTGCAGTTAATAATGAGATATTTTGGCTAGTTACTGGTTTATTTAATACTCTTTCACGACACAGCTATACGAAAATCTCTTCACAATGGGGAAATTAAAATAAAATATATTTAAACATATGTACAATAGATCATTCTAAACCTCCAGACAATTCTATAGGATCTTTGATATCCTAATATTATTGATCACATGCATGTATGAAAGAAATACAAAAATATACCATAGACATATAATTTAAAGCTTGCTTTACCCATTTGTCACTAGCTGCTCTGAGATACACCATACCCACTGGAAATGCTAAAAGGGTAGGCCTAAGTTATAATATTTTTATATTGAGAAACATTGATTGGCTCAAAAATGGGCAGCATCCACCTACTGAGCTAGTGAGTTAGTTGATTTCACTATTTAATAATGAAAATAAGAGAAATAGGGTCTGCATTTAGGCATTATTATCTCTGAGCTGAATTATCTCTGGAACCGGTTAAGAGTCAGGGCCACAATGCTCAAAGAACATGCTGGCCAACAGGGTGGTGCAGGAGAAACTATTTGTAAGCATATTGAACTTAGTATTCAGGAAGAAGACATACACACAAGAAATGAACACACACACACACATACATACATACACAAAGAAAAATTAGACCGTGAAATCCTTAAGTGAGAACCAGGAAGCCACTTGAGTTTTTGAATTTTATATTCAAGTTTCAGCCTCCAGGAGGTATGTTTTTTTTTTCTTTTTGTTTGTTTGCTAAAGAATATCTAAGGAATTGAATTTTGTGTTCTCAATTACTACCCTCTTACTGTATGCTACTTTTCATAGTTTTCTTTACATTGTAATCACAAGCCCTGACATAGGGAAAAGAGGATGGACGAAAGAAAGAAAGAAAGAAAGAAAGAAAGAAAGAAAGAAAGAAAGAAAGAAAGAAAGAAAGAAAGAAAGAAAGAAAGAAAGAAAGAGAAAGAAAGAAAGAGAAAGAGAGAAAGGAAGAAAGAAAAGACAAAACTACAGAATTCTTTCTAAGATTGCTTTCTATTATGTTGAAATTTTAAATGATAAGCTTCAAAGAACAACCAGCCAAAAGCCCATGGCTGGAAAGTACAGACGCTGATTTCCCTGAAAAACGCATTATGTTCTACAAGCCTGTGGTCCTATTCCCTGAAAGCTTTCCAGAACTCTCCACACAAGGATTCACTACTGGTCACCCTCCTTTAGCATATCTGATGACATGTAGGCTAGCCCTTTATGATGTGGAGAACAAAGGCAAAAGAAATACAGAAAAAAATAAATAAATTTCCTTTGCAGCCCATTGACAAATACTTGGGATAGGCAGAGTGACCTTATTCCAGGGACTTAACTGCCTCAATGTTAATACTTTGCTAAGGGCAAAAGACAACATTAGCTTGACATTAGCCTGACCTCCAGATTTCTGTATGTCTCCTTTAACATATAAAAATGCCTTTGTAAACTTTATCTCTACCCCCCACCAAGATACACGTTAGCAATCATCCTCCAAGCATATGGTCCAATGATATGTATCTGAAGGGTCTCATGACTAAAGTTTCCTACGACAGTAAAATGACCCTCAAGGTCCTGGAAACCTTACTTCCAAATTCCTTAGAGACTTAAGGTATCCCTGACCCCTTCCCAACTTGAAAGTATACAATCAGCCACTCCTCACAACCCCAATGCAGCTCTTTCTGCCCCCCAGGTCCTGTCCTCGTGCTTGAATAAACCATCTTTAAATTTTTTTTTTCTTTTCAATGTTTAGTTTTGAGAGAGAGACAGAGACAGAGCATGAGTGTGGAGGTACAGAGAGAGAGGGAGACACAGAAACCTAAATAGGCTCCAGTCTCTAAGCTGTGAGCACAGAGCCCCTGATACAGGGCTCAAACTCCCCAACCGGGAGATCATGACCTGAGTCAAAGTCGACGCTTAACCAACTGAGCCACCCAGGTGTCCCTACAACCACCTTTCTTTGCACTGAAGATGTCTCAAGATTTCTTTCTTGACTGGTCTTTACTCCCAGACCCCAACATTTCACATCGTGACGACAACTCGTTCTTTCTTCATTGATGTACTTTCTGGATTAAATTTCCTGTTCAGTACTCACAAGTTCAGCTAAGATATGTGGCAAATTTCATAAGCTAATTAAAGACAGTAAGAAAATCATCAGGACCCAAAAAAAGAGAGCAATCGGTGTGAGAGAAGGGAATAGGGATCAAGAGTGACCAAGACCTGAGAGAAGGAGCAGGGCAGAATATCAGAGGGGAATGGGAGAACAGCTGCAGAGTTTTTGCCACCTGCTTCTTTTGCAACCCAAAGAGTAATGGACATATTTTAGAATCAGTCTCCATAGCCATCGGGCCCTTATTCCTCAAGTACCTTTATTCTTTTTAAAATTTTCTTTAACGTGTATTTTATTTAATTAATTTGTTTATTTATTTATTTTCTGAGAGAGACAGAGCATGAGTAGGCAAGGGGCAGAGAAAGAGGGAGACACAGAACTCCAAGCGTGTTCCAGGTTCCACACTGTAAGCACAGAGCACTATGTGGGACTGGAACCCATGAAACCATGAGCTGTGAGATCATGACCTGAGCCAAAGTCGGATGCTTAACCTAGTGAGCCACCCAGGCACTCTATCAAGTACCTTTATTCAAAAAGGTTCTGTGCTCACCCCCATTGGATGAACTCTACTAAAAGAAAAAGTAGCCCTTTAGATCTGCCCCTGAACCTTCCGTGAAGGCTTTATTCTGTTACTGAAGTTTTTATCATTTTATCTTTTTAACCAGCACAGATTCCTTATATATTTTTTCTCTCTTCCTTAAGAAAACAATAGAGAGCTGGTTACTAAGAAATAATATAAAAAATAACTCTATTTTAACTATGAAATGATTATAGTTTATTTTCCACTAAAATTTTCAAACATATTCTTTTTATGTTGCCTGTGTAAAGTATATGGGATTGCCTTTTATGAAAAGATACCATAAGATTATGAGTATTAACAAAAGCTTCTTACATTGAACTTTTCCATACTCTTCCATACTATTCTCTTTGGGTAAAGCATATGACCAAAAATCCGCAAAATAAATACAAAGAAACTAAAACTAAGTAAAACTAACATCCAATGGCCTAATCTCTAAAGAAAAGACAATCTCTCTGGTTCTTGTTTTTTTTTTTTTTTAATTTTTAAAGTTTAGTTATTTTGAGAGAGAGAGAGAGAGAGAGAGAGAGAGTTAGTTTTGTGGCCTGCTAGTGGAGAGGTCAGAGAGAGGGAGAGAGACAGCATCCCAAACAGGCTCAGTGCTTTCAGAGAGAAGCAAGACAGGATGGGGTGGGGCTGAATCCCAGGAACCATGAGGTCATGATGCTCAACCGAACAGAGCCCCCCAGGCGCCCCAGTGTTGGTTCTTGTTTCTTATCACATCTCCTAAATTCTCTCTGTACACATATCCTTATTCATCCCCTAAAGGAACTGTATGTTTTATTGGGCAAAGACCAGTAAATTAATTGTCCATGTTTCCTAGTGTGCCAAGTCATACATTTCTAGTTTGTAGGGCTCAAAGATTTCACACGAGCATCAAATTACAGTCTCTTTCACACACCCCCTAGGCTGTCAGAGTGATACTGATGGCCAGTATGTTTCCTTACATGACAAGACACCAAGCCATAATAGGCACTTCAGTCTGGACTTTTTCTATAAACTGGGCACAATTAATTGGACAATTAGTTACCCAAAAGGGTACTATGAAGGTTAAATGAGAATAAAAAAGCAAATTAAGTGCTTACACGTATAGGTAAAACCTGATTTAATCCTTACTATTATGGTAAGTATTCAATTAATGGTGGATCTTGCCAATTTTGTAGTTTACTGTTTTTATTTTGATACATAATATCTGGATCAGTTGAATGCAACCCAGATAGCAATTCAGGAATACATTTAGCTAGCAATATCTGAGTCAAACTAGGACTCAATCATAATCTACTTCTTCCAGGTGACTTTGATATCTGGCTAATCATTTGCATTCTTAAATTATCTTTCAGCCCCTAGACTTCAGATTTTCAGCTTCTGTTAGAACAATGAAAGATCCATTGCTCACACTTGATGCTGCCTCCTCAATGCTGGTCAAAGCCTGTCACTTCATCCAGTGTTTCAGGTACCAAGCTAGAATCTTCGATTCTTTCTTGCTCTAACCCCATGGACACAAGGACCAACCAGAAGTTTGCAAATGTTCTTTAATAATCTATCTCAAGAGATCTATTGAACATTGAACAGACTTGGTTTTATTTCATTTTATTTCATTGAATGATTCATTCAAGTAATCATTTAATTTTCTGCTGTCTGGAGATAAAAATGTCAAAGAGAAGTAAAAACAGTAAATCTGAAATGTGCTAAGATACCCTAAGATGTCACTGACACAGCATGGCCAGTTTTCTATCAATCTATCATCTTGACATTACAACACTTATCAGTTATTAGCCTAAGGAGACATGCATTTAAACCTTAAAGATCACAATGGAGGAATAAACGCTATTTTGATGTCATTATTTATATTTCATCTCTGGCCCTTTTTTTGATTCTAATTTTTAATGGGATTAGATTATAATGGCTAAGGTTAATGAGACAATTAACTTTATACATGATACCAATCACAAAGATTGTTTTATTGTAATTAACCATGGTGACTTCTAGCAGAGTTCTTTGTACTCATAAATATATTTTTTAGGAGTTCTCGAGGCTTAAGGGAATTATTTCAAAAGTTTCAAAAGCATATCAAGAAGCCAGATGTAGAAATATTTAATTAAGTTTTGCTATGGGAGATGAAATGAGCATGAATCATGTGAAATGAAAGTTTGTGGTAGTCAGCAGTATATTAGTTTCCAAATAGATAGATAGAGGCATTCACGTGAGAGCTTTTAGTGGGTTTCTAGAACCTCCCGTTTGACCTTTTCTTAAGTCTGTTTTTCAAATGTGCTTGTTTTCTGACTGATGTATTCAAAATGCTCTTTTTCTGCTGACAGTGCCCAATTTTGTTGTTTTATGGGATGCAGCTCGAGAAATTTGCAAAGACATGACCAGTAGCTCGTGTACAAAAATGGATTTCAGAAATTGAAGAGCTGTAATGTTTCTTGTGTTTTCTCCTCTCACAGTGAAGCTTGTCAGCACCTCATGCAAATGCATCTCATAATTTTACAGACTCAGACCTTTAGAGGTATACCCACTGTCAGGATTTCACTTGCATGGTGTGGCTTCCCCCGCTTACATATTCCTGAGACTTTAAGTGACTTCCTTCAGGTGCTCAGAGAGAAGGAGGACTCACTTTGACAAAGTGAAAGGATGTCAGGATGAGACAAACAGCTGCTAGCTAAAAAAAAAAACAAGTTTTTATCTTTAAACACATCTCGAGAGGTTCCTATTTATATTATGCTCTCTGTCAGTGTTGAGTGAAGCAGTAATTAATTTGCTTTCCTGCTATTGTATGGAATTCTCTATTTCATTTAACTTTTTTTGAGAATTTCAATGCTTTCTTCTTTTTTTTGTAGACTGACACAATGACATATCTCTGTACACTGGTGTCCTAATTAGTTTATCTCCTGACATAATTTTAATTAGCTCTATGATATGTCTGGCTTGCTTTTCCTCCCTGACAATTGCTACTGCTATCCAAAAAAAAAAAAAAAATGGTGATATTTGTTACAACCTCATTTACTTTTGAAATCCCCCGATCTTTAGCACAAAAGAAGAGAATGTTTTCCTTCTCACTAACAGGAGGCAGAAGTTAGAGTAAAACAAACAATGAATTTCTCCCCTGATCAGCTGTTTTTTGACATCTGGACCCTGGATAGCAGTCTAACAGTGTCTGCGTGCAGGGGCAATCACTCAGCAAAGCCATTCCATTGCATTCTCCATCAGAACTCGGAATTCCCAGAAAAGTCTGCTGACTGAAGCGCTATTTGGTCCAGGGGGAGCTGAGCTTGCTTTTTGTTTGTTTGTTTTGTTTTGTATTGGTTTTGATTCTGGTACGTATCTCTTTAAGGTTTTCCTACAGTATTTTACACTACTTTTCTACCATAGTTTTCCTAGGAAACACACTTCTCATTCTATCCAACAATTCTTGAGTTTCCCTTGTGGTTTAGCACATACAAATCACTTATGAGATGATGAGTATTTAATATAGCTCTAGCCTCACACCCAAATTAACTGAAAGATATAGAGTAGTAGTTTGGGATTTAAAACCTATTGTAGAAGACACTTGCCTCATTTTTTCCAGTTACTAAATTATAATTTCAATCAATTATTTAAGACCAACATGTAATCTCCAGCTCTAACTCTTGCTTTTTAAGTACGGAATGGTGATGGGGGAAATATCTGGTCTGTTTCATCTGTAACTGGGATAACTAAACTCACATTGAAAAATGTAACTAGTATATTTAAAAAACAAATGTGGTTATAGTTTCTATCTGCTCCTTCAATTTCTAACTTTGAATTCCAAATCCACAATAGGAGCCAGATGAAAGTACTGCTTATGTACACCACAGGAATTCTTAAACTCCAGTTATTTAAAATTATATATGTTATAAAGAAAGGATCCCATAGTGAAAAGCAATGATGGTGTTCCAGATGACCAAAGACACTAGACAGAACAGATTTAACATTATGTTTCAGGAAAATATGTTTATGTGCTCACAAAAAGTTATTAAATAATAAATAATACCTAACTAATACTTAAATAAAACATGGGGCACCTGGGTGGCTCACTTGGTTAAGGGTCCAACTTCAGCTCAGGTCATGACCTCAGGGTTTGTGGGTTTGAGCCCCAGGTTGGGGTTTGTACTGACAGCTCAGAGCCTGGAGCCTGCCTCCTCCTATTCTGTGTCTCTCTCTCTTCCCCTCCCCTGCTCTCTCTCTCTCTTTCTTAAAAATAAACAATCATTAAAATTAAAAAAAAATGGGTTCTGTAATCTGCCAAATGAAGCTTTGTTCTATTCTTAAACTTTCCTTTTAAATATGTGATCACAAGGAAAACTACTCAATCTCCATAGGCCCCAAATACATCATTTTAAGTGATAGGTATGATTATAACAGCTACTTGAAGAGGGTTGTAAGGACTAAATAAGCTAACACAGGCAAAGCATTTAGCATAATGTCTTAACAACATGATCCCTTATATCATTGCCCTTGTTGTTGTTAAGGCACACATATTTGGGTAGAATTGCATAAGAATGGGATTTTATCAATCTTGATTGCGTTCCTTTTGACTGAATTATACTTTCTTTTGTCCATGGTATTATGGAGGGTTACTTTTTGACTTTTACGGCAGTGGGAACTTTTTGACAAATGCCTTGATTACACTGATTCTAGACCACGACACATAGAAGAGTTCCTATAATTGATACACTCATGGAACAATGCCAGGCAGTCATCCTTCTCAGAGCATCCTAAATCTTGAAAGAAAGAAAAATAGGAACTTTTCTTTCAGGGTTCTGTGAAACCCACTTGACATCTCAAAAACTAAAAAAATGTGCATTTTTTTTTGCTCTCTATTTCAAACATAAAATTAATGACTTTGCAGCCAAACTGGTAAGAGCAGTGTCGTTTAATGTTTCTGATGAAATAAGAGGGGCTAGGAACAGTGGTGGAATCTTAGCTGTTTAGAGGCTTCTAAGTGCTAAAGCTCTTAATACACTGCTTTACCTCGTGCAGAATTTTAATACCTCCAACTGGAATGCTGATATACCTCAAGGTAGATCTCACTTGTTCTCACATAATCAAAAGCACCTGGTGCAGTGATGGGCGCGTGAGACACCTGCACCCAGGAGCTGCCACCCGCGAAAATGTCCTCCAAAGTCTGATTATTCCAACAGGCTAGGGCTCCTAGTCCCTTATAATGATGTGACTGTCCCCAGCCTGGTGCTGAAGGCAACTTTCTCCAAGGTCACTCAGCAGGTGTATCTTGTTTCTCATGTGTTTACTGTTTTTAGTTGCTTTTAAGCACAGACCAATTATAGCTACTTGGAAAGCAAGTGTCTCTGAGGTTACCTAACAGAGGCTGCTAAGTATCCTTTGCAAATCCAAGGGAGGGTGGCTGAATCTTCGTCTGTTTTCTTAGCTAAGGCATCTATTTGAAATCTAATTTTGGGTTCTTTGTTTCTCTGCCTCAAGGTATCATAATATAAGAAAATGCATGTGTTGTCTTGCTTCTCCCCATCCTTCTTTCTCCTCTTCCCTTATTTCTCCTTTTTCCAGCTTTCTTGAAATTATTAATGGGACTAAATGACATTCTACAGTGATAACACCTAACATGCAAAATTCAGTGAGCAAATGCATGGAGGATAAAATGTCATAAAAAATCTCAAATATAGATGCTAGGTACTCTGATCAATTAGTTCTCATTATAAAGATTGTCCTTAGTTTTACTCATACAACAGAATACGGTTTTATTCTTTTTTCTTTTATTCTTTCTTTTTGATATATGCTTCTTCTTTTGTATATGCTTTTCCATACACAAAATAGCACATGCTTCTGTTAGGATGCCCAGAAAATCCCATCACTTCCCTGAGGAGATCGGCATATACAAAGTGGTTGGGATGCTAGTGTTGCTAAAATTGGGACCCACACAACTGCAAAATCACCTTAAAGAACTCCTTTGCCTTTTTCAAGCTCTCTTTGACTTTAAATATATCTTTTTCAGTTCTGCATCATTGTATAGTGACAGAAGCATACACTTTGGGCACAAAAATCTTCAGCTTGAATTCCAATCATATCTATCACTTGCTAGATATATAAACTTGAACATATTACTTAATCCCCCTTGGGCATTTTTTTTGTTATTTAGGACTTGTAGATAACAAATTCATGCAACAGAATGATAGGGATTTGAGTGTGTGCATGTACATATGTACATATTTATGATTTCCACAAAGACAAAGGTGAGTTAGGCTCAGAGACTCTGTGTGAAATAAGATACCCACATATTTAAAATATTTATGTCCCACACAGCATCTTCCTGCCTCACAAAGGTACAAATTGAGCTCAGAGGACAAGTGCTATTGCTGTTTTTGTTTTTTAGTCTTTAGGATATGTGTTTATATGTGCATATGTCTGTGTTTGCATGCATGTGTCCATCCCTCTATGTCAATGTCACATGGATACATTCACCTCTGGATTCTTAAATAAAAATACAAAAGATCATGTTGAAGTTGGTTCAGTTATAGAAACTGTATTCTGAACAAAAGAATATTTGAAGGAATATTACAATTCTATAAATGTAGGGAGAAAAGAAAATATCTAGAATTAATTTCTACACTTTCATACAAAAGTTATTTGCAGTTCTTCTGCTTGATTTATTTGTACAAGAAATGAAGATTGTTTTACTCTTTAAGATCCATACTATAACTGTCTAGTGGAGCCATACAGCATGCTAGTCTGATTTTCTTTACAATGCCAGATGTAGATACAGAGTAAACTGATACTAAGTTTGATCTCTGAAAATACTATAAAAGGACACCAGCTTGAGGTAACTAAGTATTTGGCGGAGAACTGGTCTGAAGGAATAGACTGTAATAAGATATATAAGAAAGCAGAAACCGGAAGATGCTTACCAAATGGAAGAAACTGGGAGTGTATATGTGCATATTACAGTTTGTAAACACCAACCATGAAAGCCATTATGCAATGTTTCCACGTGCATGTCAGATGCAAAACATCACACTCACTCTCAGCCCAAATGTAGCTTCACAATCTTTATCAACATAGCCTTCCAGGGCTCACAACCAAGCAACAACAACTATGCCTCTAGATAAATCTTGTTTAGGATCATGATTTTCCATCAAGTGTCCTTTCTGCAAGTCCATGCCGTGGAAAAAGAATGGAGAGTATTGAGCCTGTGGGTAGATGATCTGCAGATTCATTCCTACATGATTTCCCTTCCAGAATTCACCTCAACTTTCTAAAATTCTGGCTATGGGCCTTCCCATAAAGGAAAGATAAGGTAAGGCAATGCATGTGAACATGCTTTCTATCTTCCAAATGTCATTAGATTCCTTTTTAGGTATTAAAATTCACTTTCCAGGCTCTTGTTATTATTCTTGTCTTTATTCTTGCCTGAGTTAGGCCCATAGAATCTGCATTGTAGGAGCTTGCCAGATGATTCCAGTCAGCAACCTGAGGATGCACTACGTCAACATTCTAGACGCAGGTATGGAGATAAACAATGATGTATAAACATCAGGAAGACAGAGTGGTGATGATGATGGTGCCCAAAGAGGAAGATCTGTGAATCTGGACTCCATGTCCTCTAGAAAAATGTACATTTGTATTCAAATGAACTTAAAAAAAAAAACCTTACCTGGATGAAAATAACAGTCCTTCTTTGAACTTCTTACATTCCCTTGCATAATTCAAATTCCTTTAGTGCTTGAGGGGAAGTGCTTGGGCATTCAAAGATGAAAGACAGAATTTCATAGGTAAAATTACTCCAACAGAAGCGACATCAATGGCAGTGTAACAGCTGTGCTACATGTCTGCCCCAGCATCCCTGCCACACCTCCTTTTTAGTTAGCTGGAAATCAGGTCATAAAGTTGAAACATCTGCATTGAGATCTTGAATCAGATTCAGATTTTTTTTTTACATCTGCTTAATATATTGAAGGACAATATGGGAAAAATATTGGTTCTGGTCTCATAAACTTATTCTCATTCCCATTCCATTACTGCTAGTTGGTTATTACTGTGCAAAATGCTTCATCTTTCAAAGTCTAAATTAATTTTTCTATAAAAGGAAGGCAGTCATTCTTATCTAGCCAGGTTGAGAGAATTAGTGATGAAAATATTTGTCTGCAACTCTAGAATGCCTTACTCTGTCCCTATCATGAGAGGTTACTGAATTTCCCTTTCTTCTTCTTAATTCCATAGGAACAAGACAAAGAAAACATTTGTAACTATTCCAAGGTGAAACTATTGAGGATGGTAGCAGGAGAATGACTTGGGAGTTGACTTATCTGTTGGACACTGGCAGGGATGATAACCACATTTGGGTCTCACATTGGGTGATGCAGCATTTCTACCAAAACATGTCTTCTGGGACATGCAGAAGTGATGAAAATGTTCAGGCTGTTTGGCTCATAAAAAGTTAACGCATGGGAGCAGTCATTCAGAAGCCACATTATTTTATTTTTCAGAACTGTGAGTAAAGAGAAGTACTTAGAAGTGAGAAATAAATAAAAAAGCTCTCAGAAAGTCCTCTTGTCTTCTCTGGCCATTTGTACAAATATTTCTTTACTAGATCAGTGGGGGAGATCTCAGATTCCAATATAACAATTTCCTCACACTATGATGATTCACTTCTACAAAACTACCCTTGTCAATGACATCAGCCTTCACTTTTCAAGGAATTTATTCACTGTTCTTTCTCTTCCTGATTCCACACAGACCCTGCAAAAGCTGTTGTCTCACTTACACTGTGATTTCGATAACATGAGCTCTTCTTAACTACTTGGGGCTGATCTCTGCAGGGCCATATTCCTCATGTCCTTTCCTCCTGGTTCTCATAATTATCCAACTCAGGCCAGAAACTGGCATGAAGCAAATCTAGCCTGAAAATAAACTAGAGATGCCACATGGACCATGGCTGCTCTGAAAATAGTTTGTAGGCTGGGTTAGTCCTGAGTCTGATACAGACAGTGAAGACCCTTTATTTCTAACAACAAGGTTTTCAAGATTTGGAAAGAGTAAGATGAGTGAAATGAGAAGAATCCAGAAAAGCAAAGGAAAGGTTATGGAAAGTCAAATTTCTTTTCTTTCTTTCCTTTCCTTTTATTTATTTATTTTTTCAAGGTGAAGTTTCTTAAGGTCAAATTTCTTTTAAGTCTCAATCAGGGCATTTGAAACTGTGTCTTAAAAATAAATACACTCATATATATATAGGAGAGGAACATTCCTAGTGAGGGCATAGCATCAGGAACAAAACTATGTATCTGAGGATTACTGAGCACAAGTGACTGTCCCTCCTACAGACTAAATCAGCAGAGCCTAAGAATGGATAATCTCATTGGGGCTACAGAAACTTTATTATATGCAGCCTTGTTCTTTCCATATCCTGTCCTGAAAGTCTGAACTCTAATCTCTCTACCTTAAACGGATTTTTCAGTTTTTCTCCAAATCTGTAATCACCACTCGCACATTTTTGGAGACACAGTGGAGACTAGTGCCATTTCAATACCATTTAATACAATCCTTGAGCAGATCTGTCTTGGCAGTCCCTGTCCCACACCTCCCCTTTCATCTAACTTTTCTTATTAGCTAATGGTATCAACTTTCAGCATCTCTAAAACTAGCCATTCTGAATTCCTAGGCATTGATTATAAATGTATGTTTCTGCTTCAGTAAGGAAATGAGGACACTACATTCAATAAGTAAATGAGGTGATGGTTTGCTGAAGTTTTCATTTCCAATAAACAGGGTGGACATTTCTTCAACAACAATTGTATCTATCCCAGTAGAGAAACTTGGCCTTCATCAAGTCCTTCCCCTATTTATTTAGGAGCTCCACATCACCTCTGAGTTTTAAGCTCTGATATATGGCACTCACAGTATTCTTAATCTTGCCCAATCTACTAGGCATGCCTTTTAAAAAAAAATTATTTATTTTTGAGAGAGCGAGCGAGTGAGCATGAATCAGGGAGGGGCACACAGAGAGGGAGACGCAGAATCTGAAGCAGGCTCCAGGCTCTGAGCTGTCAGCACAGAGCCCGATTCTGGGCTTGAGCTCACAAACTGTGAGATCATGACCTGAGTCAAAGTCAGACACTTACCCAACTGAGCCACCCAGGCACCCCTACTAGTCATGCCTTTATAACCATCTCCAGACCTAACTTATACTGCAGCCATTAAATAACTTCTCAGCAATAGTTAACCAAAGACTGAACACAGTACACACTCTCATATCTTTACAGTTATGTTCGTCAACCCCGAATTCCATTCTAGTTATTCTTTATGTTGGTAACATCTATTTATTGGTATCTTATGTTCTCTCAGTATCGCTGATTTGAAGCAATTTATTTAATTCCATTCAGATCCGAGTGGTCATTAGGTTTTTGTGTGTCCCCTTGCCCCAACAATTCTATCAGCGTTCCACAAGCTTTAACCACTTCTTAACACATACATGCTTTCCACTATACTTTAAGCACATGAGGCTCTGAAGAGGGTTTTGCATCTTTGTGAAACCCTTGAGTCTATCCAGCTAAGGTGGTTTGAATGAATGCAAAGATGGGTGAGGACATGATAAAGCCAATCTGAATCACAAAGGGGCTTGAGGGAGTCTCCACAACCAGAGTGCAAATGGGTCTCTCAACCAGAATCTGAAATAGCATTTGTTTTGATTTGCTTTTTAGAAGGAGCCTTTGCAATGCATTCAAGGCCTATTGGCCACACAGCAGTCTGCAAATCACTCTCTAGATGTGTGGACCTTCTAAATCGAAAGCCTGGCTGGAGGAGACGGTGAAATCTTCTGTCAAGGCAAAGAGAAGTTACCTCTCTCTGCAGCATTCTCAGTGAGGTTTTGATTGTTACTGCAAAAGCAGACTGCACATGCAAATCAAAAATGATAGTGAAATAATGTGACAACACACAATAAAAACCCGGAAGTTCATGTGGAGGGCTGAATTGCACCATATGGCTTTGAATTCTGTACCTAGACCCAACAGGGTGCAGTAAGATAGTCATTTAGGCAATGTCCTGTTGTGCCCGGTTATAGAAGGGCATATGGTATATTATCCCACATCAGAGCAATTATGAATTTCCTTGTGTTGATCTTTGCCTCTCTAAAAGTTTTGTTTTTTGGCACAAAGGAGGCTTCAGCAGGGATTTCTGGTTAGACTTCTGTTGTTCTGCTTCTTTGTTTATTATTCACATATAAGAACTAAACTATTCACAAGAAGAACTAAAGTTGAAGTACTTGGCTCACTTATTTCTTACAACACTACAGTTTCAAAGAAGAAAAACAAAAGTGGTTCTTCAGGAAGAGTGACTTCAGTTGTGAAAGAGCTGAGTGTTTCTGACGGTATTTACCTCATATTTTGCCATCAGGAAAAGAGTCTAGCAAATGCAAAGAGACTCAGGGTGTACTGAGTAGGATGAAAATAATCCTACCACACGAGTGAATAATCATCAGGTGCTTAACTCTATTCTAGGTAGGTTGCATAATTAATCTTTCACTCTCATGATGTGTTGAATTGGTGTGGTTTTTTTTTTCCTTATAACCTTCTAGCAGAGTAAATTATTTACTAATCTACTGGATTTGTTATTTATTGACTGTTTCTCTCACTTGTGTATGCAAACTCCACAAGGGAAGGTATTTTGCTGGGTTTTAAGCAACAAAGTACCCCATTCACCTACCACATTATCATACAACATAATAGACGTTCAATAAAAGTTTGCTGCATGATTCAAGTAGATCTACCTTGCAAGACAAAGAAGATGAGGATAATAAAGTTTAGATAATTGCATCCATGTTATAAAGTAAGATACCAAATGAAACTGGGATTTTAACTTTTATGTGTGATTGCCAAGAACTCTTCTTTATTCTAGAATGTTGTAGCATATGTCCCAAAAGGAAAATAGCTGTGTTTGCTCCCCAGTAGAACAGTCATTGGATCTTTAGTCTGGGAAAGTTACTTATTCTCTGTGAATATGCAAATTGGAGAAATACAAATAAAGATATAGTTCTACAGATATGAATGGGATATAGATATGGACATGACTATTCATATATACTAATATATATGGTTTCCTTCACTATTTTTAATAACTCTAAAATGTATATAGGCTAGGTATCATGTCCATTTATATGTTCATCTATATCTAATTATAGTAATAAAGAGTACAAAAAAAAACAGGTTAAGGGATGTAAATCAATGAATCAATAAACTAGATTACCATTCGTTATGGAATCCAATTAGTTTATTGTGTCACTATGAAAACCCCTGGCTCTGACATGTATTAAATGTGTGGCCTTAAACTTATGTGTATATTACTTGTAATATCTTCGAGCCCCAGTTCATCCTATATTAAATTGGGATTATGGAGTCTTATTTATAGGGTCGATAGGTTAATTATATGAGGAAATACAGATAAATTGCTTAGCACAGTACCTGAAACACAGTGACTGCTCAGTGGCATTTATTCCTATTCACTCTTGCTGTTACTTCATTTTTTTTCTTGACATTACAGCCCTCATTTCAAAATGAATATTCCTAAATGAATCCATACAGATTTTGGTCTAATTCTACCTCTAGATTTCCATTAACTCATAGTTGGGCTGCAGGTGGGCAAATCTCTTCTGATACCCTCATTCTTACCATTGTTAGATAATTTTTATTTTTTTCCATTTGATTGGAATTCCAGGAAACAAAGACATGCTTGGTAAATTCTCAGTCACCCAAGTAAAATCCATTTGTTTCTACTGAAGCAGTACTTAGAAAATAATGGCAAATGATGAGAACAATAGTTAATTTTCAAGTTTCAAGGGTTTGGCCACAAGCTGGATTAAAAGTTTCAGAGATTGTGGTTTATGGACATTTTTAAGGTTTTTTTTTTAATTTTAAAGGAAAATCGATATGATTTAACATGTATGCAGTTCTATGTGCATACTTTTTAAAAACTTTTACATAAACTTCTCAATTTTTGATTCAATCTAAAAGAAGAAATGGTCAGCTTTGAGAAAAAAGTATCTGTAAAGGCAAGCAAAAATGCTGAGCATGTTGAAATGCAGACAGTGTTCTGTTAAATGCACTTTTCTCTTTCTTTTTTAACGTGAAAAATAGTAATTTATAATAAAAGCTGTATAAACCTAAATATGTCCCCAAAGTTAAGTTCTTGGTAGGTAGGTCTTAAATGTTCTAAAAATGGCCTCTATGTGACATTTTTGCCCCACTTGTCAATTTCTTCTTTATATGGTTTCAGCGGTTTGAGAGTTGAGATACTGCTGCTAGGCACTTTTCAGCAAGTTTGAAGACTTAAACTTCCCTGCCCTGCTGTTTTATTTTATCTTCATGATTTCTAAAAGCATGAGGCAAGTAAGTTTTTCTTTGACCACTGGAATCTAGTTACACACTGAAGAGATTTGTGCCCAGTAAGAATACGTATATTCATATAAACATACGATTTTCACAAAACAACGACAATGTATTACTATTTATCAAGCAATTAAATAGAAATTTGAATATAAGGAAGGTTAATATCCTACCAATGGTAGCTTAGTTTCTGTGTCTTTGTGACTGGTTGGCCACCAGAACCCTATCTCACTGGAGGCAGAAAACCAAATGTTGGCTTCTCTATGGGTGACATTTTGGCAATTAGTTGTTTCTGCAAATGAATAATTGCAGGTTCAACCCAGCTGGTTACTCAACAATTTGTTAATGTTTGATGCACAGCACACTAAGTATTTTAGCAATTAGAGACCTGATACAACAATTAATTAAGGTCTCAAATTAAGTCAGGCAAGAAATGCCATTACATTCAAAGAGATTTCAAAGAGTAAATGTTGCTGAAGAAAATTTAAAGAAAACCTCAGGAGAAATGATCTACATTAATATAGAGAGAACTTTGTAAACAGATGACCCATTTCATAAACTTTATTAATTGGGTGATATACATATAGAGAGAGAGAGACAGAGAGAGAGAGAGAGAGAGATGATGATGATGAAAACATTTTCTGATTTAGCATCTACATGAGACCTTGAAATAGATCATTTTCACTCACCTAGAAGAATGTCAGCCTCTGTCCTCACAATCTTTTGTCACATATTAATTAAGTAGTTCTTTAGTTCCTCACACCTACCCCATCCAACAACCCAAACTTAAAACTCCTTGGGTAGCAATAACAACATTGCTCTCTGGATTTCTAAAGAGGAATGGTTATGAATATGCTTTGAGTCTAAAAAGAAGTTTACTTCCCTTCAGGTTGCCTTCCAGATCATGCCAAGTCTGCCTTACAAGACTGCCAGACAATATTCCTTCACTGGGTTTCCTAATTCCTTACTTTTGTGCCCACTTTCACATAGGATCTCTGCTTCCTCTTTCTGCCAGCCAGTGAGACAGGTGTCTAGTTGTATTTGAATGCAGTGCCTCCTATATTCTGCATAAGATACCACAAAAGCCACAGATCTCTCCACTGCATCCCATAGCATGACCTTGTTGCTCTGCTGGGCTAAAAAACATCTTCACTAGCAGTAGTGAGGATGGAAAGGGACAAAGGTAATGGGGAGCAGGACTCTATGAAATATGCCTGTAGAATCATAGCACCTTTTTAGAAATATCCTCTATAATTAAACAAAAAAAAATGGCATAGTTGGTAATATATTCCAGTCCATATGCTGACCTATTATTAAGGAGGAAAATACTAAGATGATAAGGGCTGTTAGGGGGATCTCTTTGAACTATGAAAAGCTGGCAAACATCTAAAACGAAACTAACTGAAGAAGTGGCAGCAGCTATACTCAAAAACTCCCAGGGTGACAGATTGTTTTGGTCACCTCCCCTCCAGCCTATTGTGAAGGGACAGATGCCCACAAGAGGTAGGGAGTTGGCTGATCGTATGGCACATGACACTGGGCAGATGAAATCAAGGGCACCTTCTTAGTCACATACACTCAAAACCCAGGGGGAAGGATTCGCTGCACCATGTCAGGCCCCACAGAGGCTGTGGTGAGCAACAGAATGAAAAGCCAGAGCCTTTGAGTGGCAGGCTTTGTAGTTACAAGTGAGGAGGTGAATCCTGGTTCTTGAGAAAGGAGAGGTGACTTGTTTGAATAAATCTGCAGGCTAGCAGGGAACTAAGGCCCACTACTCAGAGATAAGCAGACACTGTGTCTGGTCCCCATGATAAGGAGGATTGTTTGGCGATGTGACCTTATTCACAGGACCACAGTGGGTAGGGGGGCTTGTGGGTCAGCCATGTGAGGCTGTCCTATTTTAGCAACTATCAAAGCAGCACATTGTACTAGATCTTAATTTCAAGCCTTACACTACACAGATGAGCAGCGTGTCAGTTTGAGAAGACAACTGTAAATCTTCTTCATGGGTGTGGCTGTGACAACAACTAATGTGTCAGTTGGTCAGAGTGGGACTTTTTTTAAATTTCTAGGACTGCCTCTTAAGCCTTGCAATTGTTTTAAAGTAGCCACACTTGGGACTTTCTGACTGGAAACTGCTGCGTTTCCCATGTTCTGAAAGAACTGAGTGAAAAATAGCAAATCACAAGCTGTGAGTCACTGGTAAGCCTTGCTCAGCTTTGCAGGGTTTAATTTAGATGCCTTATCAGATAACAACCTGCTTTTTGTGTGTGTTTTATTTCCTTTATTTTTATGAAGGCAATAGAACGTGCGTGGGGCCATTCCGCTGACATTAAAATAGCATTTCCATTGACACCATAACAGCAGAAGCACCTGCACTGACACGGTAATGACTTCTGTGGGGCTGTTATGGTGTCTACGGAAGTATATGAGCCACTTCATTGATGTCGTAACACCTCCAGCACCTGCGAAGAGGAGGTAATAGCGCCTCAGGGCTGTTGCTATGGCAACGGAAGCACATGTGGTACCTATGTGGCCCTGCAGCAGAACTTGCACTAATACTTTAAGTAAACCCATGCAAGATGCATTCTTACATACATACCTACATAAAGAGTTTTACACAAATGAGCTGTGGCTTTGACCACACTTTTATTTAATATTGATTAAAGACATACTCTATTTTTAAAGATATAATTGACAAGTATATCTGTATCTATACATCTGTATATATGTATAGTTGTACATCTATTGATCTAGATTTATATATATGTAAAGATATGTCACCAAAAGTATCATATTTGCAAACAGACTGTTAAAAATTGAGTTTTATTAATTTTTGAAATTTTATAGAGTTAATGGTAGAAATGTAGAAACATGAAAAGTTACTGGAGTCATCAGAATTCTAACATGACCCAAAGATTCATGTGTCCTTGTATATATACTGTGTATAATTCCCATCCATTGAGTACAGTCAGGATCTATGCATCTGATGGGATGTCAACCTTATGATTACTTTGACACCCATCCCAAGGTGAAGGGATTTAACAGATAAAATTAAGATCCCAAATCAGTTGATTTTGAGTTCACAGAAAGGCAGATTATCCTGTGTGAACCTAACTTAATTAGGTGAAAGCCCATAACAGCAGGACTGGGACTTTTCTGCAAAGCTTCTTGGCTCACAGAAAAGAGCAGGAAACTTCCTGTGAGCTTAGAAAAGAGTTGTATGGCATGGAACCTGGAGAGGCTTCTAGCAGCTGAGAGTGGTCCTGGATCATAGCCAGCAAGCAAATGGGGACCTATAACCCACAACGAAACTGATTTCTGCTAATAACCCATGAGCTTGGGCAAAGACCCCAAACTCCAGAAATAAAAAAATGAGTCCATCCAATCAAAACCAGCTTGACTGCAGCCTTGGGAGACCCTGAGCCAAAGGAACAAGGTTGATGAGACTTTAGACCTATAGAAATTGACATAATTAATGAGCATTGTTTTAAGTTTATAGGTTTGTGGCAACTAGACACACATCAATAGAAAACTAATATAGTTTAAAAAGACTATTACCTATAAATCATTAATATCATTATTTAGCACTTGGAGTATTTTCTCAGTTCTGAAATTCACTTTGGGATCTTTTTTTAAATGACTGAGGCCACCAAATATATGATTATGCATTCTTTAAAATTAACAAAAGTGTCTCTGAAAAGAACTTCAATGTCTTCTGAAGTATGGTGATTTTAGAGGCTTAGTTTCCTTATGATAAAGTAATATCCATTCATCTTAGGAGACAGAGAAAATAGTAAGATGGCCTAGGATAAATAGTAAATTATTTAATTTGTCAAATTATAAAATCATACATGTTAACTACAGAGAATTCAGGATGTAAAGAAAAAAAAGTTAATGATAAGAATAAAGTTACCTCGTGTCCTATGTATCAACTCAGCTTTGTTATTAGGTAAATATTAAAGAGGGAGAAAGACTAACTGAATTGACATAAAATTAGATTTGCTGGATAGAACTGTACAATCAAAAAGAGGAGAAGGTGAATTTTGGTTCTCAAATATGTGTATACACTAAAATTAACTGCTCAGATTTTTTTTTAAATGCTGGTTTCTAAGTCCTGCATCAGTCTAGGGTTGAATCACGTTTATTGATGTTGTTTTATTTGTTCATTTTTTAATAAAAATGGGCACTAGCCTCCAAACGGGATGAGAAAGAGACAGACAAGACAGATAGAATGGTACTGGAATAGAAGAAAATAGATACTGAATCATTCATTAAATAACAGTCTCATGACGGTCTCAATGAGTGAGAGCTGGCCACATAGAAACACTAAACAGTGCTTCTCAAATGTAATATGCACACAAATTACCTGAGAATCTTGTTAAAATAAAGATTCTATTTCATGAACTCTGGGTGGGAACTGATACTCTGTAACACTCTGCAAAGAAAGCATAAACTTGAAGGAAGGAAGTTATCACTAGAAAACACAAGGCTTGAATTAGCAGTAGTTTTAAAAGGACAGTAGTTTCAGGTAATGACAATTTTCAAAGGTGACCTTAGGTGAGATAAATAAGTAGGACGTAATCACAACATGCTTTGGAGATACTTGTTTCTTTTCCCAAAATCCTAAGTGAGAAGGTCTCAGTACTGTGAGATGGAAGTATTTCCACTCATCTGGTATTTGCTTCTAATCTCATGGGCAACTGAGGGTGCTTGGAGTATGTTAATGTGTTTAAAAATTTCCAGCCTAAAAGTATGGTGTTGGAGCTCAGACTGTGGTTGCATACACAATTGTCCATTCTTGCATTTCAACATGGATGATACAAAGTCGTGCCTCATAATATTAATGTTAAGAATAAAACATTATGGAAACCAACAAGTATATTGCTTGGAAAAAAATAGGTCCTCAATAAACTTCTGTTCCATGTGTGTGTGTGTGTGTGTGTGTGTGTGTGTGTGTGTATACAGAAGTTGCTCAGACCTCCTGAATTTTCATTTAGAATGGTGACTGTATGTAAATGAGTCTAAGGTTCCAGATGTTGATACGAATTAGTATCTGTGGTTGCAGAATAACATATACTTACCATCTAAATTATAACAACAATTACAGCCTTTGACAGGCAGTTTTGTGAAATCAATAATAATTTCCATTATTTATAGTTGAATGGTTGTTAGAAGATGATAAAGAGAATAGCTTATGTTTGTTAAACAAAGCAGGGCTTGTTTTGTTTTCCAAGTATAATAGCAAGCTAAAATAAAATACCTTGCAAGATTTAGGTTTTAAATAAATCCTGGTTGCAATATATATGAAATTCTCTCAATATATATCCCAGTAATACATTAATTATATATTTAAAATTATAAAGATCCCTATAAACTCATTCTCCTCAAGAATTTTCTATCCAAAGTTCAGCAAGTTTTTCCATGTGAAAATTTACAAAAGTTTCATTTATTGATTAGACATACTTCGGGGTTGTTGAAGTCTAGAGACAAGGCATATTGTGGTCAGCTCCACATGGGTTTTCTCTAGATAACACAGCCATATAAATTAAAAGACTTAACAAGAGCACTTTCAGAGTCCAATATTGGGCTTTCATTAAGGATAAATGGAATGTAGACAAAGGACTCTCTCTGAACCATTTTATTCTAATAATTTTGAAGCTACTTAGTGGGACCCGTAGGAGCTGAGATTTTTTTTTTAATCTTTAAATATGTGCTGTGCTTCTCTGAGTGAAAATCCATTTCAAAGTTATCGTGGAATAATGGGAATTCAGACAGATGTGAATCTGAATAGTTGCTATGCTGCTTATTAACTGTTTGGCCTTGGGAAATAAACTTTCTGAGCCTCAGTTTCTTCATTAATAAGATGGGGGTTACGATACAAAAATTTGTTGTGGTAGTGTTATTATTGCGTTTAAATGACCAACCTTAGTAGATGCTTTAGTTTGTGAGTTAGTTTGTTTTAATTTCTCCCATTCCCCAGATCCTTCCTATGACCCGGGATCATTTTTCTTCTTGTGTTTGAATGTCCCAGAGGGATATGGGGAGCCACATACTGGCAGAAAGGAGGGCTGTGGTTCTATCATCTGTGCTGACACAATCACAAAGACAAGCGGGTCTTCCTCTACAGTGACATGGATGAAAACAGATATTTGTAACAAATTGAAAGGAAATGCATTTAGGATTACAAAAATGTTTCTAAAAGAAACAAAACAAAAAAAGAGAATCCCTAAGTTGCCAATAGGATAAAAAACGGGAATGGGCAAAAAACACAAAGCATGTGTAAATGTGGAATAAACATGGCTGAATCACAGTTGGGAAAAAAATATTCAATTTAATTCATTTACCCAAAAATATTGGGGAAAGCCTACTATGTGCCATATAGCATTGCAGGTGCCAACCGCCCAATAAATAAACATGTGTGATTACTGTCATCAAATATAATAACCCATTTTAAAGTATACACGTATAAATAATAGCTATTACAAAGATTTCATGCAAAGGTTGCATTCATGAAGTTGTAAATATAATTCAAATCTTGCCTGGTTGAAGAAATAATTTTGTAATAACTATAATCTATTTTTGCATTAATATTTTTTATTTTCTTGGATTTTGTTAAATGATTTCCAATGTGGATTCACCTAACAGTGAGGTACATTATATAATTTGTTTGGTATTTCATAGCATCATATCTAATTTCCTTTCTTAACTTATTACTATTTCAGGCCACTTTTCAACACTTAAAATGGCTCCTCCACTTGGTGAAAACATTATAGAGAATAAAATGTTATTGAAAATAAAATTAAGATTTGAAGAAGCATCATAATCACTGTAAGAAGTGTGTACTGAGCAACAGTCAAACAATACTGAACAAGTTTGGTAAATTTATCAAGTTAGCACCTGAAGGAGGACCACAGTGTGGGAAATGGCACAGTTTACGGTCATTTTTTTTTGGCTTGTAATTATAACCTCAGATTCTTAATCAATTCTAAATAACACCATGTAATTTGTATTCTTTCAAATGTTCTTTACAGGAGTATCTCTGTTGTGATCTTATATTGTTCTATTTCAACCCTGCATGTTTCCAGCTTGAATAAAATGACTCCACATTGTACTGTAAACTAAAGTATACACTAAAGTATAACATACAAAGAAAGTGCAATAATTGAGAAGGTGGAGGCCAGAGGAACACAGAACTAAATTGCCTGACACAGGACAGGGGTGTCTGAAAAGACTCAGTGAGGGAATCAATGTTTAAAGTTCTATCTCAGAGTTGAAGATACTATTTTTTTAAGTGTATTTATTTATTTCGAAAGAGAGAGAGAGAGAGCACAAGCAGGGGAGGGGCAGAGAGAGAGAGGGGGAGAGAGAATCCCATGCAGGCTCCACGCTGTCAGCGCAGAGCCCAACATGGGGCTCAAACTCAGGAACCGCGAGATCATGAACTGAGCCAAAATCAAGATCAGACGCTTAACCAACTAAGACACCCAGGTGCCCAAAATATGTTATTTAAGGTGATAGAAAACAAAGTGAAATACTATTTTATATTGTAGGGGAGGAAAAATATCTTTTCCTCTACCCTTTTAAGCTCTCTGCTGGGATCTCTATAAAAAAAGACAGATTCACAAAAGAAAAAAAAAAAAAAAGACATACAGATTTATTTAATATAAGTTGTCCATGACATGGAAGTTGAAACAGTTAAAAGAAAAAGTGTCTGTATGCTAGTTTTGATGAAGAGTGGAAAGTTATAGAAAGATATGATAGGACCAAATGTATGGGTTAAGTGGAATAAATAAACTAGAGGAAACTTAGTAAGGCCTGCTCATTCAAATTCCTCTCTGTGTACCTTTGTCTTCAAGATAAGGATGTTCTATTCCCCCTGGGTAGAGAAAGGGCACCTCTCACTTAAGAGTTTTGTGACCTGCTTCAAGTTTTAGTAGGCATCTGCCTACTACCCTTGTAATAGCCTCCTGGCTTCTGATTGAGTGAGTGCCTGTCTCCTCAAAATAGCCAAAGATCCAGCTCTCCCCTTCAAAACTTCCCAGAGAGCTCTCTGGCTTCAGACTTCATCCAGCCTCGGTTTTCAGCAACTTTCTTGAGGGGGAGATATAGCATGCTTGAGGGAAGTTCTTCTTCCCAGATAGGTCTTTATGTCCTAAGCATTATAAGACTGCTCATGGGTTTACTCTGCCTTTTAGATGCATTCAGGCTACTTCCCAAGACTCCTGTGCTATCCCAGGATGCAGTAAATGTCCTGTGGGGAGTGCTGGCCCTGTGCCTCAATCCCTGAATTTCTAGGTGTGTATTCTAGTCTCCAGAACTAGTAGAAGTACTGCTGGTTTCTCCCAGCAGGCTGGGCCTGGGAAAAGGAGGGGATAGGTACATGCCCTCAGAGTCAGGAGGGGCATAGCTGATGAACTTGGACTTGTGGAGGCTCTTGCCTTACCAGAATTTATGTTTATGGTATCCTTACAGTTTCCAGTTTTTGATGCCTTCAAAGTATGGATTTTTTTTTTTTGGCAATATGCCCAGAATTTTCTAGTAGCGCAAAGGAAGTGCTACTCTGCCACAAGCTAATACATCCTGCCTGGAAATAGAAGTCCTCATCCACCTTTAAAGATTGAGATATTCAGGGTGGGAAATAACAGCATAGATTTAAGGTAAAAAGTTGGACAGAGTATCCTAAATAAAGATACAGATTTGCAGTATTCTTTGCTAAAGAATATTGAAAATATTATTTTTCTTCCTATGACAAGTCACCAAGTTGGATTTCTTGGAGTGAAGGCAAATGGACGTGGAATAACAACAACGCTTGTGACTCAAAGTCAAATATCTTTCCTGAGATTCAGATCCCTCCATTGTAAGACAGGATAAATAGCTTTCGTGTTTGCTCTTGTAGAGACTACATATCAAATCATGACAAGGTTCTGAGAGCAAATTTGATGGTGATCGCCTCTCTTAAGACATTATGTTGTAATAAACAGTAACTCACATCCTATGGGAGCATATTTTAAGTTGATCTGGGATTTGCATAGACACTTACAGTAAGCTATAGGAGATTAATTTGCTTTTGGCACATACAGTAGGTAATCGATACTGATTTGGTGACATTCAAAGCATTCCATTTTGAGAGTTTCATTCTGTGAGACTTCATACTACTTTGAGGAATTCACTGTATCAAAATTGGCAAATTTCTGCAGGAGAAAAATTAGCCTGGAAGGGTTTCCCAATGCCCTTCTAGATATTCAGAAAACAACCCAAAATACTGCTGAGTGCCAGTCTATCACAGGCATGATGGATTCTTTTCCAATCTTACAAAATAAAACTCTACAATCTTCTACAAATAATGAAAGTATTAAGAATCCAGTGTTGTAAATATTACAATTTTTTTTTCATTATTACTCTATGTCTTTTAATTTGTATATACCTATGATGGCTGGATTACTGTTCAGCAAATCTTCACTCCCTTTCTTTTTCTGTAGTGGACAGAGTTTACTACCCAGGCCCATTAAGTTCACATACAGGAAAGCAAGTTGCTTTGACCAGTGAATATGTCTCAAGTACAGGCTATTCATGTGTTTATACGGTTTGGCTGGCATTGGCATCCATCATAAGAAGAGAATGTATTGGTAAACCACTGCCCCTTCAACCTGGCCCAAGAATGAATACACATGGAACAGACCTAAACCCAACCTGCAGTCTGAAATAGTTCAACTCCTCTAAGTCCATCCTAGAAAACCCAACACATCACTAACCTGCCAATTCATGAGTATAATTCAAATTTGTGTTTTTATAGGCCACTTAGTGGGGTTGGATTATTATGCAGCCCTATTATTTCAATAGCCAATCAATATAACTAAATGTGTGTGTATGTGTGTGTATGTGTGTGTATGTATGTGTATGTATATGTGTGTACACATATACATACACATACATACACACACATCTTATATATATATATACATTATATATATATCATATATATACATCTTGTGTGTGTGCATATATATATGTATATGTGTATATATATATATATATACACACATATATAATTTTTGCTATTGTCCACAGATGTCATGTCTCCCTATAAACACAACCGACTCAGCTAATTAATTAAATAAACACGGAGAGGTGCAATGCCGGCTCCCATGAAGAGAAAACAAGGCAACATGGATATTGTTGGAGTTTTTGTGGCCACTCTTTATATTTACCAAATTAGGGATGAAGATGTGCAATCTTTCCATTAAAAAGCTATGTCAGCATGCCAGCTGGCTCAGAGCCATGATTTAAGGGAACAGTAATGAATGAGGCAGAAGTAAATGGCCACCATCTGGGTAAAGCTCAAGTGAGCTTGTTTGGACAAGGCTCCAGGGTCAAGTAAATGAAACGGACTTTAATTTCAAGATGCAGCTGTGAGTGAATAATTCCCCACTCCTGCAAGCCATTGCAGGTGTGGAAAGCCAGCAATATGTTTTCAAATGGGGTGGGAGGCAGTTGTGTCTTGAAGGCACTGGCAGTTGTCATGTCTGAAGAACCACGTGAAGTGGCCCTTCAGCAAGCACCGAGAGATGGGAAGGTGTTATTAGAGCTTGCCTGAGCCAAAAGAAACAGCATGAGGGTTACACTAGAAGTATGTTTCTATAGGGCTTATTAGAACATGCTGATTCTTTTTTCCTCTGCAACCTGGAACACAAAGAATACTATTTTATTGAAATGCCTGCATTGCTAGGGTTTTGTTGCTAAAGTATTTAAATTGGAGGAGAAAACATAGCTAAGCATATGGATCCTGCTGATTAATGTTTCCCTCTGGGGCAATTGGGCTCCATGAATTCTGAAATAACTTGGGTTGCTAGAATGTATTGAATACTTTTCAAAGGGAGGGAGATATTGGATTTAACTGAAAAAAAAAAAAAGAGCAAAATTGGGTCCAGGACCACCTTGTGTTAGCGTTCATTTTCAAAACATTTGACATTTGACTTCAGGGTTTCTAATTTTGTCCTATTATGTGGTCCACCAGCCTGATGATCTGCTCAGAAGAACAGTTAATGGCCTAAAAGAAGACATCCGTGTCCCCTAAATAGCCATGTGTGTATACGCTATAGTGGCTGACTGGACTGCATGGAATGGAATGGAGAATAAATGGTTAATGGCAGCTAAAAATAATGTGATTTACCACACCCCAAATTGTGGGAAATGATTTCTAAAATTGGACTACTCACACACACCAGTGAAGAATAATTCATTCCTTTTGCCTAAGGCATGAGATGGCTTCTGGTGAGGGTAGGTGGGATAGGGCTGTTAGAGAAGGTTGCCACTTCGAAATCCTTGAGCAGGAAGCTTAGGGAGCTGTCAGCTGACTTACTACATTTAGTAGAGGTGGGAACAAAGCAGCACCCTTTGCCTAAAACGTGTGCACAAAAGTAGATGAGGCAGAGGGGTAAGTGAGGTGCCCTGCCCTAAAATATAAATATTTGATACAGGAATCCATAAAAGACATCAACAGACCATTTAAATAAAGATTACCCTAGAGGTTAGAGTGGGAGAGAGCCAAAGCATAAGAGACTCTTAAAAACTGAGAACAAACTGAGGGTTGATGGGGGGGTGGGAGGGAGGGGAGGGTGGGTGATGGGTATTGAGGAGGGCACCTTTTGGGATGAGCACTGGGTGTTGTATGGAAACCAATTTGACAATAAATTTCATATATTGAAAAAAACCAAAAAAGAACACAAATATATACTGAGATAGATAGATAGATAGATAGATAGATAGATAAATAAATAAATAAAGATAGATTACCTTTAGTAATCAACTTTTCCAATAGCTCCAGGCATGTCTTTGTGCAACCTGTCTTCACTACTCTCCTGGTATTGCCTGCTTCCCTCAGAGCATGTTTGTATTGGATGAGAATTTTGTTGGGAGCTCTTTGTGGATCACTGGCGTCAGAGTTCGCACAGAGTGGGAGTAATGTTACATTCATGTCTGCCTTCTCAATGCCTAGCACAATGCCTTGCTATACAATATATTATAGGTACTCAGTGCACGTTTGTGGATTTGAAGGGAAGGAAACATACTAGTACTTTGTAAAATTAAACAGGATTTATATAGCTATCATACTACAAAAAAGTCCTGTCATCCAGTATAAGAATGTATGGGGAGAAATAAGTCCATATTTGTTAGTGGTATCTGTGTAAATTGGTCCAATCTCTTTGGGAAAAACTGGCAATGTAGACTACAACAATATAAAAATACACACATCTGTTAGACTAGTAATATTGCTTCCTGAACTTAGCCTAAGGGAGTCATCCAAAAAAAGAAACTAAATTTGTACAAAGATGTATCCACTGAATATACTTTAAAATAAGAAAAAATATGAATTAAATTATATTCATTTGATCAGGTAGGATAAGAAGTACTGAGAACAAATTGTAAAGGATGTACCAACATTGAAATGTGTGAGTTGTAATACTAAATTTAAAAATAGTATGCATGCAAAATTTCTAATTATGCAAAATTGTGAAACAAATACATAATGGCTGAAAGTAATATATTACAAGTAAAATAATTCTGAGATGAAGCATTTTACTGGTGGCATTTTTACTATGATTTCAAAATTTTATGTAACCTATAGTTTCACTATGATAAAAAAAATTGAAAATAAATTAAAATACATTTAGTAGTTTCCATAAAGTACAAAGAACTATGCTAACACTGGTATTTCTGCTTTGGAGAAGTTTATTGTATAATAAGGGATTTAGACATATCAAAATATTATAATAAATTAGTTAATCATAACTACTATTGTCCAGAATTCTGCACAGGGCCGCTTGGAAGGCTATGAATTCTCTATGTAGGCAGGAAGTCTGGTGGGAAGGTGTTAGTTAAATAGGATGAAATACCCAAAGAGACAGTCTAATAAGATAATTATTTTTTACTTTTTTTTTTTAATTTGAGATTATTTTTTCTTCCAGGTAGACAAAGTGCCTTTTTGTATCCAAAGCAGAGGTTCTAAGGTTTGGAGGCAGAATTATAATAACGAATTCAGGTGGAAGTTGCCATGGCAAGGGTAAGTATAAATCCTAGGTTAAAAAGTTAATCTTACAGTTGATAGGAAGTCAACAGAGGGCTTTCAGAGGAGAATGTTCTGTATTATTTTATGGGATAATCATTCAGGTATGACCATAAGAGGAGACAGAGAAAAAGCTCAGGAAAAAAAAAAAGTTTATTATATTCACAGGTTCTAGACACAGGAGGTAAGGCACACCATACAGAGCCACATGGGAACGACATCTGGGTGAGCAGGAAGCAGAGGACAGAAGCAAGTGGGAAAGCTTTGGATTAGAGCCTTTACTGGGGTTTCTGCAGGGACAAGGGAGGTCAGAGTGAAGGGTTTAATGATTGCCTAGTTTGAATAAATTTGGAGGATTTTGGGCTCTGGAGATGGTCCCTTGTTGCCTGGTACCTGGTTTGGGGATGATTTAGACAGAGGGATATTGGAGTGCATACACCAGATGGAGGGGGTAGGACTTTGTACTGGTTAGTTTGCACATTAAAGATATGTTCCTGGTTGGGTCCTTTACTACTCCTAAGAATGGCTAGCCCTAGGAGCAGTGTGGTCTCTCCTCAGCCAGACAGGGTTTTTAAAGATGTCAAACATCAAAATACACAGATAATTTAAAATACTTACAATACAGGGAATAAATAAAGTACATTTAAATATTATAGGGAGAAGAGAGAAGAAGACATATTGTTCTACTTTATCAGTAGATGAATTTATCTGAGCTCTAGGTAGAATCATTGAATCTTGCTCTCAGATTTCTTTGGATGCCTTCATCATTTATTCTAAACTGAAGACTCATATGACATTGGCACTGACTTAACCGCACCAAAATTAATTACCACGATTTCTTTTAAAATAAGATCTATTTTGGGGCACCTGGGTGGCTCAGTCGGTTAAGTGTCCGACTTCAGCTCAGGTCACGATCTCACGGTCCGTGAGTTCAAGCTCCGTGTCGGGCTCTGGGCTGATGATGGCCCGGAGCCTGGAGCCTGCTTCCGATTCTGTGTCTCCCTCTCTCTCTGACCCTCCCCCGTTCATGCTCTGCCTCTCTCTGTCTCAAACATAAATAAACGTTAAAAAAAAAAATTAAAAAAAAAATAAGATCTATTTTTTAAGTTTATTTATTTTGAGAGACAGAGCAAGTGGGGGAAGGGAAGAGAGAGAGAGAGAGAATCTCAAACAGGTTCCGTGCTGCCAGCACAGAGCCTGATGTGGGGGTGGAACCCATGAAACTGTGAGAACATGACCTGAGTCAAAATGAAGATTAGGACCTTTAATCTACTCAGCCACCCAGCTGCCCTTAAAATCTATTCTGTTCACATTTTAAAGCTAATCCTGGATGTAAAAGCAAAATGTTCTTTTTAACAGAAAGGAAAGGGAGTAACACATATCTCCACTAGACTTTGTTTTGCATTTAGAATCCGTCTTTTTGTTGTAAATGACATGAGCCAACCATTTAACAATCCAGTAATGATTATCACTTTTTATCAACAGTCAGGTGATAGAACATCATGGACTCAAGGAGAAATGGTCTGAGCTACGCCACGTTGAGTCAAAGGCATAGAATAACATTAATTACCAGATATAAGTTGATGATTTATCCTCAGGGAATTAACCAACATTATTGTACATTAATGTTGTACAACTACATTATTCCCTATTCTCCAAAGAACAGCCAGATAGTTTTTAATTCTCATTTTCCATTAAAAAAAAAAACCCTGAATTTCAAAGGGTTAATTAGCCTAACCAAGCTTGACTAGTGTAATGTACAAATTTTGCCTCAAATTCAGCTCCTTTAAAACACAAAATCCAGGGGCGCCTGGGTGGCGCAGTCGGTTAAGCGTCTGACTTCAGCCAGGTCACGATCTCACGGTCCGTGAGTTCGAGCCCCGCGTCGGGCTCTGGGCTGATGGCTCGGAGCCTGGAGCCTGTTTCCGATTCTGTGTCTCCCTCTCTCTCTGCCCCTCCCCCGTTCATGCTCTGTCTCTCTCTGTCCCAAAAATAAATAAAAAACGTTGAAAAAAAATTAAAAAAAAACCCACAAAATCCAATTCAATGCTTGTGATATACTTGCTGAATTGTACTATAATCTCCTTAAACTACAGGAAATACTCATGCATCTGTGCCTTGATGTAGGCATCAAATGTATGAATGGTACTGTTCCAGGAGATGCATACACAACTCACTTCATTAAATTAAAAAATTAAGGAAAAAAAAAAGGTATGTGACATGCTCGAGAATCTGGTGAAAGGAGATGAATGAGACCCTGTGCTCGTAGACTTCTCGATCTGGTGGAGTGACTGATATGTAAATACATGGTAGAAAGTTCTTGAGGAGTAGAAGGAAGTAATATCAGTCATAGCAGGTGTGATGCGATTATTTATGATGGACAGATGTTGTCCAGATGAGAGAGTCATGATTTCCACTTGGAGGACAGAGAAAGAGATAAGAGCACATTTTAAACGGGGAATGATGCCCTACTAGATTCATCCATAGTCTGCAATACAATTAACCACTGCTGATATATGGCCTTAGCAAGGGCCATGCACTTAGCCTCTCTCCCTTTGTCAACATCACTCCAGTGAAAAGAAACAACATCTCATTCTGTGATGAAAATGTGGTCCCTTTACTGAGTGAGATTAGTTCATGTGAGCTGACAGTCTGGCACTCTGCATCCATTTTAGGAATGACTGGAAATTATTCCATTGGGAGAACCTTGGATGAAGGATTGGTTGGGGACGCTGGCACTTGCCCCTCACAACCAGGCATCCCTTTTCAAATCCTGGTTGCCATAACAACCAGATAGCACTTTTGGTCCCAAACACAACAGAGTCCTTTATGGTGATGATTATTATTAGTCAGTTTGCACTCCAGGCAGAAATCTGATTTACTTTCCCTGAGGAAACTTACCATATGACATGCAAACTGTCAGAGAGAGAATAATACAAACTGGAAATATGGAAGTGCTACAAAATAAAACGTGTGGGAAAATACACCTTGTGAGCCCTTTATTATTTTTAAATGAAAAGTTGTCAGATTATTCAGCCCGGAGTGTGAGTTACCTGTGTCATGCCTATGAGCTATATAACAGTGATTGTGAAGGCCGTGCTCCTAGATTATCTATTAGGGGGTGTTTGACAAAATGTGACACCTGAAAACTTTGAAGGCGCAGGGATTTTTGACATTATGTTGTAGACCTATTGATTGAAACTGAAAATACTTAAAAAACGAGGTGTTTTCCCTTGCACGCCAGTCAGAATGAAACCTACGCCTGGCTTCCTTTGCAACAACTTAAGAATGTAAGAACGAATTTCACTCTCAAAATGCAAGTGCTCAGTGATTATGAATAAGGTATCCTGCTGCAAATGTGCTACTTCTGAAAAGTAGAACTTAAGTAGTCTTCCTGGTCAAACGTAGCCAAACGTTATTTTGACCTTTATTGAGGTTTGCCCTTCAGACCTACCCAGGAGAGGAAAACTTTTTGGAATCTCTTGTGTAGAAAAAAAAATTGCATCTGCTGTACCAGCCAACTATTTCCTTGTGGCATGTTTATCAGTAATGTGCCCTGCCCAGCAAAATTGTGTCCTTGAACCAGGGATATAAAATGATACTATTAAGGGAGCCAAGCCAAGTCTGGTCAAAGAAAGCCATTTATTTTCACTGACCCAGCTGGTCAAGTGAATTTAGGTTCAGCAGCTTGGCTCACTTGAGAATCAAGCTCTGCCATCATGCCTGTAATTACAGCTTGAAAGTGATTTCCAGCAAGGAACATCGAAAAGGAAACAGACTCTCCCTGGCAATATTACACTTCAGCACAAGACAGTTGGTAAGGTGAATAGGAAGCATACAGGTTCATGCGATTCACATTAATAAAAAACACTCTCTATAGCTATCAGTCAGCTTTTTTACATAGCAAACCATCCCAGACTTAGTGGATTGGCAGAATAAACATTAACACTTTGTTCAAACTTCTGTGAATTGACTGGGCCATTCTTCTAGTCCAGGCCTGCTCATCTGGGGCCGGATGATCTGGGATGGCTGCACTTAAATATATGGGACTTGAGCTGGGTGGCTAAGATGGATGGGGCCTTTCTCTATGTGGTTTCACATCCTGCTGAAGGCTAAGAGGAGCTTCTTCATACACTCTTTGAAAGGTTCATTGCCTCAAGAGTGGGCAAGCTCCATGTAGACCAATTTCCATCTTCTCCCTAAACTGTGTTTACTAATGTTGCATCGGCAGATGCAAGTCATATCCCTGAGTTGAAATTCAAAACACGGCGGAATAGACAATATCTTGATGAGAAGCTGAACAAAGCATTTGTGGGTTTTGTTTTCAATGTACTTCAGCATTCCTACTCTACTTGAGGGTTACAAAATGACTGATGTGCTTTAGTGCTCAATATTTTAGTGTAGTTTTCCATGATTTTTCTTTCGTATAAAGAATGTGAATGCTTCCAAATGCATTAAACGTGGAAACAGTTACAGCAAGTTTACCAAGGTTAAACACATAATTATAACTGCCTCTATAAAATCTCAATCACATGATTTGAAAATTGAGCAGTGGAGTAACTAGGATTAGTTGGGTTTATCTTCATTTTATTTTGTTTTATTGTTCTATGTGACATAAAATAATTCTGTAGTCTGATCTATTTCCACCACAAAGGTTACCTGCTTTGGCAGGATGTGACAATATTTAGGAGAGGCTGAACGGAACATTCTCTTGCCCTAATTTGAGATCATCAACAAATATTTACTATTATTCTCATCAGCTTCTTGTATTCATGAGAGATATAAGACCCTGTATTAGGAGGTTGTGGGAAAACAACCAATTCCCCTAGCAATCAAGCCATCCATTCTATATTTAAAAATTACCCACCTACCCACCCCCCCACACAATAAATAAAAATTTAAAAAAATCACCCCAAATTTAGCAGCTTAACATATAATCATTCATTTTCTTTTAATGTTTCTGTGAGTCGGGCTTTAGAAATGACCCAACTGCAAGTTTCCAGCTCAAAGTCTTTGATAAGTTTGTGTTTAGAATGTGGCTGAGGCTACAGCAATTTCCAAAGCTTCTTACTTTACATGATGGGACCCTGCACTAGGAAGCTGCCACGACTGGGACCTGGACCTGGAACAACTCAGGCTCCTTTAGTCTCTTTCTGTCTCTGTTTCTTTACAGAATCTTTTCAGCAAGGCAGCCTTAGGGTGACTAGATTTCTTGTATGGAAACTCAGGACTCCAAAGGTCTCCAACAGAGAGACAGGTGGAAAGTACATCATCTCCTTCAACCTAACCTCAACACTGTCACAGCATGGCTTCTTGTATATTCTGTTAATCAAGGCAGTCACAAAGGTCCAAACAGATTCAAGGGGGAAGGACAAAGACCCCAACTCTTGTCTATCAAGACAAGACTCTGGAAAGGCACGCAGGGCTGGAAATAATTTTTGGTCAAAGTTGGAGAAGTACATCGAGGGAAATTTCAATTTTCTGACATGGATCTTTAGTATTTCCATCTTAATTTTCTTGGGAAAGGTTCTGATAATATTATTACATAGATTTCACTTCTCAAGCATTTCAAGGTTACCATTAATATTTGTTTTGTGGACTTTAGTGTCTTTTGGGTTCAATCATAGAAAAACCTGAGAAAGGACTTGAGTACAGAAAACTTTTTAGGAAAATAATCCTAAAAAACAGAAGGGAGGGACTGAGGCGAAATAGGGAAAGAGGAAAAACCAGTGTAAAGAAGCATGGTAGGTCACTACCACTTTCAAACGTGCCAGAACATTTTGAAAAGACTTATGAACTCCCTCTCAGAGCTAGGCATTTAGCTAAAGAATGTAACATATATTCATTAGCATTGGTTAAATGTGGTCTCAGGGTCATTAATTCCTCTGCCTTTCCGGCTTGTTCATGCAAGAGTGTCTCATGAAGTCCACAAGTATCCCGCATAGGGCATTTCGAGAAGCATCCGAGTGGGAAGCAGGAAGTGTGCGAAGTGGGTTCAAGGTAAAGTGCTTTGGGCCTGCACTCAAACCAAGCTGGTAGAAGACTGCTCAGAACTGGTCACTGAGGAAAGAAGTATGGTCGAGATCATTTGTAGTGGTGCATGAGAAATAGAAGATTCATGTTCATTCAAGCCAAAGAGAATCAAATGCTGAATGCGAACTGTGGACAAGCTACTGTCCTGAGAACTAGACTATGGGAATAGAAAGGAACTAAGTACATTTGCACAGTCTGGAGTGATAAAGTCCCAAACAAACAGGTCATTACAACAAAATAAAATAAGTGATATGAGAGAACAATACAAGGTGTATTGATGCACAAGAGAAGCATAAAACAAGCGTATCAAGGAAGAGAATATAGGATAGAAAAGCCTTCATGGAGGGTTGATTGATGCCTCATTAAATTTTCAACAGCAAAAAAAAAAAAAAAAAAAAAAAAAACAACCAAAAAAACCCACCATTTTTCTGAATGGGGCATGGGGATAAGAGGAAATAGGCATTTCAGATAGGCAGTAAAATAGGGGATAAAATTCATGAAGACTGTATATGAAAAAGCAAATTTCAAAACTTTGATAAACCTCAGGACACAAATTTTACATACAAGTACACTGACATTTACTGAAATTTGTCATTTGGCCAGTTGTGACAAAACCTCAGAAATCCTGTGTTTTCTCTCAGTTTTCCTTTTCTATTTAATTAGGTTTAACAAAGAATAGTTTTCAGTAATTTATTAAAAAATATAGCCTATGCCACTATTTCTTCTTCTTTTCTATTAGTGCTTATTATGTTCATTAACAAGTTGAATCAATCTTGCTTCGTCTTGGTTTTCTTCTTGAAGCGATTATAAAATGTGAACAAGAATTTGTAGTGAATGTGTTTTTCAGTGATCATTTATTAGAAAATCATTTCCCCCTAGTTAGAGGCATGGACCAAATTTCGGTTCTTAAATCATGCGGTTAAGTTAATGTAAACTGTGTTTGAAAAACCCTGGATATAATAGCAACCTTAGAAAACTCAGAATTAATACCTCTGACATAGGGGTCAGGAATGTACCAAGAAGACAGAAGCAAGACAGACTTGGTAGAGACACAGCACTGGGGAATAGCATGTAAGACAAAGGGTGTGAACAGAGAGAAATCGGCTGCTGACTCATCCAGCAGTCAACACTTTAGGAAACCACTGAAGACACTTTTCATAAGATTCTTCAAGTAACTTAGGCAAATACATCAGAAAAAAGACACGTTAAGGTTTTACTACTGAATTCTTGATCCCCACATTAACTGATACTGTTCAACAATTTTCCGGAGAGACAGCTCTTGCTGGTCAAACATGTGATTTCTCTAAGCATTCTGTCATTCGCCTGTTTTTGGGTTAATGGGTAAGTTTACCTTTAGAAAGAGCTTTGGAATGGAACAGGGGTTGATTTTTTTTTTTTAATTTTGTAATGTTTTTTATTTATTTTTGAGAGAGAGAGAGACAGAGTATGAGAGGGAGGGGCAGAGAGAGAGGGAGACACAGAATCCAAAGAAGGCTCCAGTCCAGCCCCTGACATGGGGCTCGAACTCATGAACCGCAAGATCATGACCTGAGCTGAAGTGGACACTCAACCAACGGAGCCACCCAGGTGCCCCTGATTTGTTTTGTTTTTTTTGTTTGTTTTTTAAGCTAAAATGCTAGAGAAGCACTTCAAATCACTGGAGTCACTGTAGCCAAAGTGAAAATCCAGATGAATTCACCACTTTTCTAGGAGTAAGGTATAACTGGGGAGTCTTTCAGAAATTTTAATTTTGTCTTTTAAGTATTTATGGATCTTTGGAAAAGGAATAGCTGTGCCAAGAAGAGAAGGGCCATTATTCAGATCCTGGGGAAGACAAGAGTAGGACATTGGTGATTATGGACCCTGTAAAACAAAACAGAAGATAAAAGAAGCCAAGTGAGACAAAGTAGTAAGTTTAAAAGGCCATTTGACAAGGCACAAAGCACGTGAATGTAAGTGGGGAATTAACGGCTCTTTGGGGGACCCCGTGGGGAGATGCTGTCCAGTGCATTATAACAGGAACAAAGAAAAAGGGAATAAGCATGTTTTTGGATATGCTTGGTAAACTTTGTTTTCTGTCACAGTGAAGATATGCAGGCAATGTAGTATCATGTCAGCTGCTCCAGTCCACAAAGCCATAAACTAATACCAAATCAGATAATCAAAGCATGCTCAGTTCTGATTAGTTCATCCATTCTGAGCATCTACAATGTCAACAGAAATAAGTACTACTTGACTTTTTCATGCCATCCACGCACTTTGCTTAAGACCGAGGTTAAAAGAGAAATTAAGTATGATGTAGTCTCTACACTTGTATAATTGACCATCTATTTTTATTTTTTTATTTTATTATTTTTATTTTCATTAAAAATTTTTTTAATGTTTATTTTTGAGAGAGCTAAAGAGAGACAGAGTACAAGCGAGGGAGGGGTAGAGAGAGAGAGGGAGACACAGAATCCAAAGCAGGCTCCAGGCTCTGAGCTGTCAGCACAGAGCCCAACACGGGGCTCGAACTCATGAACCGTGAGATCATGACCTGAGCCAAAGTCCTTTGCTCAACTGACCGAGACACCCAGGCACCCCTATTTTTATTTTTTTTAATGTTTATTTTTGGGAGAGAGAGAGACAGCATGAGCAGGGGAGGGACAGACAGAGAAGGAGACACAGAATCTGAAGCAGAATCCAGGCTCTACACTGTCAGCACAGAGCCCAATGCGGGGCTTGAAACCATGAACCATGAGATTGTGATGGGAGCCAAAGTCGGACACTTAAACGACTGAGCCACCCAGGTGCCCCAATAACTGACCATCTATCATGAGACCTAAATTTTCCATTCAAAATGATAACATGATGAAGTTACTCAAACTACTCTAGAAGAATTTTGAGAAAGGAAGACCATATTACTTCCTACTGAGGATGAGTCAGGGGCTGACTCTTAAATTCTGTCCTTAGTTTGTCCAGGTAGACAAAGTGAGGAAAGACATCCCAGACAGGAGAAAGAGCATGAGCCAATACATGGAGCCAGAAAGGAGAATGGGGTCTATAAGTGATCCAACACTTTGGGACTTTAAAAAAGAAGGTAGGATGCAGGAGGGGTCAAGGAGATGAAAAACTTGCTGGCTATGCCAAAACAGTTACATTTTAGGATCCAGTTCCCTGTGTGTTGTATATCCAAGTTTTGCCTTTTGGATTATGTCAATTCAGTATGTTATTATATAATGACCCAGATGAATAATTAGGATCTGAAATAAGATAAAGTAAATGGATACCATAAGTATGTAGGAAAAACAAAACAAAACAAAAAAACTTGTCAAGATGTACCGGCTGATACAATCTAAGAGATGAAGGAGAGCAGAATACTCAGGACAATTCCTGTGAGTAGGCCATTAAGAGATTAGAGTCGGAAGGGCTGGCAAAGCATTACAGCTAGATCAGAGGATCCAAGACAGTTGGGGAGCATGATGGTGTGGCAACAGCTACCAAACAAATTTGATGATGTCATGGAGTGCTTGCACGGCAAGATAACTAAGAGCTGGACAGCTTGCCCTGGTCCCTCCAGGTCACCTTCACCACCACCTCCAATCCCAAACCTACCACACATATCCAACTACTCTTAGATATTCAAGGGGGTAAAACAACGTGCACTAAGAAAATCCCAGACTGACATTCTTTACCTGCAGACTTTTAAGCATCTGCTTCTTTACAGAAGAAGGGTGAGATTGTTTCCAACTAACGCAACATTATAAAACAACTTTTTACACACCCAAGGGTCTTCTGAAGTGCCCATAAAAGCAGTTTAAGATTATGAAGGTTAGAAAGCTAAACAGTGAACCACCAATATTTCAGAACACTAAGCTAGACATTGCCAGGAGAGAAGAAAATCAAGATATACACTCTATGTGTCTCAGGTTTGACTGTCTTCAAGCATTTGACTTATTCTGACCCCCAGAATCAGGATCAATAAGGAGAGTGTGCTAAGGTACAGTTTCCCAGGCCCTAACCCAGAGCTAATAAATCAGTATTTCTGGCGACGGGTCAGAATTTCCAGCTTTTAAACTAGCTGTCATTTTTATCTTAAACTCGCCTGAGATTTTAATTACTGAAGCTGCTCTCAGCACAACCCAAAGAGTACCTGTAGGCATCACATAAAACTCACAGGGCACTTGAATTTGAATCAAAGACTTGCTGTAGGCTGACCTTTCTTCATCCACATGAATGCCCTCATGAATCATCTCTCCTACCTACTTGTACATTTCTCCTTATTCTCTTGTTCTCTCTTCATCTAACTCAGGGTTTTTTTTAATGTTTATTTATTTTTGAGAGAGAGAGAGAGAGAGAGAGAGAGAGAGAGAGAGAGAGAAAGAAAGAGAACGGACAGGGGAGGGACAGTGAGAGAGAGGGAGACACAGAATCTGAAGCAGGCTCCATGCTGCTGCTCTGTTGCACAGAGCCTGACGTGGGGCTTGAACTCACAAACCGTGAGATCATGGCCTGACCTGAAGTTGGATGCTTAACCAACTGAGCCACCCAGGTGCCCCTAACTCAGTTTTAATTTAGTAGCTACACTCTCTTCCTCTGCCTTCATGCTTACCCTAGAAACTCCTGTCCTCACTGCATGAGCAAAAGTCAACCCATGCTAATATCATGGCAGAGCTTAGCTTCCTCATAGCTCCTGGATATATCCTCCTCACCTTTCCAAGTCAAAAGAGAAATTTTCCTTTAATATGAAATTTCTGTAACATGACTAAGTACGCAAGCACCCATATAAAATTGGACTGCCATTACTACACAAGTAACATATAAACAGGTGGAAATACTTGATTTCTGGTTTTAAGACTGCAAAAGCACAATAAACAGCTGTGTGATTTCAGGCAATTAACTTAGGTTCTCTGGTACTTGGTTTAGTCATCCTCAAAGATAGATTAAAGCCGGATTTCTCAATTTGATGCTATTAAAACTTGGGGGCTGACAGCCAAGAAAGAATTCGTGAAGATGTCTTTGGTGATTTTATTGAAGCACAACCAGTGTGCAGAAAGAGCTGCACTGGGGATGCGAAGGTGGCTAGTTATATACGAGAGAGTTGGGGGAGGTAAAGGCCTCCAGAAGGACTTTTATAGGCTAAAGAAGACTCCTAAGATACCTGAGGCCTTGCTATAGTCAAGCTAAGGTTGTTTTTCCTCCAGTAAGACGTTAACATGATGACGGCAGGGAGTTCCTGGAGAAATGGTATACTCTGTATTTGCCTCAAGTATTTGTCAGTGGGATGCAGGTTACAAAGAAATTAATTTTACCTGCCATTTCCTTCTTGCCTTTGTTCCCCACAGCACTATGGAGGGGAGGGGGATGCTGGGGGCTCCAGGAAACTGAGTCTATAGGTTTCTGGAGATGAGGCTATTGATAAGATTGGCTTTTTCTTGGAATTTACTAAGATACTTGTAAACGGAAGGAGACTCCTGTCCTGCAGGACTGTGATCTCTACCAGTTAACCATTTGTTTCTTTCCTTTCCTTTGTTCTTGGGCAGCCAGGAGAGCCTGAGGAATATCACACACATCCCACCTGGGGGAGGGGGTGTGCCAGCTTTAACTTTGCCCTCAGCTTGCCTGAGGGTCCCTCATCAATAAGTCTTTATAGTGGGGGTGGGGCACAGTGACCTGTTGATTATAAGTGGTAACAACCAAAAATGTTTCCAGGCATTGCCAAGGGTCCCGAGGCAGTGAGCAAAATTGCCCCGTATAGAGCCACTACAGGATTCTTGAGATGTTGAGGAAAATAATATATATGAAAGTGCTATTAAAATCGGACAGATTTTACAAACTAAGGAGCAGGTTTTATGATGTATAAGAATATGATCATGTTTAAAACTAGCTCTTAATGTGGTTTAAGCTATTTAACCATTGTAAGACTTTGGTAATATTGATGCGATAATTTAAGAACAGACCAAAGAGTTACACAGACATGAATTTAAGCACACTGTGACCTTGTTCACCTTTTTATGGGCAGGGAGGGCCAAAGAAGAATCACACTACCTGGAAAAATAAGCCCAGCACACATCTGAGCAGGCAGGACGCATTTGATCAAATGCTTTATGATTTAATAAATGCACACCCTTCTGAATCAGCCACTAGTGAGCTTTGTTTCAACAACAGTAAAGTCTTCTAAATGAGCAGTCCTATAATACTACTCAATAAAACAAATGCTGGAAGTCTATACTTCTAAACTTGTCATTACCATTTTTAAATACTGCAGCTGAAACAGGTAAGTGATCGGAACCAAACTAAAGCTCTACAGTATCTTCTTCTTCAAGAGAAAATTATATATTCATTTCCTTCCATTTGTTTTTTATAAATTACTGCTCCTTTCTAAACGTATTAAAGCTCGCCCCCTTCCTTCCCTCCCTCTCCTCTCCCCACCTTCCCACACAAGACACAGTCTTTTAAGTAGCTCCCAGCTAATAACCATGTAAAGGAAAATACTTTGTGTCTAATACCCGTGACAACGTGGAATGTAGGCTCATATTGCTACTCTGCCCTTTTGCAGCTGAGTGTCTGTGAAGTTACCACTTGAAATCTCAGGCTCCTCATCTATTATGTGTAGACTTTAGTCTACACTGAAGCTGTCTACTACAGCTGAAACACAGCTGTGAGTACTGAATGAAAACAAAGCAATATCTACATTGCTAAAACACTAGGTAGTTTTAAAAGTTCCATATCTTTCCTCCGCTCATTCTTTCCACCTCACCCCCCTCCTCAGTCCCCGAATTTGTGAATACCTTCCTGTTATTTCTTCCAGGTAAGTGAGGAGGTGCCTTTCCCAAACCTAGCTGTGGCTTTCTTTTCTGGACTCACTGAAGAGTTACGCTGCTCTAGCGGTAGGGGAAATATCCTTTCCGAAGGAAATACGTAACAGTGTAGTCTGGAATTTCCACTGGGGAAAATGATTTCAATTCATGCTGAGGTCAGCAATGCCTTGCACATAGCCCAGCTTGCCTGGCAACAGAACCTGAGACAAAGGCTTCTACGGGAGTACTTTGCTGGAGAGTGTGGTCTCAGAGGCTAGTAGTCAAAGGGAGCTGTAAGGAGGGGAATCCAGTGAGCTTCCTGGGGAGCATGTGACATTCATTTTTTTTTTTTTTTTATTTTGGTGGATGGGTTGTGGGAGTTCCTTTTCCACACTGGTGGAAATTTTACTCCATGCTGCCTTAGCTTCTCCACACTTTGGTTTGTTAGCACACATGCGAATGCTAAGCATGTTCTTGTGGCATTGCATGCTGTGGCCTTAACAGAGACAGCTTAGGAGATAGAAGACATCTGCATGAACCTGGTCAGAGCCCAGAGCGCTGCTCACATCCACAGCAGCCGGTGTAAGAGTGACGTGAGGCCAAGAGAATCTTAAGCCATGCGTAAGTGGTGTTCACCATGGTGTAGATGTCAAGTTTTATTTGTTAATATATTAGTACAATCTGTAGATGCTTACTAAGGTGGTAACACAGCCACCTGCTGTGGTGTGCTCTGGGATGGATGTGTTAACTAGGAGAGAGACAACATTTGCTTTTACAAGGAAAAGCAAATAGTTGATGTTCAGTGCTAATGGGGTAAAAATTGGCAGGAAGTCAATGACCTTCTTTCCACTGCAAATTACTGTGCAAACAGACCATAAATATCAAAATATTATTATATACGATAAAAGTTTCTTAGGGCATCACTTGGGGAAATAAATAGTAGATACCAAATGGGCGAAAAAAAAAAAAAAGAAAGAAACCTAAGAAGTAATCAATGTAAGAAAAAAAACCTCCTTATCAAGCACTTTTTCTGTGGCTGGGTTCCAGGTGATTGCTGAATATTCAGCCAGTCTCTTCTACATACAAGTTTTCTCCTCTGCAAGCAGGTCATTTTTTCCACCCAAGATGGACTCTTGTCTTCTCTGTGATTCAGGCTCTGTATGGTTTACTACTGCAAACATCACTTTTAGCCTAGACCTGGAGGTTGCTGTCCACCACTGGGAAATTTCTCCCTGGCGGTCATTTATGGTTCTTTTCCCACAGGGTTTAGTGCACCAGCTGGTGACTACTTGGCCAGCCTCCCGAATCCGTAGGGTATAGTAGGAACCTGGCCTTTTCTGTCTACTATCTGGCTTGAGAAATAGCTTCCGTGACACTGTATGGGTGACTAGATTCAAACTCTGGGACCGTTCAACTGCCTCACCTCTCCTTCTAGGATCTCAATTGCTTTTCAGAATAAGGACAGTGGTGTAAGCCAAAAGTGATGCTGAATTTATTTTGAATTGGGCCTTTGACATGCCTCACCTCATTCACTCCTCCCGACTAATCTGCTAGGTATGTGCTACTGTTCCTGCCATCCTCCTGAGGAGTAAACTGACAAAGATAAAATGTCTAGTCAGTGGACAGAAAACTGGCAACACACAGGGCCAGAATTTGACATTTTTTCTATTTACTGGAGGGCCATATTGACACTTTCATGGCTTTTTAAACCTTGAGTACCTGGTATAATTATGTCTTAATATAGGGCTGGGAACATTTTCTCATATTACTGAGCCCTATTCCCTCTCTCTCTCCCTCTGTGGAGTTGAAACAACCCCATGGAGAGTAACGATATCCCACCCTTCCCCCACAAATAGATCTCCTCACTCCCTGCCACCTCCTTTCCCACATGTGGATTTTCTCCCTAGGTTTGATAACTATTCCTTTTTGGAGATAATTCATTTCTTCCCATATATAACTTATAAGCTATTTATCTGTAATGCTTCTTTGCATATACCTAAATATGATGTTAGCAAAAATATTGAAAACTTGGAGATAAAATAAAAGGTTGACTACCTGTTCATTTAGTCATGGTGGGTTTAACAGGCCCTTCCAAAGATTGTGTGATTCCCTAGGAAAATTTACCTTTATTTGACTTTGCTGTTATTTGATTAGAGCTCAGATACTATAAAGTTACATGTTAACTTATAGATTTCTGTCCAACAGGAAAGACAACCCAAATATCATAATGTTTTGCCCTGAAGGAAAACAGGCAACTTTGTATCCAACTTAGCAAATTTATTCTAGCATATTTTTATTTTTCTTAAATGTTTTGCTGGAGGCCTAGATAAACTATTTTCCTTAAAATCTGTGAGAACCATTTTTACCATTTTACTAGCCCTTTGGTTAACTAATGAACTGAATAAAATATCTGAAATGTGTTTATTCCATATTTGCATAGTGATCATGTTTTTAACCTTTGGAGGAATCTACTTTAATAACAGTTACTTTAACATTCTTTAATTTCTTGTTCATTCATTTTTCAGGCATTCCATCATTTTCATACATAGTTCTTTTTAAAAAAATGTTTTATGTTTATTTATTTTTGGGAGAGAGTGACAAAGTGCGAATAGGGTAGGGGCAGAGAGAGAGGATGACACAGAATCTGAAGGAGGCTCCAGGCTCTGACCTGTCAGCACAGAGCCCAATGTGGGGCGTGAACTCACTGAACAATGAGATCTTGACCCAAGGCGAAATCAGACACTCAACTGACTGAGCCACCCAGGCGCCCCTTTCACAAATATTTCTTATACACCTGGTGCTGGGTCTTGTGATAACGTGACTTAGTGCCTAGAAATAAGTGAACAGAGTGCATCCCAGCTTTCATGGAGTGCAAGAGGGCAGGATAGGACTTGGAGGACTATATAAATGGGGGAACATGGAATTGGAGCTATGAATATCAATGTTGTATAATATCATCTTGGAAGCTTAATAGGCTTAATAGTCATGTAATTTCCAGGCTGTCGCCAATGGATAGTCTAATTCTACAAGTTTTGTTTTTTGTTTTCTGGTTTTTGTTTTTTATATCACAGATAATCTTCATTTTAATCTGCATCTTAGGCAATTTTGATGCACTTGGTTTTCAGAACATATTTTAACAAAAAAAATTCTGAGATCTATATATATTTTGAATGAATGAATGAATGAATGAATGGAATCTGAACCTGATTTTTTCTTTTTTTTTCCCCCCCAAGTAATCGAAACATAACCTTGGACACGTTACATTCCATCTCATCTCTAGGCCTCAGCTATGTTGTCCTTAAATAAACAGATAGGACAAGACGACACTCTATTTGTTCCCACTCTAAATTCTAGGGTGAAGGCAAAAAGTTAAACATATAAATATCATTTTGTGATCCAACATTTGTTATGCATAAGTTAATTTATTAATATTAGAGTTCATTAGTGAATACTGGAATTAATTAATGCAACTGAGACTGTGAACTTGTACCAAATTTTGTTGGGTTTTGTTTTATAAGAAACGCAATAAATCAGATCTTCCACAAGTTAATGTTTTGTGGCTGATCTCTCTTGAAATACTGCCTAATGAAAAACAGCTAATTAATATGCTTCTAATAATTTACAGAACCATATTCCTGGCACTTAAAATCAGCATTCACAAATAGCTGGAACCATGATGCATGGGCATGCCTGTGACTTCCAATCTTCAGGGAAGACTGTGAATTACATATAGTGTCTAATGAATTATTTATAACAGTAAGAAATGAGCTGAAACATGCATACCAGCCATGGGGAAGAGTGAACTGTGATAGCACTAGGAGCAATGGGCAAAATCTGGCTGCCAGGCCTACATTTTACTTTGAAGTTCTTTGTAAGCAATTTGTGGCTTATTCATGCTTCAATTAAAAAAAAAGTAGTAAGATTGACCTTCCCAATTAATTTCCTCTGAGTCTGTGATCATTGGTATTTTGTGAAAAGAATGCCATCTTCCCCCGTGTTCTCCACTTATTCTATCCATCACATTTCTTTATCTCAATCTATTTGACATGATTTGTTGCTGCAGTTGACAGATGGGAACCTAAAACCTTCCCATAAACCTGGTATGTGTTGGAGTTCTAAATGGACCTAAAAAACTAATTTGTTTTCATACTCTACAAAATAGTACGCAAGGCAAATCTAAAATAGAAAATACTATCTCTATTGTAAATTCTTCCATTAGATTAAAAGCTCATTGAGGACAGAAACTAATATTCATCTTTGTATTCTCCCATAATATCTTGCACCTGCTCTGTGCACAGCACACACTTATTACCCAGCAACTGTATTAAACACAGTGAAAAAACTGCCTGATGCTTATCGGAACAAGGAAGATGCAGAAGCACATAAGGTAGAAAAGGTCACTCCTTTGATGCAATTAATATTCTTGGGGCACAAAATAAATGTTTGTTGGATAACACGAGCAATTCTAACCATAAATCTTATTTATATCCTGGGAACTAAAGGAAACTCCAAATGCCCTATTCTGTTCTTCCTCAGCCCTTTCCCAGTGTCCTCCGTAGGATCTATTTCCTTTTTGTGCTCATAATGAGCTTTTTTTCATAAATACATTTACCCATTCTCATACCCATTTAAAAAATAAGTCTAAAATAATCTTTAAACATGTATGTATCTATTTATCTATCACCTATCTATATTTTCATATATCCTACTGCCATGGACCAGGCCACTATGTCATGGGATAAAAATATAATTAAAAATAAACCAGTTATAAAATCCATCTAGAAAATAGGAACATATATATGAAAGATTTGATTCCACAAGAGAAAATAGTGTTATATCAGCCTAGAGGCAAAAACTGTAATAAATAGCATTTCCAGGAAATTAGATACCACTGTGGAAAGATTTCAACGTATCACCCTTTGAGGGTTGGGGGAGATCTCAAAGGGCCTTATGAACCATAAGAGAACCATGCTAGAGTTACCTGAGGGTCTTGAAGAATTTGTACCAGGGAATGGTAAAAATCACATTTACATTTTTGGAGAATTAGGTGCCTGCAATATTTGAGAGAGGCAAGAACTGGGAAAGACTGGAGGTAGAGTGTCTAGGAAGGAACCTAAGGTAATAGTACTGGTGAGAGATAATAGTTACCTGGACCCATTTTTCATCTTCCCAAACTCAAAACTCAGTATCTTTTAAATAATAACTCCTCATTCCTACCTTCCCCCAGCTTCTAGCAACCACCACTCTACTCTCTGTCCCTATGAGTACTCTAGGAACCTCAAACAAGAAGAATCAGATAGAATTTGTCCTTTTGTATCTCATTTATTTCATTTAGCGTGTCTTCAAAGATCATCCATATTGTATCATGTGTCAGAATTCCATGGGCCAGAGAATATTTCTAAGTTGGAATCGAAGGAATTGACTATTGATCCAACATGGAGGTTGAGAGAAAGAAATGAAGATAAAAGGCCCAAGTGTATGGCTTCAGAGCCTAGGCCACCAAAAGTGTCATTCAAAGAGCTATGGAACAAGGGAGACAGAAGAGGCTTATTTGCAGAGCACAAAGAGCTTAATTCAAACATATTAAATATATAGAATGATGATTAATCTAGTTAATATCCTCACAGCCTTGGGTTACAGACAAACTGATATGTATTTCTTCCCAGAACTTGCTGGGATAAAAATATTTCCTACAGTAATAGTTACATAGCACTTTTTATATTTACTTCATTTGTGAATAATATCTTTGTTTGCCTAGAATTATTCCTCATACCTTTCGGGCAATTGACATTGTCTCCTAACACAATCTGAAAAGAGCCATTCATTGCGTTTCATATCTCAGCCCAAGAGGTTTAGGTGAAGACAAGCATGTGACTAATATGCAACAACATATTCTTCCCTAGAATTTTCCTGATACTGTGGGGTAAGAGAAACTGCCTTGACACCTGAATTCTAGAAGCGGTAGTATTCGGTCATCATGCTATATGCGCTACGAAGGAATGACCACAAAAGGACAACATGAAGCCTCAGAGTTCCAAGCATAGGAGAAAAGTGGAAAACGGAGAGGGAAGAATAGAGACAACTGACACAACATGTCTTGTGACTCCCTAATTCCAGGTTTCTCTGGGGTAACTACTTCCCAGCACTTACTGCAATTAGCTGCTGTTGTTAATTGTTATTGTTGTTTAAAGTCAATAACTGACCTTTATTTTTTCACATTAGTTATTTGAAGGTGAATTATTGTAGCTTTCATCCAGTAGCATTCAAATCAACATGGCCTCTCATCTTTGTGGTTTGGGTAAGACTTCTGGCAAACCCAATCAGTGTAATCACTGCTACCTTCCCCAACACCTATTCGCCTTGAATCTCATTTGTTAACAACTACTTGAAATTTTCCAAAAACACCTAATACTCTGTCATGCCTCTGAAGTCTTGCTTTTTGCATTCTCTCTACAGAAGTCACTTTATCTTTCTGCTTAAAAACTTAACATGTTTTAAAATTAAAATCATAATTCAAATATCACCTCCATGAATTCCTCGTTTGCCTTCCTTTCTTCTTTAAGATGTGTTAAGTACTCACCTTTTGATCTCTCAAAGACCCCTTGAACTCAGCTTGTTATAGTCTAACAGAGTAATTTTGTTTTTAGCTTTATTCTTAATTTGATTCTCCTAGAGCTTCCATTCATCCCTCAAGAGTCACTTAATAATGATCACCTCTGGGAACATTCTTTGGTTGACTTTTAGGAAGGTTGATCTCACTCAACCTTATGTAGTCTTAGGATGGATTACTCATCATATCTTGCTCTATTGTTTATTTAAAAACCCATTTTATTTGGTTCTGTATCCCAGAAGGTAGCACAGGATCAGGTGCACAAGCGATACTCAATGAAAGCTGTCTAAGTTGAATTTCAAGGTCAGCATGCCACATGTATGTGAGCAGTTAGGTTTCCCTCCCCCCCCCCCCCACCAAAAATTTTTTGAAATCTGCCTGTATGCATCAATCCACCTGGAAGAAGAGTTCTTTGAATGTTGAGTAAAATCTCTGAAGCTCTCCTTTCAGGGTTTGCTTGCTATGACACCTGAAAAACTCAAACTCTCATGACAATACTGCATGCCCATGATTCCACCTGGGATTTCCTGCTTCCTAAGAATGCAGACTAGTAGGCCTGGCTTCTCCATGGCCCCATGAATGTTAAAAACAATCAGCGGGTAGCAATGTCTTGTGTCTGTGTTTGTGAGGGAAAATTTTCTTAGTTCCCAGTGACTCAGTGGCTACATAGAGAACTTTAATCACAAAATATTTAAGCACATTGTATCAGGGAATTTCTTGTTCAGTTAAGTCGGACAGATTATATATAGAAGTGTTCTTAGTGCCCCTACAAAAAGTGTAACAGATATTGTGCAGCCAAACTATTGGTATTAAGATGGTTTCTAGCACCAACCTCCCTTATTTAGTTTTTAAGTTTTCCCCAGGGTAGATTAAACCAATGGATAAACAACCTGAAGAATAAAATGTATATTTTATCCTGCGGGTTGTTTCTAGGGTGTGCATCCTTCCTCAGTTGCATATCAGAATAAATGACCCACAAGTTGTATTTTTCAATTAAGAATTTAACACACATCAGAGTAGGTCTAGAATACCACCATTTGTTAAAAAAAAAAAAAAGAAAAAAAGTATATTTGCTTGTAGGTGTTTAATTCTCTCTGAAGGCTACTCAAGAAATTGGTAACAGTGGTTACCTCCCAGGCAGGGAAAGTGGTTATATGGAATAGAAACATGGGATGCAAATTTTTTCCTATATAACATTTTGAGCTTTGTAAATTTTGGTCCATGGCAATATCTTTTATTACCCATTCAAAAAATAAATAAAAATACATGTAGCTAAAAGACTGATGTCTGAGTCAAATTATTTGGGAGTATACTAATTTTCAAAGTAGCCATGACACTTAGATCTCCCCCTGGGGTCTTTGATGCCTCCTTTCTCTCCCTAATACATGTCAGCAGTGAATTCTTCTCTTCTATTGATTGTCCTAGATGGACTCATACGATGCTTGCTGCATTTTGGGTTTGTTTTCATCATAAACCTTCTCCTATACTAATATGGGCATAATCAGCACCTTTTCACTTCTTATCCAGAACTTTCCAGAGGCCAATTAGGCAAAGATTTCCCTTCAAAAATTTAAGTCCTCTTGATAAAAGGGGAAAAAAAGCCTACAATTGATTTTGTGAGGCATCAGCTATATATAAAGTGCCTACTGGGTATGGCTGAGTAATTTACATTTATGGTGGGAGTTATGTTTTACTTACCTTGAAAACAGATCAATAATAGATAGAAGGAATAAAATGAGCATTTGTGAAACCACTGCTAAATGTTAAACTTCGAGATAGATGTTCTCATGTACTAATTCATTTAATCCCCTTAAACCCATGTGAGATATTTTTATTATTCTTATTTTATAAGAGAACAGAGAGAAAATATTAAATAACTGATTCATGTACCCAATCTCTGACTCCAAGGCTCTCTCTACCAAACACCTGTAAAACTATAAAAAGTGATGTAAAAATAGTAAAAATTGGAAAGCTCATTTCTTTGTTTCTACCTTGTTAGATTAATCCTATGCAACAAATGTCACCACCAAATGTAAGATGTATTTTGTAAAATGCCTTAATCTGTTTATTCATCACTTAAGGGTACATTAGAGAGACTGGGAACTTGATCTTTATTTTCCTACAAACAGATGTTGTTACTAAGAAACACGTAATTGAGCACTTCGGGGCAATTATTTTAAAATATACTGCTCACCTTTCCAATAACTTTCCATGTGGTTCTCTGAAATTAAGACACATTTCATGTTGAGTCATCAAAGGGCCCCATGCCCCCTCCTTGGAGACAATGCTACTTCAAAAAGTATAGTTTTAAATTGCCAACCTAGTACAAAGAGGAAGGATGTCAGACCTCCTACATATTCAGAACCGTCTGTCACCAGATCTGGAACAGCTATTGGAGGCTTTTTAAACCTCTCTCCAGTGTTTCCTTTCCTTACATCCAGGTGATTATTGCATTCGTAAAGCATTTTTCTCCTTTTCAAAAATTCCGGAATCCTAAAGTACATCTGTATCAGGTAAGATTTTAAAAGACAGTTTTAATAGTCAGTACAGTTACTTGATTTCTCCACATGTGCGGTGTTCTAGCGCATCTTTTTGCCTTTGTTTCCTCTACCTCACCTGCTGCTGCCTTGCTCACTCATCCAGGACCTGCCAATCTTGTTCATTTGCCAAGACACATTTCATCATGGGCTTTTCTCTGAAACCTCCACCTAACCCCCTAGGCACAGTTACATACCTTCCCACTGTGGCCACATTAAGCATCATGAAAAACACCTAACAGTCATTTCCTACATTTGTTTACCACCTCTTTCTCTAGGCTAATGCTATTCACAAAGTGCTGCACATATTCCAAGAGGCTGAAACTATGACAATTAAAAAAAATAATCCATGCCTAGCACAGGCCCTCATTCAATATTTGAATACATTTTTGGTAAATGAATAAAAATATAACTGTCTGGGGGCACCTGGGAGGCTCAGCTGGTTAAGCGCCTGCTTCTTGATTTTAGCTCAGGTCATGAGAACACATGGTCCTAAGAACCAGCCCAACCTCAGGCTCCAAGCTGGGTGTGGAGCCTGCTTAAGATTCTCTCCTTCCCTCTGCTTTACTCCTACTCACTCACGTGCTCTCTCAAATAAAAAAAAAAATACATCTAACTATTTTTTATTAGAGCAACAGAGATTTATTGAGCCATTACTATGCACAGATCACTTTACTAAGTGCAATATGAGTCCCAGCCACACAGTTTTTGCTTAGGAGGAGGTGAAGAGCATGAGCTGTAGACTATACAGACCTTTCCCCACCACTTACACACTGTGTGGCAAATTAATGAACCCCATCATACAATAGTTCCTTATTAGGAAAGTGAAGGAATTAAGAGTGTTCTAACTATACGGTCAAACTGTGTACTTTATGAGAAAAATATATATTAGATATTTACTAATAGACCTAGAACATAAGCATTAAGGACCTGGCTGTCCATTTGGAAACACAAGATGAGAACAAAGACTTTCGACAACTATTATTTTCCTGTGGATCATCTACATTTCCCAAAACACAGGCTAAAATTCTCCTGGTGCTGGTTGTGGGAAGGAAGCTAAAGGGGATGGAGAGCGGGAATAGAGAGGGGAACCTGTCCTAACTCAATTAAATCCTTTCTTCTGTTATGCTAACCCACTCTCCTGATATAAAAAATGGCTCCTCATATTCTTTAGATGAATGTAATGTCTCTCTCCTCTGGCAGGATCCTAGGTCTCTAGGTAAAAGTTATTACTGATTGTTCATATAGCTTAGGTCCTCAAGGAGCTCAGAAAGACAATTTAGGAAACTATTCCCAAGATCCTAGCTGGACATCATCTCTGATTTTTTTTTTCTATTCTTTCAGAAAAGGAATAACATGAGAATGATTGCAGCCCAAATCATCCTGCCTGATTACCTCAAGAGATTAACTGTATATTCAGGGATTCCATCTTAATCTTTTCTTATATACAAATCCATGATTACCTTGTTTCTTCAAAAAAGAGTTTTAGAAACAACCAGCATTTTCTCTGTACTTACTTGCCCTAAATCAGTGAGACTTGCACATATATCCACTGCACGTGTTCCATCCTTTTACATGGCACTTTATATGCATCTTGCAAACCAGGCACTGTAATCAATAATCCTTACTGTGAAAATATGCTTTAAAATAATATGATCTTCATCCTATCCTGAAACTCTTTTGCCTCATAGCGTCACATTCAAAAGCACATCAGCTCAGTGATAATTGGAGTCTTACAAGTTCTAAGTTCTTAAGGTAAAGAAACCGGACAGTGAAACACAAAACACACATAAACACAAAGTAAAGTGTGACTTTAACTTCTCCAGTAAACTAAAATGTTCTAGTAAAACTGTTGGGAATTTGTTGATTTTAACCTTTATTATTATTATTTTATTATTATTATTATTATTATTATTATTAACAAATCCTACTTTAGATGTGAGGTCTTATACAGAATAAACTTAGAGACAATGTCACAATCAAAAAGAAAGTACAAATACAAAATTAAATTTTTTTCTTTAAATTTAATAGACCATGTTCTTAAATTGGTTCCACTTCATCAATAATTTGATTATCACAACATTATGCCTAGTTTGGTGGAAATGATTTGGTGTGGCCTCTAATGCTAGTTTCCTTTTCCACCTGGAAACCCATGTCAGTTATACACACAATGTAAGTTTAATCATCAGGAAAAAAAAATGGTGGTAAGAGTGAACATGAATACCACCTCTCACAAACATTGTAACTCAAACTTTCTAGCAGGACAAAACAACTGTCAGCTCAGAAAGGTAGGTATATGAGGATTAAATTTTTGATGCCCCTCGCACGTATACTTTGAGCTCTATAATGTACTGGTAATCAATGGAATAAAAAAGGTAGAAAATTTCTAAGCTACTCAGACTCAGAGATTGTAGCCTGCATTTCATAATCATTACAACTTCTGTTACTTCCCAGGACAGTCTATTATGCTTCAAGTACACAGAGAAAATGTGTCAATACTTGTGTTATTATGGTCTTAAATCTTGTAAAATAAATGTGCCAATTCCTACTAAAATGCTCTCCAAGGTAAAGACACAACATGAATTAAGTTAGAATGAAGAAGTCCAAAGGAACTGGATAGTCTTCATTAATTTATTTATTTATCAAGTATCCTAATGCAAGATTTTTCAGGAACTTGTGCAAACACTATTTTAATTCACACTGAATTTGACTTAGTTGACCATTAAATATGTATATTTTAGATAACATTTGAAAGTTAAGTATTTTATATCATAGCTAATCATCTACAAATTTACTTCTGAAGATGTACCTATGAGATGAGTATTATTATTATTATCTTTTTTAGTGTTCATTTATTTTTGAGAGAGAAAGAGACAGAGTTTGAGCAGGAGAGGGGCAGAGAGAGAGACAGAGGGAGACACAGAATCTGAAATAGGCGCCAGTCTCTGAGCTGTCAGCACAGAGCCTGACATGGGGCTTGAACTCACGAACTGCGAGATCATAACCTCAGCCACCCAGGTGCCCCAAGATGATTATTTTTAATAAAAAAGCCAATTGTAAAATTATAAGCAAAATCTCTATCAAAAACACGTTGAAGGAACCAAGTGTTTTGGATCATACCTGCCATTTAATGGCATATTAATAATTTTAAAGTTAAGTTATATCAAAATAAAAAATATAAAAGCTGCAACACTGTATCTTTTGTCATGTATTTGGCAAAACACATCAAGTACTCCAAATATACTTGCTGAACTCTAACATAGTAAATATACTTCTGTGAATCTGTTTTAGGAAATAAATATTAAAAGAGCATTTTTAAGTAATAAAATCTCTATAAACAAAAGTGAAGCATGGTGAGTATCCAAATATACATGCATGCACGCATAAGGAAACCATTACCTATCAGTTCATAATTGTATGTAGCTACTGACAGTAGCAATGGTATAATGATATGATATTAAAAAAAACATTATATTAAATTTACCATGTATCTTGATTTGCTCAGGGCAATCCCAGTATAGCATTTTTTTGTAGACAAGTTAATATTACTTTCATTCATCCTTTCACTTTTAAAGATCAATTATTAAGTTTATTGTAATTGTTATATAATTTGAAGGGGAAAAAGTCAAGGAACAAAACAGTATGCATGGCATAACTGTAAAAAGTACAAATAAATAACAATGAAATAATAGTACAGGTTTAGAATCAGAGAAAAAAACAGAATGTTAACAATGTTTTATGTTTGGTGGGGGGAGCTCTATAGGCAATTCTTCCTATTTTACATTGGACTGTGGGTAAAAAGTTTTCTACAATCAGTATGAATTACAATGAAAATGGTATTAATTCCTTTATGGTATGGTCGTGAGTTTTGCCAAAATAATTCTAAAATTTCAAGGCTAAATTTCCACTTTCTTTTTTTTTTTTTTATTAAAAAAAGTATTTTAATGTTTATTTTTGAAAGAGAGAGAGAGAAAGAGTGCAGGCAGGAGAGGGGCAGAGAGAGAGGGAGACACAGAATCCAAAGCAGGCTCTAGGCCCTGAGCTGTCAGCACAGAGCCTGACACAGGGCTTGAACTCACCAACTGTGAGATCATGACCTGAGCCAAAGAGGGACGCTTAACCGACTGAGCCACCAATGCGCCCCTAAATTTCCACTTTTTCGAGGAACCTTATGTACCATCGAATCTCTCTCTCTTCATAAGGCCCTTTGATTACATCATTTTTCTGCTCCTTGCATGATTCATTCATTCGTTCGTTCGTTCATTCATTCATTCATTCATCCATCCATCCATTCATTCATTCTCCCACATACGATGTGTCTTTATCAGTGAAAGGAGTTGGTAGTTTCGTGATCGCTTAGCAGATTGAGAAGTTTGGTGAGAAACACCATATATAACTTAGCTTTATCATAATTAGTCTACCTACATCCAAGAAGCAAAACCATACAGGCTTCTCCTTTTCCAAAAAGCTCTAAGAATGAAGCAGAATGAGGTTCTTCATTCCCCTAATTTTTGGGAAAATGAGAGAGGCAAAATGCAGAATACACGGACTTTATCCAAGCCTCCTGTCCATAAACTCCACGGGGGGAAGACATCATGCAAAATCTAAGTTTGAGCCACTCTTACAGTCTGGAGAGTTGAAAGGTGTCAGCTTCAAAACTTGGTCCAGGGCATGGGAGACTGGTCAGGGAGCGTGACAGCCATGCCTTACTTTCACATGATTTGGCTGAAATTACCTCTCAGAGGCAATAGATTACCTCTATTACCAGAGCTTCTGTGCAATGTGGGAAGGGTTTCAAAATTTGATTATGTTCCTTTCGGAGTATGGGAGTCAGCTTTGAGAGAAGAAAGAGAAAGTCCAGGTAAATGAAGGTAAATTGTGGACCACTCTCTTGGGGATAATTGGGAAAGTGATGGTTTTGCTGAGTGTTAAAACAGTAAAAGTTGAAAAGGAAGTTTAGACAGGATAGACAGTTTAGACCTATTGTCTAGGTCTGTCTGAGGAATCTCTATATGTTGTTTGGACCAGGAGGCATAAGGGACAAGGCTAATAAGAAGGATCTGGTGCAAAGGTTTTTAAATATTTTTTAATGCTTATTTATTTTTGAGAGAGATAAAGACAGAGCAGAAGGGGCAGAGAGAGGGGGAGACAATCCAAAGCAGACTCTGAGCTGTCACCACAGAGCCGGATTCGGGGCATGAACTCATGACCTGTGAGGTCATGACCCGAGCTGAAGTTGAATGCTTAACCAACTAAGCCACCCAGGCGCCCATGAACTGGTGCAAATTTAAGACAAACCATGATCAAGACTTCCTACCTTTCAAGTTCCCTAGAACAGGTATCAGTGGGGAGAGGGAAGATTTGGGATAGACTTTTAACTTTAATGTGACTGGACTGTAGATCAGAATTGACCAATAAGTCAGTGAAGTGGATGGAGGAAAAATAATCCAAAGGTAGATTAGATAAATATCTCTTTCATTTGGTAAATTGTAACCCAGGGCCAGAAATCCAACTGAGTTAAAGAAAGAAACAATGACAACTGTGAGTTTGCACATGGAAGTTTGTGGCTATGATTACAGCTATTCACATGTTTGGTCCATCCTTCGAATGTAACAAATACTTATGGTGGCCAATAATTAACAGTGAATTCTCTTGTTAAAACCTGAGCCTCTGAGCTTTTCTATTAGAGAATGTAATTATAAGATTATACTCATTGTACTCAGGAATCTGTTTTCAGCTCATGTCTCAGAAAGTTAGTACCCTTGCCAAAGTTAGATGAAAATTAACTCTCAATGGTGGCAGAGTACAAAAGACTAAAATAGCTCATCATTGCATCGTATAGACATTGGGATTATGTACAGAGACAAAGTGGCAGTGCCCTCACAAAGAGACGGAAAAGCCATTTCTTAGTCAAAACAAAATTAGAAATAGGGATTTCTTCCCTCTTAGAAGGAATCAAAGCTTCCTCAAGATTACAACTGATAATACACACACACACACACACGCGCGCGCGCGTGCACACCGCAAAAGAATACTCAAGTAAACTATGAATTTTGAGACAATTTATAAGACCAAACTAAGAATAAGGATTTCAGATTCACTAGTGAGAAACTAAATGGAACTATAGGACGTACAACTCAGAAGCAAGTGTCCACTGAGGACTCAAAACAAAAAGGAATACTAGAATGGAGGCAATTTACTGAAATGTATCTTACAAAGTATTTACCCAGCTATTTGGTCAAGTGGAAACCAATTTTTATTGTGCCCAATTATATTAACTGCATGTTATATCTCATTCTGTAGTGTGGATGCAGTCATTTTACATTGTTTTCATGTCTTCATTAAGAAATTGATCACATATATCAATACTTTGTTCTGAAGAGGAATCCATGAAATTGTGTTTACCCTTTTCACAATTAATTTCTAGAGAAAATTACTCTGAGGAGTCTTTTGTGGGGAGATAAATGCTTTTGTTTTGACATGTTTATCCATTTCCAATCACTCTTTATCTCCTAGATATATTTAATTGGATTAGGGAAAATATGGTGCTCCTGAGGTGTCTTGCCTTGAAATGGCCCAAAAGTCTTCTCCATATGGGATGGTGAGAAATCATCCAAGTAAAATTCTCTGTCTTGGAAAAAATGTATATTAAATGCACTCATAGAAGATAGGTCGCCTAAGTCAAGCATTTAAAATGGTATTGAGCTACTGATCTATTCATGAGGGCTGCTGGTCACCTTAGTCTAAGTAGTGTTCCCAGAGTAACTAGTTTCAAAAATGACATCATATACAACCCCACATTTTTTTGTGCACCACTACAACTTAATCCTCACCATCAGATATCATCTAGGCATATGTTTTCCTGGCTGTCCTGAAGAGACATGTATTGATGGATTTCTAGATTAGATGGAGACCACTTGACTATCAATACCTAACCTTGGTGCCAATAACATAAAATCTAAGTAAGGAACCCACTTTACAGAATACTGAGTAAGCACAGCATACACTATAGATTTACTCAATGTACGGTTTCAGCCAGTATGAATAAAACATAATGCAAGATTCCTAGGAACACACTACTAGAATCAACAAACACATAGATTCGAGGGGTACAATACCAAATATACACAATGCATGCACACACAAATGAACACACAGAGACACTGACACATAAATCACTTCCATCTCTGGCATTATTTTTGAATTTCATTTGGAATATAAATAAAATAAAGGCCTCTTCCCAACTTTTCCCAAAGTACCACCATCTCACTTATCACCAGCTAGTCAACTATCACTTTTTCAGTCTCCTGTGTATGCATAACATTGTTTTGTTTTTTGTTATAACAGTACCCAATGTAGTTATCTCAAAAATGAGTGATTAATTTTTAATTTTTATAAGAATCCCTATATGGGTTAGAATTATTGTGGTTACGTGTATTTCAAATACTGGTTTTCAACTGAATGTGTGAAACCTTCAGAATAACCTGTAGCTTTAAAAAATCCAGTTCTCTCAAATTTCTGCAATAAAGGTATAGGAAAATGGAATGTTCAAATTACATTTTGGGCATACAGTTTATCAATTTGGTATTTACCAGATGTCCCCATGTGTCTAGTAGAAAACTTGGCACTATGCAAATAATGGTGTGATTTAAGACACCGAGTGGCTGAGATGGAACTAGAATTTTCCCACAGATCATAGTATTAGCCCTGATCCCTACCCTTCAAATGATGAATATAATACGTAATCCCACTATTAACAATGATATCCCTGCCTTCAATGTCTGGATAAAATTACTTGAATTCCTTTTTCACAAACCCAGAAGTCCAACCTTCCTTTCATTTAAAAAAACTTTTTTTTAATGTTTATTTTTGAGAGAGACAGAGCATAAGTGGGGGAAGGGCAGAGAACAAAGGAGACATAGAATCTGAAGCAGGCTCCAGGCTCTGAGCTGTCAGCACAGAGCCCAACACAGGGCTCAAACTCATAAACCATGAGATCATGACCTGAGCCAAAGTCAGACACGTAACTGACTGAGCCACCCAGCTGCCCCCAACCTTCCTTTCAAGCCAAGATTTCTATGCATTACTCATGGCCACCTGTGGCTCAAAGCTGTCATTTGCTCTGAATCAATTATTTAGTAATTTCCCCAAAGTCCTACTCATACTGCCTGTTATGCTCCAAATGGCATAATCTCTGAATTCATTCTGTTTTTTAAATATCTATGTGAAGGTTATTGTGTGGACATAAATTTTCAACTCATTTGGGTAAATGCCAAGGAATGCAATTGATGAATCCTACGCTAAATTTCAAGAAGCTGCCAAACTGTCTTCCCAAGTGGCTTTACCATTTTATATCCCCCCACGCAATGAACAATAATTCCTGTTGCTCCAAATCCTCACTAGTATTTCGTGTTGTCAGTGTTCTGAAATTGGCCATTCTAATAGGTGTGTAGTGCTATCTTATTGTTGTTTCGATTTGCATTCCCAAACTTACATATGACATGGGGCATCGTTTCATCTGGCTCCTTGCCATCTGCCATCTTTTCTTTAATGAGATGTCTGTTCACATCTTTTGTCCATGTTTAAATAGAATTGTTTGTTTTCTTATGGTTGAGTTTTAAGAGTTCTTTAAATATTTTGGTCAGATCCATCTTTGGCAAATATTTTTTCACAGTCTGTGGCTTATCTTTTCAATCTCTTGATAGTATCTTTTGTGAGCAGAAATTTGTGGTGTTAATGAAGTCCAGCTGAGCAAGTGTTTCTTTCATGGCTTCTGCCTTTGGTACTATATCTAAAATGTCACCACCACATCCAAAGTCATCCAGATTTTCTCCTAGGTTATCTTCCATAGGTTTTATATCTTTGTATTTTACATTTAGGTTTGTAATCCATGGATTACTTCCTTTTGAAGATGAGAGAATTTAGGGAGTAGTGTTATTTCAGAGGTCCTTTTTCATTAGAGTACATGAGATCATATCAATGTCTACACCCAGAACATTTCAGGTATGGAGGAAACAATGCCGAGGTAATGAGGTGGCCAAGAAATACAGGAGATTCCAGGAAAACATGGCATTTAAGCAAGGCTTTTTGGGAAAGTTTTAAAAATCAGGTGGAAAATACACTGTAGGATAAAACTATCATGATCAGTAAATTCCAGGTAGAACATTTTCATGGATGGCAAGAAAGAAGGTGAGAGTTCAGTTTTTAGCTGCTCAGAGCTATCTATGGTATCACATACAACTTCACTAAAAGGGCAGAGAAAGTCAATTAGAACAAAAACTTCACTTATATTGGCCTTTTCTTTTTTCCTACTGGGTGATCTGCTTCCACCTCTTCTGAGAGATTTTATAAAGAGCATCAGTATTTTGCCATATCCACACATACTGCAGTTTTGAAAATAAGTCTAATACTCTCATATTTCTTTGGTCTTGTCTTAATTCAGACATACATTTAAACCTAATAGGCCCTCAATGGAATTTATCAATGCTCCAGGCATCAAATATAATGTAATTTATTCCTCTATGTATTTGGTATTTTCCTCGAGTTGAGCCTGTGTTAATTTGTAAAAAAATACAGTAGACACAGCAAACTGTTCTTAGACTATATTTGGTTTCTACTTGTATTATAACTCTCCATGCAAACCCAAATTTATCAGCTTTTACCATATGAAATAGTCTCTGCAGTTAATTTTTAACATCAAGAAAACTTCCAAAGAAGTTTAATCAGCAAACAGATGGTGCCTGGAAGATTAAATAACTTATTTTTAAAATGAGTAAATCGGAAACATAATAATTGACATTATTCCATTTTATGTACATGATACTTTAACACTGTGTATCTTATATGCTATCAAGGCACAATGTATTATGGCACTTTGAATATTTAGATTTCAGAGCTTGTATCCAAAATACTACTTAAATACTACCTAATCTTTATTTCAAACTTTTAATTCTTTTGTGTTTCAAAAGAATACACTGTTATGTCAATAATCTTTGATTTCAGAAACCTTGCAAAATAAATACTTTAGTTTCCACATTTTCATGTTACAAGATCTAAATATAATTAAGGAGATTCAAGGAAAACAAAGCATATATATATATATATATATATATATATATATATATATATATATGCTTTGTTTTAATATATATATATATTTGCAGTAGTTTTCTGTCTTTTTGGAGACAAGGTGTAAAATGTTCTATATTCAAATTAAATCCTAGTACATTGTTCAAAGTGTTTTTTTATTTATCTAGAATATAATATTGGTTATCAAATTGTGTTTGCAGAGATAAAGCTATCTTTATTAAATATCAAAGTATTAAAAATGGCTGATTGCTTTCTGGGCAATTGCATTATTTTCCTTGGGATTTCAAAAATTGCCTTGAGATTAGATCGTGTCTCTGTTAAACAACTACAGATAGTAATGTTTTCATTTATTTTTGAAATAGGACTTTCTTACATTTCATTGTTTGGTAATTACATGAGATAAAACAGCTTTTCTTCTGAACTGCAGCTTTCATGTTTAAATAATAAACTTTATTTAGATTTAAACCTATAAACCTTTTCTGTGGGGATATGATGCTGCTGAATATAAACTATTTTCTGCAGTCACATAAATATTTTCTATTCTTGCAGGTTTAAAAAAATGTATTAACTGGTAGAAGTGTTATGGATAAAAAATTAATAAAATATAACACTACCTTGAAGGAGAACACTGTAGCAAAGAAGATGGAAAATCATAACAAGATGAGCTAAATGCTGTAATACAGGTATACAAACCTAATTGTGACCATTTGGAAGGTTTATTTAGGTCTATTTTTGTGTAAGAGCTGTAAATACTGGCCATTTGCCCTTTGGTAGAGAAACAACAGGAGTGCCTGCCAGTGCTTCTCAGGGACAAATCTCAAGAAGTCACATAGCCAAGAAGCCTGGTTGATGCATTCCATAGAGTTTGCCATCCAGGCATGAAAAGATGGAAAAGATAGGAGCATTAATCTGGAGAAGTAAATGGAGAAAACCTAGCACTGTAAATCCCTCCAAAATACTCTTGTTTAAGTTTGCCTTACCCATTTGCAAATACATTTTCTACCATATACAATTCAGAATCAACATAAACAAGTTTTCTCAAAATGTGTGCTAGAACTTTTTTAACGGAATTACATTTAACTTACATCTCAGATTAATTAAAAACCCCATATTAAGTTGAACCATCCATGAACATTGTATAACTCTCCATATGTTTGATTCTTCTTTCATGTTGTTTCATTGATTTTTATAATTGGGTTCATATAAATCCTATGTACTATAAATCCTTATTTTATATTTTGTATGAGCTTCATATAATTCTCTATTTTCCCCAGTTACTTATATCTCCTTAGAGTTATTCTCAGACTTGCTACAATGTATATAAGCCCCCATTTTTGAATTTGATATAGGAACTCAGCCCAAAGTAGATCAATAAATTCCTATTTTCTCTCCCTTCTCACTGAGGATTGCTATGCCAAGAAAACTACAGCATTGCTATGTTTCAGAAGCAGCTTTTCTCAATTAATTTTCTACATGTTCTGAGATCTGAAGGGTCAATAGGTAAAATGCTTGTCTCCACATACAGTTAACAATTCTTTCCCAGCTAGATTCTATTCTACCCTGGTATTAACACCTATTAACCTAATGTAATATCTGGAGCCCCTGTTTTCATGCTCAGTCATGCTGGAACACATCTTGGACTCTTATCCTCTATGCAACTCTCTATTTACCACACACACACACACACACACACACACATACACACACACACACACACACACTGATAACACACATCTCTCTGTATCCTTTATTTCTGAAATTTCACAGATTTATGGAATATATGAATTCCTTGTTTCAGAATAATATCTAGCGTGGCATTTTCATAGGAAGTGAGAAAGGGAAGGCAGTAATCCACACCAGTCTGTCATCTTGCCTAGTGAGTATTTATGCATCTACTGAGGAGGCTGTGTTCTACAAAGAAGTAAAAACATTGCACTTTGTATGCCATTCTTTGAGCAAAATATCAAAGTAGGCTTAGTTTGTATGAATGCTCAAATGAAAAAAATACAAAATACAGAAGCAAAGAGGCAAAAAAGTTCATCAGGAAGGGCATCCCAGAAACAGTGATTTGGGTAAGAGGAGCCTAATTATGCACCACCCCTTCCAGATCTGCCTTTGGCTCCCCAGATATAAACATATACATACACCCAAGTACTCATGTAAGAGTGAACTTGCCTCTCAGGAGAGTACTTCAAGTTTAACCCACTTGACATGGTAATGGCACGAAACTCACTTTCTTAACAGAAGACACCTTCACTTTGCACTAATTAGCTCTTCACATATTCCAGTAAACTTGAAAAGCTTCAGTAAAGGTATCTCAAATATTCATGTAAGTAAAGTGTCCTTTTAACTTGATTTCAAGACTCTTGTGTTTATAGATGCATTTGGCAAGGCATTTGTTCTTGGACCTGTTTTCTAATTCTCTTAATACACAGTGTGTCACTTTGGGTAAAGCATCATTACTCTAACTGCAAAATGATAATTTTCTCCATGATGAGTTTCTGTAAATAAGACTCAGTGGCATAAAGTTGACATTAATACATCATTGCTCCTCCTCCTCTTCCTTCATTCCTTCTATAGTCTCTTGAGTTCTAACATGTATGCTACTGAGTTCTAACATGTATACACTTGTGCACATGTATGTATGGCAGAAATGCACTTCTCAGGTATAATTGCTTGGTTAATATATATCATTTCCACATGTACAAGAAAAGACACTTATTAACTGAGCCATTGCAAAGTACTTGTGGCTGGTACTTAGGAGTAGCAGCTTCCTTTATTGGAATACTCTTTTTATGGCATGTAGAGTAGTGACTGCTCTAGCCCACCTACATAATTTGATTGGTTGCTGCTTCTCTGGGGCAAACAAAATCTTGTCTTTCATTATCATGAATATCACAAAAAATCTCCCACATCCTATATTTTTGATTTACTATCATTATTCAGAAACCATTATTTGAGATCCCACTGGAGAAAGCCCTATGCATTTCACTACACAACATACTCATAAATATCCCAGTTATGTTTGGTCTGGCAATTCCACGATGAATTCTATATCCCAGTTTTGTTCATGGATGACAAAAACAAAAGACAAGTGAAATGCTCAACATTAAGCAAAGGATTGAAAAAGTATACAAGCAGAAATGAACATAATGTTTTGATAACAAGGAAAGGCAAGAAGTTCTAAAACGTTACATAAAAAAAATTCTAAATAAAAGGAGCATGGGGGGTTCAGTCGTTTAAGCATCCAACTCAGTTGCAACTCAGGTCATGATCTCGTGGTTTGTGAGCTCCAGCCCCACATTGGGCTCTGTGCTGAAGGCACAGAGCCTGCTTGGGATTCTCTCTCTCCCTCCCTCTCTGGCCATTCCCTGCTTGCTCTCTGTCTCTCTTGAAATGAATAAAAAAATTCTAAATCCAAGAGTTTAAGTTATAAGAACATTATTGTTGAAAGTAGCAGACAATTGCTAAAAAGGTATACACAGAAATAAGTTGTCTCCTTTCACCAAAATTGGGGTTACATGAGTGGGCATTTGGGGTATGTATTTTGTTTTTCAAAATTCCTACATATTATAAAATGAAATCAGTAGTTTATAGACTATTCTGTTAATTGGTATTACTCAAATTATGTTCTAACCTATGTCCAATATTTTAAAAATATGGTATCTATTTTGCAAGTGAAAACAGCTGTGGGCTTAAATAGCTTTAACCACAATTTAAATCATGTGTGTGTGTGTGTGTGTGTGTGTGTGTGTGTGTGTGTGTGTGTGTGTGTATGTGTGTGATGACTAAAAATGCAGCTTTTATATGATTTTAAGATAAAAAGATGTAATAGAAATTTCTGTTTGCTATGAATTGATTTAATTTACTATCCCAGATTCCTCCAAACATTTCATTCCCTCTCCTCTTCTCCTTTTGAGAAGTTCTACCCCCCAACTTCATGAAGCTAGAGGTCCAACCTACTGGATCGTTGAGAGTTGATCATTTGTATTAGAACAAATTGTATATTAAGGCAAAACCCTAAATGAAACATGAATACACAGCACACATAGGATTATACATAGTCTAATAATTCTCAAGTCCTTTTTTGTTCTAGCTCTGATCTTTCTCCCTGCATCTACATACACTGAAATAATTACTCCCTAGTGTTCAACCAGGATAAATCATATGAACTGTAATAACCTCATCAAGAATTTACTTGTAATCTGTCCCCCAAATTTATGACCCCTCCTGGACTCCCTGTCTTGGGTAGAACTACCATTTACCCAGTCATCCACACCATAATATTCACCCTGCTCCAATGACAGACAAAAATCGATAGATAGATAGATAGATAGATAGATAGATAGATAGATAGATAGATAAAATATTTCAAGTTTACCTCATTAGCCTTTGCAAACCTGTCTTCAACTTTTTATCGCTATGGCTACCAGTAAGTATCATGGACTTCTTTACCCTATTAAATAAGGGTCTTCCAAAATAGTATTCTAGCTTGTCTCTTTTATTCTTGTATGCTCACATCTAACTGTTCACTGGCACTGCCATCCAGAGCATATACCCCCTCAAACTGTGCTACTCGTGAAAGAACCAGACAGAAATAAGGTATTTCACAATATAATTATTTGACCGACTGAGGAAAAATTCCTGTCAGTGTCAATTCATGACAAAGTGATTTCGTTTTTTAAGCAAGACTGAGTCTACATTTAACCATAAGAATACGAAATACCAAATATGCATGTTTATATGAAATATAAAGGTTCCATTCTGTTAAAAATATCTGATAGTGCATATTCCTTCAAAAAATAACAGGTGAAATATTTAAAACACTTTACCTAAGGGAACAGTTGTCCATTCTGACTGGATTCGCTTTGACACATTCCGCTTTACTCTTGATTTGGAAGAGCTTGTTTGAGCTTCAATATTTACCACTTTATTATTATTCTTTTTAAAAGTGTGTTGGTTATTAGCATTTGTGTTACTATTACTACTACTGAATGGCACTGAAGACTATATAAGCATTTCCTGATTTAATCTGCACATTACTGCATGATAATCAACTATTACTTCCATTTAATAGAGAACAAAAATGAAGTTGAGATAGGTCATGTAACTCACTCAAAGTTTCAGAAGTATTAAGTAGAAAAATAAGAAATCAAGTGAGGTCCTGATTGTAAACTATAATTTATTAAGAGACACACTACACTGCCTACTTCTTAACGTCCCTATTATTACTCTATTTTACAATCCTACGTTACATAGGTTTCTCCCCACAATTTCATTTTAAACATAAAAAAACTTTTTAGAAATTTCCGTCTTTGATTTTTGCAAATTAAAAGAGCTGCTCTGAAGACTTAGGTGTTTCAACTGAATTATAACAACAAAAATGAAACACAATGAAAATATAAGAGCAAAAATTCCTTGGTAACATTATGTTCTGAACTTTAAAAGATAAAAGAACAATGGCTATTAATTTTTAATCCACCTAGCATCTTAAATTATATATTGCATATTTAAAATAAGTAGTGTCTACATCAGGGTTTATTACAAAGGATTTTTATCTGTAGCTTTCTAAAGCTAAGAACTGGTCAGCTGTATCAAATACAGTAGAAAGATCAATTACGATGAGATAAACCAGAGACTTCTGAGCATTAAAATATGGAACAATTTCAATAAAGCCATGAGGGCAGATTCCAGATTGATGATTGACCAGAGCTAGGAAAGTGGTAACAATTAGTATAGATTACCCTTTTACCCTCAAGGTAGAAGAAAGGTGATTTTGTAGTGGCTATGGTCACAGGCAAGTGACTGTAGTATCAGAGAAGGCTTGATTTTACCTATAAGTATAAGGAATCATTCCTAGAGGCAATCAAAATCCAAACACACACATACACACACACACAAACAAACAACAAACCAAAAAAACAGCCAGATGCACCTAGAAGGGGATCCTAAAGAGGGAATGGGGTATATAGCTTAAAAGAGTAATGAAAGAAATGTTAAATGCATCCCTCATCTTTGCAATGAGAAAAGCAGAAAATCGACTTGCAGGTACTGGAAAAAAGTCCAAAGCAAGAACCCACAAATGAAGCTCACACATATATAAACTTATATGAAATTAACTACAATCACTTTACATCTGAGTATTGTTTTGTATGTTTCACTTAAGCCTTATAATATCCTTTTGAAGTGAACGAGGCAGAAATAATTAATATCCAAATAACTACTAAGGGACCAAGTTTCAGAGGTGTAAACCACCTAAAGGACATAGAAACAGAAGTAGAATAAAATCCCCAGTTCAGGGGAAACTCCTGGCCCAGTGCCCACTTGACAACAATACACCTCCAACCCGCATGCCCTATTAGTGACATACTGACAGTAGAGAAAGTCATAGCTAGACTTACGTCCTGCTCAGGCAAAGTGGTTACTGTTCTCTGCACACTTGACAAAAGTTACTTCCATAACAAATGGTATTTCAGTTTTCTCTCTGGCCACATAAATGAATAAGGGGTGATAATGACATTCTCATTATTTTAGGAACATATTTGCATTTGTAATGATACAGCTCCTACCAGGCACCAAAACCACAGAGACAACTGTCTGAATTAATTATATTTGTTTGGCTGATTAGATAAAAAATGCAAACATAAACTTCACATCAAACTACTTTAAGATTATTTAATCCTTCTCTTGAAAGGGAAATGGGTCTCTGAAGTTCTTCTTTTCAACTCAAAAAATAGATCATTAAATCAAGCAGCTCAAACAGTTCTTTAAAAAGTACCCACCCCACCCCAAATTCTTGAATTTTCTCAAGTGTCTGAAATAAGCATATCAATCTACATAATATCAGGATTTCTTTATTAATTTGCAGTGATTTCCTCATTTAGCCTGTGCAATTTTCATGAGCCAAGCCCCACGCCTCTATGGGAAGTGATGGCTTAAGCAGTGTCCATTTAGCAGACAGCAACTTTGAAGTGGAGATAAGTGCAGATAAAACCATCCCCCTGAAGTCCTCAAAGTGTGCAATTAGCTTTGCAGATGTGCTTTGTCTACACCTACCCTTTAATGATCACTAAGTCCTTGTTAAATGAAGCGGTACCACCACTCTCCTCCCTGTACACACCAGCTGCCAGCCTACCTCCAGTTTTCTGAGGTCTATAATGGAGTCCAAATGTGGCTGATACCCTTTAAGTGCTTTGAACCATTTTTTAAAGTCGTGCCTCACTTATCAATGAAGAATAATTCCCAGGGTGGGAGCAGTGGTCCAAAGCCTTATCATCTCTCATTTACAATCCCTTCACCCACTCCTACTTTATTCTAAACTACAAATCAAATTTATCTCCTCCCTGCTTAAACCATTTCAATGGCTCCTGTCACTTACAAGACAAAATCCAGAATTCTCAATATGGCTCTAATCCATCTCCTCACTTTATCTCCTATTTTCTCCTCTCCTCATACCTAGCGTTACAAAATATCTACATCATCTATCCACCCATCCATTCATCCATCCATCAGATATTATATTGAATTTCTATACAGCTTCCAATTTCCATATATCTATGACATATATTTCAATCCCAGTTCTTAAAATGTACAATGGTCACTATCTATTGAGCTTAAAATAACTAATCATCCAAGACTGCAGTGAGCAAGGGAGAAGGGGTGATGCTTGAGGATGCATATATGTATTTATGTGTGCATGCATGTGTGCATAGATTCTGGAGATAGATGTGAATACTAATTACCAAGAATGAAATTTTGAGTGACTCAGTTTGTGAGCAAAAAGGGAAGACTCTAACTGGGTCCTGAAGGATATACCATGTAGCAAAGCAAAAGAGTCATCAGTATCACTAAGAACTTCCCATCTGTAGGCCAAGACAGATTGTAAGATACCCTGTGACAGAACTTGTTCAGTGATTACAAGGGAGAGAATAGGGCAGGAAACCAGAAAGAGCCAGGCTCAATCACTGTCATGAGTGGCAAGGATGATATGGCACCCAGAAAAGTTACCTGACCCACAGAGTCACAGACCTGGTTAAAAGAACATGGTGTCCCAGGGCACCTGGGTGGCTTAGTTGGTTAAGCATCTGACTCCAGCTCAGGTTGTGATCTCGTGGTTTGTGAGTTTGGGCCCCGCATGGGGCTCTGTGCTGACAGCTTGGAGCCTGCTTCAGATTCTGTTCTTCTCTCTTTCTGCTCCTCCCTGGTCATGCTCTGTCTCTCTCAAAAATAAATTAACATTAAAAAAAAAAAAAGAACATGGTATCCCCATGGGCAACATAGACGGCACCCACAATCGCTGTATAATCAAAAGAAATCTTTATTTAAAAAAAAAGTCAATGAATGGAGGATCAAAAGGAGGAGGTCAATTATTCTAATAAAAGGATATGATTCTTTGGCCAGTTTGTACAGGGATTTACTGAAAAAGAGGCCAGGTGTATGAGAAGAGCGATCCTGCATTAAGAGTACATGGTAATAATTCCCAAAATTCCTCCACCAGAGGGAGATGCTGCCATTCTCCTGGGTAATTATATACTAGGGAAAAGGGAATACCTTAACATTTTGAGGACTGTTGAACATTTGGGTCTAAAATAGCATTGAGGGGCGCCTGGGTGGCTCAGTTGGTTAAGTGTCCGACTCTTGATTTTGGCTCAGATCATGATCTTATGGTTTGAGAGTTCGAGTCCCACATCAGGCTCTGCACTAACAGTGTGGAGCCTGCTTGGGATTCTCTCTCCTTCTCTCTCAGCCCTTCCCCTGCTATGCTTTCTTTCTCTCTCTCTGCAAAAATAAATAAACTAAATATATATATATATATATATATATATATATATATATATATATATATATATATATATTTTGGCCATGTGAGGACCAGGAAACAAAAATTAGAAGGTACAATTATCTGCAAAAATAAACAAACTAAATATATATATATATATATATATATATATATATATATTTTTTTTTTTTTTTTTTTTTTAATTTGGCCGTGTGAGGACCAGGAAACAAAAGAAGGCCTGACTAAGGTCTGGTTACAGTGTTTCCAGTGGTATAGTGAAACCATGCACCATAATTTCTCTGCTCTTGAAGGTATAATTAGAATAGATAATAGCTTGTCAGTAATTCAGCCAACACATTGTTTTTCTGGGAGGGTGTCATGAGAGAGATATTTTAGAGGAGAAGGCCAAGTAGAAGGTTCTAGAACTCTCTTCTTAGGAATAAAGATATGAAACTAACATAATCTAGGCCCTGGGAAAGAAATTAGAGCCAACCTTAAAAAGACTAATGGACGTAAAAGAGGTGGTTTCTATCATGTCCCCATTTAAATCACCAGCCTAGACTCTTCAATTCATGAGGAAATGACAGGAGACTAAGACAAGCTCAGCAGATAAGTAGCCAAAAGTACAACTACTCTGCTAGAAGGGGTGTTTCTGCTAGGGTAGATTAACCTGATTTCAAGTGCATGGTACGCAGCTACTGATCTGGAAAATATGTTCTTTTTTGTTTTTATCACAAAAACTGATCAGGCACAGTTCATATTTATTTAGAACGAACAGCACACATTTACCTTACCTTACTAAATGTAATTACCAAATGTGTTATAACGAAATCCAACCTTTGTTATAATGAAAGCCAAAGGCACCAGGTTTAGCTAGACATCCTACAAAACAACACAATGAACCAATATATCGATCCTGCCCTACTAATCAGACCAGAGAGCAAAATGGCTAGCACACTGGAGACTTTAGTAAGACATTAGTGGACAAGATATAAACCCTATGAAGATTCAGGATCCTACCAAATTATTAAGAAATTAGGCGTCTAATGGCCTGGAGCATGCCTGAACATCCTCTCTAACATAAAGAAAAATGATTTAATCTTGCTTCTCCCTTCAGGAAGAATGAAGCCCAGTGTTTAGAAGCCTCTTAAAGTTATGAAGTTAGCTTACTTCCTACCTGAGAAAACTACTTTCAACCATACCCTGGGGAACCAGAAAAGCTAATAGATTTAAGTTGGATGTTGGACAGGAAAATGCTCTTAAACAGGTCAAGGGTGTGACCTGTCAGGCCTTAATGTTATTAAAGACAGCAGTAGTGGGGCGCCTGGGTGGCTCAGTCGGTTGAGCGTCCAACTTCGGCTCAGGTCATGATCTCGCTGTTTGTGAGTTCAAGCCCCACATCGGGCTCTGGGCTGATGGCTCAGAGCCTGGAGCCTGCTTCCCATTCTGTGTCTCCCTCTCTCTCTCTGCTCCGCCCCCGTTCATGCTCTGTCTCTCTCTGTCTCAAAAATAAATAAACGTTAAAAAATTAAAAAAAAAATACAGCAGCAGTGGCATAAAATGCTAAAAACAAAACAAAAAGAAAAACACAGATGTATTCATTGGGATAATCACAATGAAGACACCTAGAATTCTGGAACAAATCCATGCCATCCATAGTACAAAAGTATACACGATTTGAAAATCAGCTCTGGGGCATTCTACTGGCTCTGATGGAAACAGAACACCTGATTATGGGATATCAAGTTACCATATAAACGGAAGTGCCAATCATTAGCTGGGTAGAGTCAGACCCACCAAGTAATTGAGTATGGCTGGTGCAGCAACACGTCATCATAATATGGAAGTTGTACTTCTGAGATCAAGCCCAAGCAGGACCGGAAAGACAAGCAAGCTATATAAGGTGGTAGCCTAGACCCTCTCCTCTGGGACACACTCTCCACTGGTTCAGTAGTTCTCGAATTCATCCCAATGGCCATGTGGGATATGCCTTATGAAAAATGGATGAAGGTCAACTCAATATGCAGTCCAAATCCCAAATGGATGACTGTTGCCCTGTCATCCTAGCACAAACAAGGAGAGCAGCGAGGAAAATCCTCCCAAGAGTTACACATTTGTGTGGCTCACATGGCCACTCATTTGTGTGAAGTGAGAAGTGGCCTGAGATTAGAATACATGCAGACTCATGAGCAGTGGAAGATGACCCAGTGGACTGGTCAGGGGCCTGGAAGAAGAAAATCTGGAAGGGAAAGAATGATGAGGATTGGTGTGGAGGGTTGGGGATCGACATTATAAAGGCAGTGAGAAATTGTCATACTATGTATTATTATCCATCAGAAGCATCCACTGCAGAAGACGCCACAGTTCACATTTTGTTTTCTTGTTGGTGTTTTATATTCTGTGGGTTTTGGACAAATATAAAATAACATGTATCCATCATTATGGTATTAAGCAGATTATTCTCACTTCTCTATCACTGCCCTAACAATTCTCTGTGCTCCGCCTATCATTCCTCCACCAACACCCTCAAACTCTGGCAAGGTTTTTTTGTTTGTTTGTTTTTTGTTTCTTTACTGTTTATTGATTTATGTTGAGAGAGAAAGAGCGCCTGTATGAGGAGGGGAAGGGCAAAGACAGAGAGAGAACCCCAAGTAGGCTCTGTAATGACAGCACAGAGCCTAACATGGGTCTTGAACCGACAAACTGTGAGATCACAGCCTGAGCCAAAATCAAAAGCCAGACACTCAACAGACTGAGCCACCCAGGCACCCCTCCTGGCAACCTTTCTAAGATGTCCATTTTGCCTTTTACAGAATGTCATATTGGAATTACACACTGAAAGGGCGGGCCTACCACTGCCGACTCCATCTTGTTCTGTGTCCTTCACCTTGACCACACCTCCTCCCCTTGAGTAACCCCCCCACCTCACCTGCCTAACAGGACTTGGACACTTCCCCAGCCAATCGGCTGAGGCCACAGCCATTACCTCACCAACTGCCCCTAGGCACCAATAAAACCTTTGTCCTTTTGAAACTCACTCTCTCTCCGCTATCTCACCGCTGCATCCTTGCAGGTAGGGGACTGAGCTCCAGCTAGCTCGAATAAAGGCTCTTTTGCTTTTGCATCAGACTCAGCTCCCTAGTGGTCTTTGGGGATCACGAATTCTGGGCATAACACACAGCATGTATGGTTTTCATACTGGCTTCTTCCAGTTAATAACATGTATTTAAGTAAAGTGTATATCCTCCACGTCTCTTCATGGCTTGATGGCTCATTTCTTTTTTTAGTGCTTAATAATATTCCATTGTCTGGTTGTACTGTGACTTTAAAATACCAGTCTGATAATTCCAATATCCCTGTCATGTCTGGTTCTGATGCTTGCCCTATCTCTTTAAATGGTGTTTTTTGCCTTTTGGTAAGTTTTTAATTTTTTTCTTGACAGCAGTATATAATGTACCAGGTAAAGAGAAAAACTACCACCAATAAGCCTTCAGTAATACTGTGGTGAGGCGTGGGGGAGGGAAGCATTGTATATCCTATGATTATGTCTCAGCTGCTTAGTAAGCTGGCCTACGTCTCTGGACTGTGAACTTCACAAGGGGATCTCAGGGTTTTTGTCTTTTCTTTTCTTTTTTTTTTTTTTTCAGCCCCCTGAGGTGGGGCAGGATTGCTAAAGTGGGCAGAGTTTGGATATTTCCCTCCTGCAAAGTCAGTTAGGTTCTGATAATACTCCTGCAGGTCAGACCCTAGTTAGTTTCCCCTCAGGATAGGCCTTGTTAAAAACAGAATGATCTGGCACATTTCAAATTGTTCCTTTCCCCCTCCCTTCCTGCCAGAAGCCTGAGGGGATTTTTCTCAATTCACTAGGGGAATCTAGTGGAGCTCCTTGGAGGTAAATCTCACAGTAATATGGGAACTCCCCTCCAACTGGGTTGCCCTGGAGGTTTTATCTCTCAGCTGCCTCTGCACCCTGCACCTGGCCTCAGGCAATTCATCAATTACAGCTCAAGTCTTAATATCCCGTCTCTGGTTCCTGCAGGGGTTTCCACCTGGGTCTTTGCTCTTGTCACCTGTGACTCCCTGTATTTACCTGTCTCTCCAAATCCAGGACCTACAGTTTGCCCTGTGTCCTCTTATTCATGGATCCAAGAAGAGTTGCTGATTTTTCAGACTATTCAACTTGTTACTTGTTGGGGCAGAATGGCGACTTCCAACGTTTTCACATGCAGGGTGAAGTCTCCCTGACATCTTACATGGGACAACAATTCATTTTGGCACGTATTTGGGGCATGGTTTTACTTTTCCTGCTTTAAGGGCCTCAGCCAACACCACTACCTGGTGGCTGCAAGAAGTATCTGATTCATTGACACAGACTCTCAGATAACATCAAGTCAGACCAAGGGATCATCTTTAGAGTGAAGGAGGTGAGAACAGCATGCGATCACGAGATCCACTGGTCGGCTCAAGCACCATGCAGGCTGAAGTTGCCGGCCTGACAGCATGAGGAAATGGTCTATGAAAAACTCACCTGAAGGGCCAGCTCAGTTGTGACACTTCTGCAGGGTTTTCCAGGTTTTAGAGTATACTCCAAACTAATGACCTGTTGTACATGCCCCCTCCCTGAATTGTAAGAATGTACAAGTCTGGGAACCCTGAATAAAAGCAGCAGTGTCCCCAATTACCATCACTTCCTGCAACCTTCTTGGGGAAATTGAGCCTCTCATCCCCACTACCCTGGGCTCAGTAGTTTCAGATGTTCTTGTTCCCAAAATGAGAATTCTTCTGCTAGCAGACACAGCAAGGGTCCTGATGGACTCCAAGCTCTCCGTTCACCTTGGGATCCTTCTGTCAAGGAACCAGCAGGGATAACTGACCCTGAGCCCCAGAAGGAAGGAGGGCTGCTGTTACACAGTGGGAACCAAGAATAGTGTCTTTACACCCAGGCAATCCCAGGAACTCTGAGCCCTCTTTTGACAAATTATGATGGTAAGTAGACAAATGAAGCAACACCAGTCCGAGAAGGGACACAGACCCCTCAAAAATGAGAATCTTGGCCCTAACAGCAGGTTACCTACTGTGGCTTGCAGAGGTAAAAACTGAGGGTCTGGGAAATACAAAATAGATTATGGAGGAAGGAGACAAGTATCAGTTGTGGTCTTGACATGAGCTACAGCAGATTAGGTGTTCACCTAGCAACCCTCCTTTCCTAAGGAAGAGAAGTCTGCCCCAGAAATAAGGAATGAGCTCCTCCCAGAACTAGATTCTCTCAGAAATGGATACAGGGGCACAAGGGTAAATCATAGTGAATCCCTTCATTCTCCCTTTGGAATGCAAGGAATCATGATCCCAGTTTCTAACAGGGCAGTTGGCAGACAGTCCTCAAGTCTGTTTGTTAATTACCTCCACTAATTACCTCCCAAGTTAACACCCTTTCAGGCAGCAGCCCACATCAATGACCGATGCAAAGTGAGTAGAAATACATGTCCCCCTTTCCTCAAGTTAGGACTGCACTGAATGGTCATAGGAATTTCAACACTTTACAGGGACTGTCTGAAGCTTCCATTAAAACTGTATCACAACATAATTTCTACTTTTGTACCATCTTACATCTTTTTCTTCCCCTCCATAGATTCTGATCCTAGGAACACTCCCTCATTTACTTCCTGCATGGTAGTCTGTTTTAGGATCTGCTTTCTGGAAAACCCAAACTGTAACAGTCTCCTAGTTATTTTTCTTGCCAACTTCGCCACTTCTTTGGCTCTAATCCATGCTATACACTGTGGGAATAGCACATTATTGTTTAAAAGAAGTTAGGTTATGTCTATTAAATACTTTAAGATTATTAAATTTTTTTCCTTCTGTTTTAAATGCATCTTAACTTCATTCAAGGCCTTCTGAAGAAATGGTCTGTTTTTAGGCACTTTGATGATATACCTTATTTCCCTACTGATGGTCATTAAACATATATATTGTGGTGTCCTGCCAGTTCCAAGGACAGGCCACACCTTGTCACTTTATTCTCATTATATTATCTACCTAGAGTGATGTTACATCTTGTCTGTAGGTCTCCTGGAAATTCTGTTAGTCCCTTATTTCTTTCATTCACAGCAATTTCTATAGTCTGTATTTCTTGTTTACTTGTGATCATCTGTCTCTGACACCATCCTGTATGTTCCATGATATGGCAGAAATTATATTTGTAGTGACTGTATGAGTATTCACAACATATCCCACCACATGGTCTTTTTTTCAATCAGTATTCAGAAACTGATGTGAAAAATCAGTCTAGGATATAGTTATATCCACCTGTTTCCAGAAGGATTTCTCTTTGGCAGTACAGTGCTTCTTGAATGAGCTTCTTGAATGGCCCTAAGACTGTGGCCCATATTAAGATGTGACTTAATCTTGTTGTATAACCATATGGGTGGACACTTTCCTCCACTTGTATAGCTGCACAACTGCCAATGCCACACCCTTTCCACACACACAGTGAAAGGGACTTAAAGATTTGGATCTCTAATTTTGACATGTCCATGATGATTCAAGCACTACTTTGGGTTGATTATATGATTGGTCCAGACCTAGAAACCCATCACTCAGTATGAACCATACTCCCTCTTTTGTTTTATAGTCCTTTGTTTGTACAGATGGTGGTAATAAAATTCTTGATTGGCTGTGGGCCATTGCAACATTCTTTGACATTCAAGTATATAAGGCATAAAGTGGTGAGCTAATATTGTCAAGGAACATAGTGTTAAAGAGGAAAATGCATATCTGTCCTGCTTCTGTGTTTCTAAATCTCTAACATCTCCTTCAGCTGAAAACCCAAGTTAGGTCCTGGTAACAACAACAACGAATTTTCTAGGACAAAGAGTGGTACAATGAATCCTCTTAGGTTTAAAAAGCCAAAACCAATTGTGTGTCTGTGTGTATGTGCTGTGCACACATTGAGTACTTGAAATAAACCTCACAGCCTGCTCCAGTATACCACTGTGGGGCACAGAATAGGATCAAGAAATGGTGCAGAACCCCGCGCTTAAGATGAGATGGGAAGTTCAAGCTGAACAAGTAGAACAGGTGCTCCCATTGAGGCATAACTAATGGAAGAGACAGAATAGAAAATGAACAAAAAATGTAATAAGAACTGCTGTGCAATTAGAGCACAAAGAAGTTTCTGGAATTAAAAAAAAATGGGTGGAATTTAAGCTCTTTCATAAGATTATCAAGGTCCTAAGGGACAAAGGGCAGGCTGTCACATTATGTTTGTAAATCTACTTCTCAACACAGCATCCCTTACAGAGAAAATTTAAAAGATACAATTTCTTGAGTAGAACCAGCAAGTAAGCATCCCCCAACCCAGAATGGTGCCTGAATAGGGTCTGTTCCTATTTCACCTGAAGAGAACCGGGCATATGGCTTTGAACAGCTTACTTTACAATGACTCCTTCTTTTATAAGATACTTGGCCTTTTGTGAGTAGAGCTACAGCTGTCTCTGAAAATGGCAACATCTGATCCTAAGACCTAGAATATAAAGCGCTTGAAAATGTCATTCACTTAAGGTTACCCTCTAATGCTAAGAGCTTAGGAAAAAAAAAAAAAGGCAGATCTGGTGAAGGAAAAGAACAACCAAATAACTATTTTTTTATGATTATGAAGGATAGGAATGCATGCTTTATGCCTAAAACCTTATATTCTTGGCAAAATTTGAAATAGGTTTATCATTTTAAAAAACATGCAGTTAGATGAAGAATAAAAATGATGGCATTGTTTATCTCTTCCTAACATATGTAACCAGGGGACTTCATGACAGATGATAGTTGTAGAGTTCTAATAAATGGTAGGACCAAGATAATTGAAGGTTGTGTTAGAGATAATTTCATAGATGGTGATATGATTAGAGTGATGATCCCTTATTGGACAATCTAGGTTCAAATCCCCACTGCATTCCTTTTTAATTATGTGATCTCATCTGTAAAGTAGAGATTACAGTAGCACCTACCTCTCTGAGTCATTTGGTGAATTAACACTCATATAAATCCTAGATACACAGTAAGTAATAAATATCCCTCCTAAGTTCAAACTTCATTTTACTGATTGGTACTTTGAAGCCCATTCATTACGACATTTATTTAGCATACCATATGCTTCAGAATTGTGTTTCTGAGGGAGAAACAAAACAAAACAAAACAAAACAAAAAGACTAGAGTATGATTTTTGCTTTGGTGATGGTCACATAGTTTTGTGGTCAAGCATTATTATGAAGACTTATGTCAGAAATATTTGCCCTTAATGAAAGAAAGAGCAAATGGTGAGCTAGATCTAGTAGCAAATACTTAATTCTGCCTGCAGTGCTCTGAAAGAACTTTCTGGGGCAGGAGGACTATGATCTGTACGTAGCCTGAGAGATGAGTAGGAGTTTACTCAATGATGGGGAGGAAATTCTGGCCAGAAAGAAAAGCACAGCATCAAGGATGTAAGGCATATGATGGCAACTGCAAGTAACTGGACAAGGATGTCTGATGGAGTGTGTTAGCAAGGACCAGAAAGTTCTGTAGAGCCTTCAACGTTGAATTTTCTGTGCGAGGCTCGAGTGCATACACCTTGTTCTATGGGGCAACCACGGAGAGGAATGATTTTTTGGAAGGGGAAAGGTGTATTTTATTTATTTTTATTTTTAAACTTTTCATATTGAAATGACCTCAGAATTCCAAACACACTGCAGCGATAGTACAAAGATATTCTATGTACCCTCCACCCATTTTCCCCAAATGTTAACATCTTGTAGGCCCATAGCTAAATATGAGAAAAAAAGGAAATTATCACTGATGGAACAATATTCTGAGAGTCTTAGGTTTAGCCACATTTAACTAACATATATGAGTTTCAGTGCTCTTATAGCTTAGGACTAATAGCTCCTTGGATGCCTAGTGTAGAACTTAAATCATGCATTGTTTGTGGAACAAATATAATATTTTCTCTAAAATACAAAAAAAATCAAGAAATTTTGAATAAGTGTTATGCTTTAAAGAAATGACTATACCTGTGATGAATTAACCATAGTGAAGATGCTTCCTTAATGCTTCAATAGTAAATGTGTGAATAACACACACGTGTTGTTCATAGGAAGATAGATAGAATCTGTCCAAGGTCAACATAAAACTACACAGGACTTTTTGAAAGATATTTAGATTTCAAGCCAGCTTACTAAGAATTTTAGATTTAGGTTTTATAGGTATATTTCCTTTTCTAGCAATTGTTAGATTTTCTATTTGGCTAATATTTAATGAGCACAGATTCTGATTTGTCTCTTCTCTTGCATTAAAAGCATGATAGACACCTTCTGACATATTTCCCTGCAATGCCACCCCCCTGGCATTCACTCCATGTAATCCCTTTTTGCCCTCCAAGTATTCACTGGGCCTAGTAAATGGCCCCAATCAAATAAGACAAAAGAGATGAGCCATCTCTTCTGTGATTAGGTTAAAAAGACAGAGTTTTGTTTTGCTGGAACTCTCTCTTTGGTTTATCTTGCACGCTTATTCTGATTAAATAAGCTGCCATAATGTGAACTGATCTACACAGTGACCCCCACAGGAACTGCCTCTGGTCAACAGCTTGTGAGAAACCAAGACCCTCAAACTAACAATTTACAAATACACTAATCCTACCTAATAGCCACTTGGATGAGTCTGGAAGATTTTTCCCTGGTTGAGACTTCAGATGAAACATTTGATTACATCATTATGAACGACTGAAGCAAAGGACCCAAGTAAATTGTGTCTGGATTCTGGCCCACAGAAGCTCTGATAAAAAAAAATGCTGTTTTAGATCACTGAATTTTGAGGTGATTTGTTATACAGCAATAGACATGTAATGCAAGTGGTAAACCAGTTATATAAACTTCCTATTATTATGTAGCTGCTATATTAGTGGAATAAATTGTGAAAGTATCTAGGACAGCTTTCCAGACAGAGAACAGGGCAGATATTTCTGACTACATATAAGGAAACTGAATCTCAGGAAGAAAAATAATTTGAACCAGATAACAGAGCACAGTGGGGAAAAACTGGCATCTGTATGTAGATTTAATAACTTTATATCCTCATCTTTGTCTGATAGTTTCATAAAAATAAATAATAGTAATCTCATAAACAGACAACCCCAAAGCTTATAAAGAATTGTTTAACAGATTACATTTAATATCATGTGTCTTGAAGGGAAAAGTAAAGGGAAACTCAAGGCAAAACATGATGGAGAGTAGAAGAGAAAAGAAGGAAAAGCGAAAAATAGAAAGAAAGAAGGAATGAAAGCAAAAGCAAAAGCAGAGCTAGACTCTTTTAATACTCATTTTAATCCCTGTACAGAATAGTTCAATAAGGGGCACCTGGGTGGCTCACTCTGTTAAGCATTCTACTTCAGCTCAAGTTATAATCTTGCAATTCATGAGTTTGAGCCCCATGTTGGGCTCTGTGCTGACAGCTCAGAGCCTGGAGCCTGCTTCCGATTCTGTGTCTCCCTCTCTCTGCCTCTTCCCCACCGTGTCACTCTCTCTCAAAAAAATAAAATAAGCATTAAAAAAAAAAGTTCAATGAATGTCTTTGTGTGGGGGTAGGGTGAAAGAGACAGACAGATAGTAAGCAAGATTCTCCTTTTCCTTTTATTATTTTCCCCTTTTTTTCTTTATTTTGTAAAGGATTGTGATGGTTAATTTTACGTGTCAACTTGACTGAACTGACACCCAGATACAGCTGGTAAACATTATTTCTAGATGTGTTTGTGAAGGTATTTCTGGAAGAGATTAATATGTGATTCAGTAGACTGAGTAAAGATACGTGCCTTCACTAATGTGGGTGGACATCACCCAATCCTTTGGGGCCCTAACATAACAAAAAGGCAAAAGAAAGGCAAATTCCTTCTCTCTTCTTGAGCTGAGATGCCCATCTTCTCCTGTCCCCAGATGTCAGAGCTCTGGGTTCTCAAACATGGCTTTCAGGTCTTTGGACAGAGTGAATTATATCACCTGCTTTCCCAGTTCTCTAGCTGGCAGATGATAGATTGAGGGGCTTCTTGCTCTCCAAAACTGACAAAGGAGATTACTATTTTACCTATCTCATCTAATCACCTAATCTAATCCAATCTACATATCTCCTATTGGTTCTGTTTCTTTGGAGAACTCTAATACAGGTATTATTTACATAATGTTCATGCTGTTTGGAGCCTCACAACACCTGCAATGCAGGAGAGGGGACCAAGTGACGGAATCTGGCATTACTTAATTTGGTGAATTTGTGTTTTTTTGGTTTGTTTCTAGCCACAGAATCTTAATCTGTTTGGCAATTTATGCATATGACTAATCACTAAAACCAAAATCAGTGAAACTATGCAAGGTGACACCAAGGAGAAGCAAGCAGACACAAAGGCCTTCCAGTCTTTTCTACCTCCAAAGGGGCTCCGAATAGCAGTGCCTGATCTGCCTCAATACCCAACTCTTTGATGCTTTCTCAAAACCAAGAAGAAATTTGATTTCATCTGTCCGTGCAGTGAAATACTCTCCCAGGTGTCCTAACCTCTTGGAAAAAAAAAATGCAGAGATTCTGACATTCGGAACATTAGTTTTATTTTCTACTTGGCACAATATGATTTGGAAAGTAGTTATTCAGTGTCCAAGCTGCCTGGAATCTCAAAGGTCATGTAAGACCACATGTTCCCTCCCCCAGCTATATCCTCGCTAACACACACCCTTCTCTATCGCACGTGCACAATCTTGGGCCATGGCACACGACTTCTGGAAGAGAGGATTCCTAGGGTACTTGGAGTCTCAGCATGGCTTATGTTTCGCTTTCGAGGTTTATGTTTAAAAGACGGGCTACTGCACTTTGGGAGAGATAGTACATTTCCCTTTCTAATCAATGTTTGTGACTTCTGTCTTATATCCGTTATGAAGAAATATTTATTCCTTCTATCTGCTCCATCACCCAATCACCAACAGCATTTGGGATGCATGGCCTGCTCAGAAATGAAACCAAATTATTCCTACCAAATTAATCCAGAAATTCCAACCTACTACTAGGATTATTCACATTGCAGGCTTTATTCTCTTTAATATTTTTTATTTATTTATTTGTTTTATTAACATTTATTTATTTTTGAGACAGAGAGAGACAGAGCATGAACGGGGGAGGGGCAGAGAGAGAGGGAGACACAGAATCGGAAGCAGGCTCTAGGCTCTGAGCCATTAGCCCAGAGCCCGACGTGGGGCTTGAACTCACTGACCGCGAGATCGTGACCTGAGCTGAAGTCGGACGCTTAACCGACTGAGCCACCCAGGCGCCCCTCTTTGATATTAGGCCCCTCCTAAGAGATACTTAGGAGTCTAAATTTCCAGGTCCCCTTTTCCAATCTGAAGTTGCAACATGAAAGGCTTGAGTTTATAACAAATACCTTTCCTTAAGGATAAAGTGATCTTTTTACCAGGATATTATTCTCATTAGCTTTTGTTAGCTCAGAAAGGGTCCACAGTTCCAAAGTCTCCTAAAGACAGTGATAGTAGAAATTCTATATTTCAAAATCCATTTTAAAAATGACCAATGGATCTAAAGAGCCAGATACTGTAATATGGATTTAATTTATTTGATAGCTACTCCTAGGATTTGAATATCAGTTTCAAAACACTTTTAGAACTAGTAAATTAGGCCATTTGGTGAGCTGATTCCTTTCAGCAACTTTTAAATAAGAATAAGAAGAATCTCAATATCTTATGGTCTATGGCTTTGAAAAATGCTTACATTTCATTATTATACTCTTCGCTCTCCTTTGCATTTATGAATATTCTAGGAGAAACAGGGCAGAAGTTGGACTTTAAAAAAGTTGATCTCTATTTACATTCAATTTGAATAAGCTTCTATTTAAACAGAGAAAGTAGGTTTCCAATTTTAAAACACTAATGAATAAGAGAAATGAAGATAATGCTATGTTTATTCTATTTGGCGCTAATGTGGAATGCTATGGGAGGTGTTTCTTTGTCATTTTAATCCCAGGAGCCTTTTTTAAACAATCTCTACCACCTGTATTCTGTTTGCGATATAATCATTCAATGTCTACAAACAAGTGATAACATTATTATGCATTTCTGTCCCCTTTCATTCTTTACAAGACTGACAAATATCCCTTTTCTTAGATCCAAGAGCTCAGGCTGGGCACCAGTGGACTCATTACCATTCCATTAATAAGCAGATGCCTCCTGAGTGTACAGCTTTTTCAAGCCCTGTCTTTTCTACCTTCCACTGGGTTTTCCCAACAAAAGCCTCACTGGTAGGTATCTCTTTCATTTTACCCTTCCCTTTGAAAAACGAAACAATGGAAACGAAGTCCTGAGATTAGATTGGTGATACCAAAATGATTCTGAGAGCCAGCAACCGTGCTGCCAACCTGAAATGGGGTACTTACATTATTTATGAAAATTAAATGTCACCAATTCTCCCTCTATCAGATAATTTCAGGAGACAGAACCACTTCCGTTGAGGGAGATGGAGTATTTCTAAATGTGCAGCCCCCTTCTCCCCTCCCCATACCAGCTTTCCATAGATCACTCTGGCTGTATGTCAACTCTTCCTGCCCGGGGAAGAAAATAGGTGCACCTGACCATGTTTCAAGTTTCACTGCAAGTCTCAGATCAGGTCTTTTCACAGGGATGTTAAGTATGTTCTAAACCAAAGGGGACACTTTGCAATGTGAAATCATTAGAAAGTGAACTGTTCTTTTTTTTTTTTTCTTTTTAAAATTGTGTTTCCCACGCTCTCTTTAGAAGTCAGTTATCAGAGGGAAATTAGCAGGAGTTGAAAGAAAAAGACAGTATCCCTCTGGCTCCCTCATCTATTCATTGCTTTGGTGGCTGGGAAGAAAGACTCCAATAATGAGAGGAATAAACACAACCCATGTCGTTAGGATTATCAGTGAGAGAATATTGGAACCAGCTATTTAGAATTTTAATTTCAAATTTAAATTTTAAATTTATTTATTTGAGAGAGAAAAAGCACAAGCGGGGGGGGGGGGGGAGAGAGAGAGAGAGAGAGAGAGAGAGAGAGAGAGAGAATACCATGTAGGCTCTACACTGTCAGCAAGGAGCCTGTCGTGGGGCTTTATCCCACAAGCTGTGGGATCATGACCTGAGCTGAAACCAAAAATTGGACCCTTAACTGAGCTACCCAGGCACTCCTACTCAGGAATATTTGACTAACATTTACCAAGGAGTCTGAGACTTTTCAAAGTTCCAACTGCTAACTACTGATACATGCATGTATTTCATATCACACTTGCTGGTACATGCTTACCCATCAAAGTTGAGCAATGACGCATGTTTAAAAACCAGGTATCCTATTACAAGGATCTTTTGGAGGGAATTTTTTGCTTTCTTTTCTATCAAACAAGCCACTCATAGTTATGTCTTTAGCATGTGAAGAAATCCTAGAGTTCTTATGTTTGATCTTCTGATTATAGATCAGGTATCTGGGAACCAAAGAGATTCCCCTAAAGTTAACGTTTTCACACTTTTGGAGAGCAGAAGCAAGGCTATCAGCAAAGCCTGTTTCTGGCCCTGCACCTTTCAAATTTAAGTAGAACTTAAAAACAGCAACAGCCAATCCTTCACCTACCACACAGGAAGAAAACCATGTTTCTACCATCTGAGGACCATATACAAGTTCCAAAGATATTCACCCAATGCTAGATATTACAATAGGTAATAACTTGTAAAAACAAGCAGGTCATCTAAAAGGTGACTTCTGATGGAGGAGCTTTAATCAACGGGAAATGAATTCAGGTAGTGACAGAGGTAGGATTAGATTTGATACGGATGGTGCAAAAGATTTATTTATTATCCCTGTATCCTTGTTACACTACCCATTAGTTCACATAGAGTTCATTTTATTTCAGATTACCTTTTGGGTACTCGTTTTATTTATTTTTTTATTTTACTTTTTGGATTGTTTGTTTGGCTTGGTTTGTTTTGTATTAGTCAGTATTCTCTAATAGAAGAATATATATACACACATACAAAATGAGACCTGGGCTCTCATCATGATCTGCCACCTGCATGTTGTAAACCCAGGAAGCCATGGGGTAAGTACAGTCTGACACAGAAGGCCTGAGAAACCAGAGAAGCCAATGGTGTAAATCCCAGTCCAGGGGCAGGAGAAAATTCACATGCCAGATCCAGAAAGCAGGCAGGAAGGGAACAGATCTTCTGTTCCCTGCTTTTTGTTCTGGTCAAGCCCTGAATGCACTGGATGATCCCATCCACATTGAGGAGGGCAGTCTACTTTATTGAATCCGTTAATTAAAATGTTAATGTTATTCAGAAACATCCTCCTAGACACACCCAGAAATAATAGTTAATTTGGTTCAAATTGACACATAAAATTAACCATCACAACATTTCACTCTAGTCCTAAAACCTTCCAGTAGATCTCAGGCTCCATCCCAGGGAGGCGGTCCCCAGATCCTTCAGTTTATGTGACAGACAAATTCTTTAAGGCCTTTAAATTATTTTGAGTGAGACATATGCAAGTACACCCATCAACCCTACCTCATAGAGGAGTTGTGACAATATTATTACCATTATTAGCATTAATATAGCTACTGTTTACTAAGGAAACATCTAATCATCTAATTATTTTATTTTTTTCAACGTTTATTTATTTATTTATTTATTTATTTATTTTTGGGACAGAGAGAGACAGAGCATGAATGGGGGAGGGGCAGAGAGAGAGGGAGACACAGAATCGGAAACAGGCTCCAGGCTCTGAGCCATCAGCCCAGAGCCCGACGCGGGGCTCGAACCCACGGACCGCGAGATCGTGACCTGGCTGAAGTCGGACGCTTAACCGACTGCGCCACCCAGGCGCCCCTCATCTAATTATTTTAGAAAACAAATGATCTCATCTCTAAAAAAAGGAAACTGGGAAAACGCACAGATACCTGCAAATTAAAAAACACAGGCTTGAACAACTCTTGGGTCAAAGAAGAAACCAGATGAGAAATTAGAAAATATCTCAAGACAAGCGTAAACAGAAACACAATATACCAAAACTTATGGGACACAGCAAAAATCGTACTAGGGAAATTTGCAGTGATAAATGCCTACATTACAAAAGAAGAAAGATTTCAAGTAAACAACCTAATCTTACACTTCAAGAAACTAGAAAAATGTACTAAACTCAAAGTTAGTAAAAGGAAGGAAATAATAAAGACTAGAGCAGAAATAAATGAAACAGAATAGGAAAACAACAGAAAATAGAACAGCGAAACTAAGAACTGATTGTATGAAAAGATAAAATCTACAAATGCTTAACTATACTAAAGAAAGAAATAAGAGAAGGTTCAAAAATAAAATCAGAAATTAAAGAGGCATTATAACCAATGACAAGAAAATAAAAATTCTCATAAAGATAATTATGAACAATTATATACAAATTGGACAACATAGAAGAAATGGATCAATTCCTAGAAACTTACAAGGTAATAAGACTAAATCAAGAAAAAATAGAACACCTGAACAGACCAATAACAAATAGGGAGACTTAATCTGTAATTAAAATTTCCCAACAGGGGCGCCTGTGTGGCACAGTCAGTTCAGCATCTGATTTCTGTTCAGGTCATCATCTCGTGGTTCCTGAGTTTGGGTCCCACATTGGACTGTGCTGACAGCTCTGAGCCTGGAGCCTGCTTCGAATTCTGTGCCTCCCTCTCTCTGCTCCTCCCCCACTCATGCTTGCTCCCTTGCTCTCTCTCTCAAAAATAAATTAAAAAAAATTAAAAATAAATTAAAAATAAATGAAACTTCCCAACAAAAAAGGCCCAGGACCAGATGGTTTCAACAAACATTCAAAGAATGAATATCAACTCTTCTTAAGCCCTTCTAAAAACCAATATAAGACAGAACACCTCCGAAATCATTTTGTGAGGCCAGCATTACCTAGGTGTCAAGATGTTTGATACCCAGACAAAGACACTATAAGAAACCTTATCTTTGATGAATGTGGATGCAAAAATTCCCAACCAAATATTAGCAAAACAACTTCAACAGTACATTGAAAGAATCATACACCATGATCAAATTGGATTTATCCCCAAATGCAAGGGCAGTTTAAAATACATCAATGAATCCATGTGACATACCCTATTAACAGAATGAAGGATAAAAATCACATGACCATCTCAATAGATGCAGTAAAAGACCTTCAGGTAACATTATTATATCTATTTTTATAAATAAGGAAACATAATAATTAAATTTCACTTCTTTTTTAGTACGCACACCTGGTAGATGTTAGAGCTAAGATTCAATATCAGGCAATTCTGACTCTTGCACATACAACTTCTCTTCCTACCAAATTAGATAAAAGTTTTCTAAAAAGTCATGCGGCTAGATACAGAATACTGAGAATTATCAACGATTAAGAAATGACCATGTCTGAGACTCTGTGCAATTCTTCTTCCTATGAAGAAGTATTCCAATGAGGGGATAATTTATCTCTGAAAAAGCCTGTCTCCCTCCCTCCTTCTCTCTCTCCCTCTCGGTATCACTCTCTTTTTCCCCAAAAGGCAAAACATGTGAATACTGATAAATATGTCCTCACTTCCTGTTGTAAACTACTTCTACAGATGAGCATAAAGTGAAAGTGATCACACTTGAGCATTACAGGTGACAGCACTAAGCCTCAGGACTACAATGATGGTCAATGCCTCATGGACCATACAAGGCTGAGGTTTCATTGCGAGCTTTGAGGAACGGGAAGACAGATATCTGATTCATCACATGTCTACTCATTAACGACAGGAGATTAATGACTTCTACTTTTTAAATTTTTTTAAATTAACGTTTTTTATTTATTTTTGAGAGAGACAGAGACAGAGTGTGAGCAGAGGAAGGGCAGAGAGAGAGAGACAGAATCTGAAGTAGGCTCCAGGCTCTGAGCTAACAGCACAGAGCCCAACATGGGGCTCGAACTCACGAACCATGAGATCATAACCTGAGCTGAAGTCAATGCTTAACCAACTGAGCCACCCAGGTACCCCTTTTTAAAAATGTTTTTTTTTAATTAATGATTTTTCTTTATTTTTGAGAGAGACAGAGACAGAATGTGAGCGGGGGAAGGGTAGAGAGAGGGGGGAATAATGACTTCTACTTTTCCTAATGCCATTTGTATTTAGAAATTAATAGACCATCCACTTAAAAAATTAGTTTTTTTATACATCTTGAATGTCTCCTATGTCTTAGGCTTACTGCGTGTGTATTCTAGAGATATAATTCGGGCCTAGCGAATATAGATATTTTGTTCATGGATGGGCAAATGTCCCCAGATTCTCTATGAGATAAATTTTCGTGAACATTTTTTTAATTGGGAGAAATCAATTTTTTTCACTGGAAGTGATGATGTGGAAAGGGTGACAGCTGGTGACCACTTTGCCATTCCATTTGAGAGCCTGACTAGAGAGGGAGGCCAAACCGTGGAAAGTGTGCCCAAAAGATAGGTTTTGACAAGTTCAATTCTTTAAACAAATTTTTTAGCAGCATGAATTTCGGTTTTCTGTTACTTTTAACTAGAACAATATTGAGCAATATAATTGCTTTTTCATATTGTATTTATGAAAATCAAGGCCCAAAGATGCTGAGGAATATTTTACTTCACATAGCAACTATCTTTCTTAGAAACTGAGTCACCGTTGGGAGTGAAATCACACTGATTTTTCACTCATCTTCTTCCTGTTAATACTTGTCTGTCATTTTTTGGATTCTGTAAATGATTTTTTGAGAGCTTTAAATGAGAGAGAATGGAATTTATTCTTCTTTCCCAAACTGAGGTAATGTCCATTAAAAGCAAAACAAACAAAAATACAAAAACAAAAAACCAAAAACAAAACAAAAACAAAAACTCTACCATTTTCTTTAACTATTCCTTCCTTCTATCTGACACTCATTCAAATGAAAAGAAGAGCCAAGCAGAAATAACTTGTTTTATGAGCTTGAATGGCACTAACCACTTATACAGCATCATTTCTATTACTAATAGCTACCGTATTTTAAGCACTTGGTATATTCTGGGCACTAGGAACCTCACATATTTTCTCAATGAGTCTTCAAAGTAACAGATGTGGCAGATCCTATTAATATCCATTAGTATTCTACTTTAAATTAATAAAATAAATCTCAGAGAAGCTAAACATTTTCCCAAAAATCACATGCTAGCAAGTAGGAAACTGTGAATTTAATTCAGCTCTGTCTTTATAATATAGAGTCTGTGTATATAGCCATCCTTACAGAGAGTACACAGGAATTTTTATCTTCCACTCACTCACTTAAATTGCATAAAACACCCTTAATTTCATTTACAGGGGAGAAAGTTATTCATAGCATATTTGCACACAGAAGTATTTTCCCCCACTTCTGTGGGCATGTTTTTTCTTCCACCAATGCGCTGCCCTCTTCCTATTCTCATTAAGGTCTAGGGAAAAAGGGATTTTCCAGTAACATAGATACTCCCTCTCAGGATACCCAATTCATACTTTATTTGTATTGTCTGTATGAGGAGCAAATTTCTTCCCTTCCTCCAATTAATAAGTAGTTTACTTATGACCCGATGCAAACCATAATGGAATGCATGAAAGTGTATAACCCATATTCCATGTTCATAGACACATGGAAAACAAAATAAAAATGGAGATATGTAAACAAGGCCTATAATCATCATTTGTATTGAAACAAATAAGTAAAATGCTGATCATGAAGATGATAACAGTAAGAAAAATATCTACAGCCACAGATCTCATGCACAAAGTGGCTAAATGTAACAGGACATTAAGCTAACCCAGTTGTACTACGACTTGTATCCCTTTTACTTTGCACAATGACAATTATCTCTTTTATTACCTCTACTAATCACCTCTTCTTTCCAATTTCGTACCTTCCTTCAGTAGGTAAAAGAGGGTTGAAATCCACAGCTCAAGTTTTCGTCAAGACTCATGTCCAGCACTGGTACTTGTTATGCGAAATCATATGAATTAGAACCAATAGATTTGGGGTTTGCTTCAAATTTAATAAATTATTCTTTTTATTCCAAGCAGCAATGATTGCTTTCTAAAATCAGGATGCCGATTGCACCCTTTATGCAAAAACTACTACTATCTAAATTTTACAATGAATAGAATAAAAAAAAAGGAAATGAGAGAGAGAGCAGTACAAAAGAGAAGGTTAATACCATTATTACCAACGAAACCTCTGCCTTCAATACTAGTTCCCTGTTTTGAGATCTTTAGTGTGATAGAGATACAAACTGGTTTCATTTTTATTAAAATTGAATGCATCTTGAGTGCCTAATAAGTGTGAGCAGAGAACTTATGTAGTAGAAACTCAGTAAATGATTACTAACTTAAAAGAGAGAATTCACACTTGTATACAGCTATTACAAGACATATAAGAGGATTAACAGAACAAGATTTATTCATATGGGGAGAACTTAATATTGAATTAACAGATGACATAGAAGAGATTTAGTTAACCCTTTTGTAAATGACTTAACCATTCATTTGTTTCTATTTTGTTAAAGAGGCAGGGAAAAATTGGAGACAGAAAAACTGTTCAAGTCTCTAGTCATTTAATTTTACGAAAAAATAATCAAAATAGTAACTAAATATGCATATTAGTAGTAATTTAAAGTATTCTCCATATGTGATTTCTCTTATAAACTTTCCATTCTCAATGTTTCAGGTAAGTATGATGGATGGTAGGAAGAGATTTGATGATTCATACATAATCTTGTAAAAATTATAGACATTAGCTTTAGACCAAATTTTCTGATTTCACAGTCTATTATTTCTTTTATATAATTCTTAGATTCTGCTTATTTACTGCCATAATTAAAGAAATGCTATTAAAATCAAGTGAATAAGTTTTATACAATGGAATTCTATGCAAAACTGAGAACAAATGAGTCTCATCCTATGGGTGGGACACATCATATGGATGAATCTATCAAAGTATGAACGAAAGAAAGGGAACACAAAGATCACATGCGATTTCCTCTTATTTCATAAATAATCTATGGTATAGGAAGTCAGGTTACCTTTGACCTAAGGGGTACTAGGGATACCTCCTGACTGAAGAAGGCATGATACAGGGCTTGTAGGATGCTGGGAATGGTTGATTGATTGGGGTCCTGGTTTAATAAGTTTCTTAATTTTATGAAGGGTCGGCTATTCATCTGGCTGTTCACTTAAAATGTGCAGATATTTTTGTATTTAGTCTATAATTCAACAAAATTTTATTAAAATAATAAATATTAAAGAGATCAAGAATGGTATTAGGCAAATAATTTCCCATCTTCAAAATATGAAAAAAGTCAATTCTAGAAAAACATTAACAGAGATTCCTTGTGCAAATCTTGGTATTGAGTCCTTAAAGAAATATAAACACTTCCTCGGAATAATAATTATTTTTTCTCCTTAACTAATTTAACTGACAATTAGTTGAAGCAGAGAAATACTTTAATAAAGTTTATTTTGTGAGACACTCAGTGCTACCAAAACATGTGCCATTCAACAAAAAATATATTTAATATAAAAATAATTATTTTTGTCTGTAGTACTTACTAAACCAGCAAAAACAGAAAAGGATGGTGATACTCGGGTCAGAATTAGTATGTTTTATTTTTTAGAACTCTCTAGAGTTTCTGGGTGTCCTGTTTCTATCTCACAGGAGGGAGGGAGACCCCAAAGTTGAACAATGAAGAGAGTTCCAGAAAAATGAGGATTTCTCTTCTGACTAGGACAGTGCTTCCCAAAATGAGTCCTGGGAAGCATTCATATTGTAAGAAGTTCATTGGAATGCTAAGGAGAAAAAAAAATATTTCATGCTAAAAATAAATTTAAGAGGCATTTGTGTAAAACATTCATCGGTTCTTCGTCCAAGTACATTCAACAAGTGAAGAACGCACATTATTTTGAAGGGTGAGATGGAAGGTTTACCATAGTGAGTTGGGCCATAAAGAATTGTCAATACAGTCCAAGTGTTCTTTGCCTGAAAAAATGGAATTGCATTAGCAATCAAGTAAGAATCTATAGGGGCACTTGGGTGGCTCAGTTTGTTGAGTGTCTGATTTCTGCTTAGGTCATGATCCCATGGTTGAGGGATCCAGCCCTGCATCAGGCTCTGTGCTGCTGAGCATGGAACTAGCTTAAGATTCTTTTTCTGTCCCTATGCCCCTCTCCCTTATGCTCTCTCCCTCTAAAAATAAAAATAAATAAAATATCTATAAACACCTTCCATTCAATTCACAATTAAGCAACACATTTCTAAATATTCCAAAAGTCAAACAAGAAATTTGATGGACATCAGCAGATACATCAAAAGGATAACAGTGAAGACATAATTTCAATATTTGTGGGATACAACTAAAGCAGAGTTTACAGGCGTATTTAAATATCTCAATCTTTGGGGCGCCTAGGTGGCGCAGTCGGTTAAGCGTCCGACTTCAGCCAGGTCACGATCTCGCGGTCCGTGAGTTCGAGCCCCACGTCGGGCTCTGGGCTGATGGCTCAGGGCCTGGAGCCTGTTTCTGATTCTGTGTCTCTCTCTCTCTCTCTGCCCCTCCCCCGTTCATGCTCTGTCTCTCTCTGTCCCAAAAATAAATAAATAAACGTTGAAAAAAAAATTAAAAATAAATAAATAAATAAATAAATATCTCAATCTTTGTGTGATAAAATAATTATGTCAATAAATATGAGAACACAGTAAAAATGTAACAGAATAACAATAGAAAAAGTCAGTAATCCATGTACTGGTTCTTTAAAAAGATTAATAAAATTAATTAGCCTTAAAAAGCAAAATTCACAGGGGCACCTGGGTGGCTTAGTCAGTTAAGTGTCCGACTTCAGCTCAGGTCATGAAGTCTCGGCTCATGAGTTCAAGCCCCCACCTCAGGCTCTGTGCTGGCAGCTCAGAGCCTGAAGCCTACTTCAGATTCCGTGTCTGCATCTCTCTCTGCCCCTCCCCTGTTCACACTGTGTCTCACTCTCAAAAATAAACCAACATTAAAAAAATTATAAGAAAAAAAGCAAAATTTACAAAAAGGGACTCAAAAGGAGAGTATTTGAATAGTTCTCTATATATACAATTAAAAATTGTGAAGGGGTGCTTGAGTGGCTCAGTCTGTTGGGCGTTTGACTTTGGCTCAGGTCATGATCTCATGGTTCGTAGCCCTCCATCGGGCTCTGTGCTGACAGCTCGGAGCCTGGAGCCTGCTTCGGATTCTGTGTCTCCCTCTTTCTCTGCCCCTCCCCTGCTCTCTCTCTCTCTCTCTCTCTCTCTCTCTCTTTCTCTCTCAAAAATAAATATTTAGGGGGGCCTGGGTGGCGCAGTCGGTTAAGCGTCCGACTTCAGCCAGGTCACGATCTCGCGGTCCGTGAGTTCGAGCCCCGCGTCAGGCTCTGGGCTGATGGCTCAGAGCCTGGAGCCTGTTTCCGATTCTGTGTCTCCCTCTCTCTCTGCCCCTCCCCCATTCATGCTCTGTCTCTCTCTGTCCCCAAAATAAATAAAAAACGTTGAAAAAAAATATTTAAAAATTAAAAAAAAACAATTAAAAAATTGTGAATTAATTGTTAAAAGCATGCACGCTTACAAAAATCTCACAAAAATCCACATTGGAACAGTTTTACTGACAAATTATATCAAACATTTAAGGAGGAAATAATGCTAAATTTACACAAAACAGTTCAAAAAAACCTAAGAGGCAGAATACCATCAAATGCATTCCATAAAGTGAGAATGACCCCAAGTTAAAACCTAACAAAGATATTATAAGAAAATGATATAGAAAAAGATTTCCATGATTGTAGAAACACATATACTTAAAAAATATTAGCAAATTATATGAAATATAATAAATTAGGACTGGTGGGTGGTGGAGAATAATGGCTTCCTAACGATGTCCACTACTAATTCCTAGAAACTTCACAGGTAGGTTACATGGCAGAGGAAAATCAAGGTAGCAGATGGAATTAAGTTTGCTAATCAGTTAGCCTCAGAGTAGTAGGGAGATTATACTGGATTATCTGCATGAGCCCAAAGTAATCATGCAGGTACTCAAAAGTGGAACAGGGAAGCAGAAGAAAGGGAAATGAAAAAAGGCATCATGAAAGGGATGTGGTCCAATGCTGATGACCTGACAAAGCATCTAGGTCGTAGAAGAAAATTAAATAGAAAGAAAAAGAAAAAAAGAAAGAGAAAGAAAGAAAAAAAATTAACTCATGAATGGATTAAAATCTGTGATTTGCATATTTCGAATTAATTTCAGTTTATGGTGGTATTAGTCCATTTTTGAAGCTTAAAATTTTTGTTTACTGTGAAACTTAATAAATCTACACTATATAGTTTTATTTTTTTAATTTTATTTAAATCCAAGTCAGTTAATATGTAGTGTAATAATGGTTTCAGGAGTAGAATATAGTGATTCATCACTTACATATAACACCCAGTGCTCATCCCAACAAGTATCCTCCTTAATACTGATCACCCATTTACCCATCTCTCCACTCACATCCCCTGCAGCAACTCTTAGTTTTCTGTATTTAAGACTCCATTATGGTTTGCTGCCCTGTTTTTGTTTCATTTGTTGATTTTTTAAATTTTTTAACATTTATTTATTTTGGGACAGAGACAGAACACAAGCAAGGGGGTGGGCAGTGAGTGAGGGTGACACAGACTCTGAAGCACACTCTATGCTGTGAGCTGTCAGCACAGAGCCTGATGCCAGGTTTGAATTCATGGACCATGAGATCATGACCTGAGCCAAAGTTGGATGATCAATTGACTGAACCACCCAGGTGTCCCTGTTGCCCTCTGTTTTTATCTGATCTTTCCTTCCCTTCTATGTTCATCTCTTTTGTTTCTTAAATCTCACATGAGTGAAATCATATGGTATTTGTCTTTCTCTGATTGACTTATTTCACTTAGCATAATATATTCTAGTTCCAACCATATTGATGCAAATGGAACGATTTCATTCCTTGTGATCGTTGAGTAATATTCCAGTGTGTGTGTGTGTGTGTGTGTGTGTGTGTGTGTGTGTGTGTGTGTGTGCACGCGTGCGCGCACGCGCGCACACACACACACACACACACCACATCTTCTTTATCCATTCATCAGTTGATGGATATTTGGGCGCTTTCCATAATTTGACTATTGTTGATAGTACTTCTATAAACATTGGGGTTCTTGTGCCCCTTTGAGTCAGCATTTTGTATCCTTTGGATAAATACCTAGTAGTGCAATTACTGGGTCACAGGGTAGCTCTATTTTTAATTTTTCAAGGAACCTCCCTTCTGTTCTCCAGAGTGGTTATACCAGTTTGCATTCCCACAAGCAATGCAAATGAGTTCCCTTTTCTCCTCATCCTCGCCAACATCTGTTGTTTCCTAAGTTGTTCATTTTTAGCCATTCTGACGGGTGTGAAGTGTTATCTCATTGTGGTTTTGATTTGTATTTCCCTGATGAGGAATTAGGCCAAGTATCTTTTCATGTGTCTGTTGGTCATTTGGATATCTTATTTGGAAAAGAAAGACATCTTCTGGAAGGATGTCATTTGGAAAGACATCTTCTTCGGATGTCTTTTGCCCATTTCTTCACTGGGTTATTTGGTTTTTGGGCGTTAAGTTTGATAAGTTCCTTATACATTTTTAATGCTAACTCTTTATCTGATATGTCATTTGCAAATATCTTCTCCCATTCTGTCACTGCCTTTTAGTTTTGTGAACTGTTTCCTTCACTATGCAGAAGATTTTTATTTTGATGAGGTCCCAATAGTTCATTTTTGCTTTTGTTTCTGTCGCCTTCAGACACATGTCTAGTACGAAGGTGCTCTGGCTGAGGTCAAAGAGGTTGTTGCCTGTTTTCTTGTCTAGGATTTTGATGGTTTCCTGTCTTACATTTAGGTCCTTAATCCATTTTGAGTTTATTTTTGAATGTGGTGTAAGAAAGCCATCCGGATTCATTTTTCTGGATGTCACTGTCCAGTTTTCCCAACATTATTTGCTTAAGAGACTGTGTTTTTCTACTGGATAGTCTTTCCTGTTCTGTTGAAGGTAAATTTGCCATACATCGTGGGTCCATTTCTGGGCTCTCTATTCTGTTCCACTGACCTATGTGTCTCTTTTTGTGCTAGTACCATACGGTTCTAATGATTATAGTTTTGTAGTACAGCTTGAGATCCGGAATTGTGATGCCTCTGGCTTTGGTTTTCTTTTTCAACATGGCTTTGGCTATACACTATCCAGTTTTGAATAAATGTGAGATGACACAGATTTTAAAAATCTGACACCTTGTCTGAACTGGAACACTATGGGAGATATATCTATCTATCTATCTATCTATCTATCTATCTATCTACATCTGTACATAATACATTAGGTCAAAGGAATTTATGTGATAATATAATCACTGTTAACTCCAGAGAGTATCATTTAAAGTGATGGCATAAAAAAATTAGTGATAGATTTAAAACATTGGTAGGGTGGCATAGATTACTAAACACTTAAATAAAGGAGGATATTGACATCTTTTGTATTCACGCCCTATGGCAGAAAAATGATAGTTCCAGAGGGAGCTATTGGGGCAAGTGTTTTATTTCATTTCTCCTCAAGGAACTTGGAAATGCAGATTTTCAGAGCCTACTCCGAACTTATTAAACCAGCATCTGCATTTTTACAAGACTGGAAATTTCTATATGCATTACATTTGAGAAAATGCTATCTAGAGAATGAGCATGGTACAAGTGAAATGAGTCAATGATATAGGGTTAGAGTGTGTACATAAACAGATTTTTCTGAACAGATCCCACAATTTGTCACCATCGTATTTGTTCAAATATGCCATATATTAACAGCGTAGAACAATTCCTAACTCTGATGTACCAGTTTCTATTTTTTTCTGAAACCTTATTTTGATGAATTAGCATAAACTTGATGAAGGTAAAAAACCAAAAGAAACTAAATGTTTAACACATAGAAGAAAAATTAAGTAAACGTGGGACCTCCCCCACAATAGGTTAGAATTTATCTGATATATACTACCACGAAGATCATAATAATTAAGAAAATATTTGTGATACAAAAATAAATGATAAAAAGCAAATCTACGCATGTGTTATCACCACAAATCCAATCAACATAAAAACTAAGTATATCACAAAGGAACATCTGATAAGTTTATCAAAGGCAGAGTTTATTCCTCTGCCACTAGGAATACTGAGCCATTTTAAAATTTTGTTCTAGTTTGTAAAATTTCCTGTTTTCTCTAACCAGATATACTTGTTTTTAAATGAGAAAGTTAATTTGAGGAAGTAGGTTTTTTTTTAAATGAAGAAACAAAAGGTTAAATTTGGGGTTCCTTTTGCTGAATATGAATAAACATAGATGCAATAAAATAGGGCAGAAGAGAGTTCTGAGTTGTCCTAAATTCCATCTCTTGCTGAAAATAGGACAATGAAACAAGACTTCTGACTTGCCCTAAATTTCAGCTCTTTCTGCTAAGTCAGCTTTAACAAAACAGAAGGTGACATTTTTTGACATCTATTTCTGATTGGCACTCATAACAGAGATACTGCCCACCAAAATGCAATTGCCATTAGCTCTTAGAGAGTCATTTCCTTCTCTCAAACTATAAATATGTAGAGGGTTACCTGAGTGTAGCAGGGAAAAGCAGGGGGAGAGGAAGGGATATAGAAACCACTCCAAAGTGTCCACAGTATTTGTGATCTAGCTTTATCTTGAGTAATGGCATGAAGCTAAGAAATAATTCTACGTCCCACCTTTTTTGTCTGTTTTGTTTTTTAAGGAAAGGACTTGCTTTCTAACCTTCATTGAACAGTATCAGTCCAGGCCCTCCTTTTTTTAAAATTTTCATTAATGAACCAAATTCTAAGTTAAATAAAATAGAGATATATGAGCCTATTTTCCACAGAATTTTCCGTGTAGCATTCATTGAGTAAAAGAATTTCTAGCAAATAAGGGCAACTTAAAGAAGCATGACAAGTTCCTTTCAACATTTTTTAGTCTAAATGATATCTTAATTCCGCATGATGTGAAAAGGATTTTCACAGAAGATCCCTTTAGCTTGATCAAGTTTACTCTGCATCGCTGTGGAACACCAAATCAGAGGAATTTTACTAAACACATATTGCAAGGTTCATTATTGTAAACACATAGAATACTATTGTGACCACTCTCTGTAAGCTAAAATCTTAGTTTCTCAACAAAAAAAAAAATGACAAGGACAACACAAAATTGACATTATCTGCATTTTTTCCCATGTGTCCTTCACTGTGCTTCTAAAAATATTGCATATGTAATCCCTTGCAGACCTTAAGCCATCACAGATAAAATACCTGATTTTTACATTTAGTATATAATTTAAAATATTCCTTTGATTGGTCACTAGAAAAACCTAACATTAATCTGTTTCTAAAACCTACTTTGCACATGCAAAATAACACAACCTAAAGAAACTATGCATTTTTCCCTTTTGTCACATACTTTGTGCACGTTGATTTTTAGAGTTAGAACTAATCTTATAAGGTATTTTATCAGTAATATTTATTTAGTACATTAAGAAAGAACAGGTTAAACCTTCTATCCTAAGGTGAAATATACTCTATTGTCTGCAATATTCCTGAGAATTTCGTTAATAGGTGTGTGAACTAAATCTGTAGCAGACGACTAGTGTCAGCCTTTTGTGACTGTCTCCAGGGACCTCATGGAGGAATCAAAAACATGAAAAACCAGTAACCCATTAAGTAGAGGCATGCAAGCAATATTTTTGAACTATGAAGTATAATATAAATATACTGTGTTAAGATGGTCTAAGGGTATTTCAGGGTCTATGTGGAAATCAGTATGCTTTAATTTTATAAACAAATATATTATACTTTGTGGCATGGAATTATACCTTGAAGAAGTGCTTGGAAGTGCTTATACCCCTCCCCTTCATGCATATAATCCCCTGTAACCAACAAGGTTGGGTGCAGTTCTTTCAGAGGAAGCTGAAATACTGTCTCCTGGGCTATTATCCTTAGCAAGACAGTGAATAAAGCATTTACTCTCCCATTTTGAGGTTGGCTGTGTTTTGTTGTTGTTGTTGTTGTTTTTTAACTCAGCAGGTTTCTCCCTTACTGGACTGTAAGATCCAAAAATAGGAGGGATGGCTCACCATCGTAATATTTTCACATAATACAGTGCTTGAACATTATTAGGCTGTTAACTAATAAACTTGAATGAATGAACAGGTTGGTGTTCGTGTTAAAGTCACTCCTTGCAGTGTGGACTATGGAGTAAGTGCTGATGATGGAAAAGTTCCTCCTTCGAGGAAAATATCATCTCTTTGTGCTGTCCCAACATTGGGTTTATTTCTGAACACCAACTGTAAATTTACATCTAACAGTTTCAGACAGCAAAATGACCAGCAAGTTACATCAATTAGTATCAGAAACAAGTTATCCTCAATGACAGAATTAACAGAGGTGGTATCAGAGGCCAATCACTACTAAATGAAGCACAATGAAAATTACATCGAAAAATAACTTTCATTTTTTTAGAACAAATTTTAAACCTATCAGTTCCAAAAGTAAGTAACACTCTTCTGAATGACTGTTCAGCTTAAGTTAAAGAGAAGCAGTGGGTAAAGTTTTAAAATAGGGTTACGGTCTTGTATGTTCAATATGTGCAAACTCTGGTCTAAGATGCTGGACATATTTCAACATAAAATTACCTAGATTTTTTTCTTTAATTATCTTTCACATAATCTGTCTTCTCCCTTAGAGATTTAATAAATGAGAGGTGTTTAGATCATTTTCTACTCAATAAAAGATTATTTATTATAAATGAAAAACAAGAGCCTCTACCCCCCCCCCCCCACCGCAAAGACTCCCTTTGATGGAATTTGATTTGATTTGGGGCGTTCTCTTTCATGGGTTTACCCAGACTTTTGCATCAGAGTTGTGCTGTGGGGGCTTTGTCCTGCTCAACATAGTTACTTGCCTGTCTTCACTTAATGACTCTCATAAAAACCTCTGAATCAGAGCAAATGGTCTATGTTTCTCCACTGCCCCAATCCTTTGAGCACTTGTTAGGGGCTCATTGATTACTCTGGGAACATTTGCTAAGGGTCTATTGCTTGGGTTCTGAGCAAAAACTTCTCCAAGGAGTTTTGTTTCTCTTTGTTTTCACATTTAAAATGGCATTAAAAATGCTTCAGACATGATCTTTCCTTTGAAATAGAATTCTCTCAAGTTGTGTTTAATATTTCACCATGTGGCTTTCAGAAGCTTCAGACCCTGTGTCTTTAAACATCTTTTGTTCATCTTTGCAGGTACTGGCCTTGTAATACTGAAAGGAAGGTAGGTCTGCTATTTTTGTAATGGAAATATACACCCAGGCTTATTCACTAAGGACAATAGATTAAGTACACACAGGACATAAGTGTCTCTGACTGAGTTCCTGCTCAGATGCCAGCTAGGAATCTGGCACTCATTTATGTTGTGATTCATTGGCCATAGGGGTCTGTCACACACAGAGATGACAGAATATTAGAGCCAGGAGGAACTGTGGAAGGGTAGAAATTTGCACATTAGTAGTTAGATGAACAGAGTAAATGCATGTTCTTCACCCTTTGTAACTAACCTCTTTTCCTTTTTTTTGGCCCTCCATCCTGCTGTGTTGTTGGGTGTAGAAAAGCAGAAAATTTTAACTTGCTAATTGAAAGTACTCTAGTTGCTTTGATTTCAAAATATGTTTTTCAAGTAACTTTCTTATAGGTAAATGCTACAATCTTCAGTTTTCTTCTCCTTTCTCTTGCTCTTTTTGAAAATAATGTCTGGATGTAAATGCTGGAGAGCTTCAGCGATGTTTAAAAGGGCATTTGGAGGCAAAGTAGAAATTAACCTGGAGCATAAATGGAGATAAACTGACGCTGTGGCTGAGCCTGGCTTGGAGTCCCTGTTAATGACTGTCATCCTGGTGTCATTAATAATGCTGACCCTTTAATCCCAAAATGCCTTTGTTTCAACAATATACAGATACCCAAAACGAGTTACAGAAACTATAGTCCAGGGGCATCTGGGTGGTTCAGTCGGTTGAGGGTCCGGCTTCGGCTCATGTCATGATCTCGCGGTTTGTGGGTTTGAGCCCCACGTTGGGCTCTGTGCTGACAGCTCAGAGCCTGGAGCCTGCTTCGGATTCTGTGTCTCCTTCTCTCCCTGCCCCTCCCCCACTTGTGCTCTATCTCTCTCTCTCAAAAATAAATAATAAATGTAAAAAAAATTTTTTTTAATAAAAAAATTAAAAAAGAAATGCAGTCTATAGCAGAGCAGCTACTTTGTGTACAAAGCACACATTCTGAAATCTAGCATATATATTCTATTTAGTTTATTCCTAATTAAGCCATATTGAGCACTTTACACAAGCTATCCACAGATTTAGGTTCTAAGAGATTTTGACAGTGAACAAAACAGATCAACTTCTGCTGTCATGAAATGTACCTATCAGTGTTGCTGGCTCATAATCCACACTTTGGGAATATTAAGTGAGCTGTCTTATAGGTGATGAAACAAGTCTTCCAAAAAAAAGTGACTTACTCAAAGTCAAGTAAAAAGTTAGTGAAAAATCCATAATCAGATCCCAGTTGCCTAACACCTTAAGTATCCTATAATAGGGGTTAGCAAACTACTGTCTATGAACCAAATCTGCCCGCTGCCTGCTTCTGTAGGTAAAGTTTTGTTGGAACATGGCTTTTGCCCTACAAAAACAAGAGTTGAGCAGTTGCTGTAGAAGCCACATGGCTCACAAAGCCTAAAATATTTACCATCCATCCCTTTACAGAAAATGTTTGCTAATCGCTGTTTTCTAATAAGGGTTATGTCCTCCACCCCTGACAATCTTTCAAGAAGGTAAATCCTGACAACGTAGGTTTGCAGGCATAGGCATTTACCACTGTGTCACCTTGAACAAGTCTATCGACTCCTCTGAGATTCAACTCCCTTATCCATAAATTGGAGATAATTAGTTCACTCTTAGTAGCAAAGATTAAATTAGCTAATGGATGTAAAACAAAGAATTTCTAAATGAAGAGAAGGTGGTTATTAACATTTCTCCCTAAATAGCTACTCTGTGAATTCTAGTCTGTGGAGGTGAAGGTAGAGGGTGAGATTTTGTTTCTCCTCTTTCTGTAACTTAACAACCAATAGCTTCCTGGGAGTTTTGGCACATGATTTTCCAATGTGAAGGTTATATACAACACTCAGGAGTGAGCACAATGAGTCTGGGCTTTAGAGGTGTCTCAGCTCTGCAAGAGATATCTTTTCTTATAAATTTGTGAATCACTGCTATGAGACTTCTAAGTTGTGGGAATGACTTAATGAGGAAAGAGGAATGAAGAGCAATTACATTTCCATTAAGTGGACAACATTACCCTTGATAAGGCTGCTGGAACTGAAACACCCTCCCCTCCCTCAGGTACAGTCTTAGAAGCACAGAACTGATTGATTCATTAAATATGTGTTTGTTTTTGTCTCTGAAATCAGCTATTTTCTAAGATTATTCCATGGTCACCAAAGGCTTAATTCCAATTTATAGCGGAATTGTTAAGCTGGCAGAGAGGCTATGAGAAGTTTTAAGAGACGTTGGCTCTCCGCATCCATGAAATAGAAGCAAATTCCAAAAAGTATTTGGAAATTCTCAGTGGGACCCATAGGCCATTTGTAATCCTAGAATCGAAAGAAACAAGGCCACAGACTGCTACAATTCGGTGCAATTCGATCATAAGTAGCATAACAATTAGCTAATACTGATCCAATGCTTTCTATATACCGTTATCTATGCTAAAGGTTTTATTAACTGTATCCTATTTAATACTGTTAGTCATCTGTAGACATGGGCATTACCTGTCTATTATAGCTCATGAAACTGAATCATCAAAAGTTAACTGGATTGCAGTGCACTGCATCACTACTCAACTACAGACGTGGAACTGACATACACACCAGGTCTTCCTGTTTACAGAGAACACTCTTTGTCAGTATTTCTATTCCATTTCCAGAGTTCTACACATGCTTGCTTAGGATTGCTCTGTGAAAATTTTTCTGACAATAGTAAGATTTTTACTTCACTCCTACTTTTACCCAAATAATATGACATTATGCCTAACGATTATCCCACTCACTTTAAGTGGAACAGAGTTAGCTAGGATTGCAATAATAAACAGAAGCAAAACAAAACACTTTCTCTTGAGGTCACCTTTGGTTTACTGTTGTCCTTTCCATTAGTCATCTTCTGTGCTAATAAAATATTTACCAAAGCTGTTATTTTCATAAAATTCCTAGCGTTTGCTCAGGCTTTTATTGGGATTTGAATAACATCCCAATATTGTACATTATTGATGTTATAAGCACGTGGCAAAAAAAAAAGTTTAACATGCAACACCTCATTTAACCTTCAAAACAAATCCTGTGAGTTACTTATTATCATTTCCACTTTCTATGCAAAGAAACAGACTCAGAGAGATTTAATTATATGATCAAATTCATATCACCCCTAAAAGTAGAGTTGGTATTCATGCCAAAATCCATGTAATTTCAAAGTCTATTCTTTTACACCTTTCTTTACAGTTCACTATAAGAGCCTATTTTTTCATTAGCTGTTTAAGGATACTCCATCTTACTCTAATATGCTCTGAAAGATGCTGCTAATCACCTATATCTAAAGGAATGTCTTGTCTCTATTGGTATGCTTTTCCAGTTTTTTGTCTGCCTTTATTCTGAGTCTGCTGTTGTCACCTTTAGCTAGCCCCCTTTAACTCCATCTTTCTGGATCATTCTGTCCACAGTAGTAAACTGGAACCTTTTCATTTAGCATCCTTTGTAGGTGGAAATGCTAAGCTCTACACTAAGTCTACATTTAAAAATCTCCTCTATCAGACTCACACACTTTCTGTGAAACACTATTTACTGTCCATCTTAGCTGTTCTATGCAAGATTGTTTGTTTTTAACTTTTCCTATGTTGAGGAGTTCTTCAGGCAAGTTCTCTCCAGAGTAAAGAAGCACCAAAGGCACTCAAACTTCGTCGCCATTCGATGTATGCCAAGGACTATTTTCAAGTGAAGAAGAAGAAACAGAAACAGCTTAGGGTTTGCAGAGTTGGTGTAGTGCCCTTGCTATCGATATATGTATGGATTGGAATCAAAAGGATGTGGATTTAGATCCCAACTATCTTAATTAGAGACCATATGGTCTTGGAGAATTGTTCACTATGACTGAGCCCTAATTCTACTATCTGAGAATAGATCATCTGCACTCTTCAGTGAGTCGTTTATCCAGTCTGTACTTGCTGAATGTCAACTGTGTGCCACAGTTCTCATGAAGGTTGAGTGGAACAACTGGTACGAGGAAAGGTTTATGGTCCGGGATTAACACGTGAATGAGCTAAGCCAAGAAAAGGTTAAATGCCAACCACCAATCTTCTGGGGGCCTGGGGGATTCCATCCAACCTTCTACATTAGTTCATTTCTTTTAAAGGAAATGGAGTTTAAGAATTCTCATAGGTTCTTCTAGAGCCAAGACAGGTTAGGGAGCCAAGTACAAGATTTTCTGAGAAGAGAAATACAATACCTGGTCTGATAAAATCTTCTTTTGTGAAGTAATGTAAAAGTTAAAGGTCATAAGGCATAATATATTCCTCACAGTTAGTTTAGTACGTAACAAATTAATGATAGATTAGAATGCAAACAATCAGAAACTGCTAGAAAAATATGAAGTATATGGCACAAAATGAAGAGGCCCATCAATTGGGAGTCTGTGAAATGTTTCATGAGAGGAATAAGCTGCTAATAGAGATGTGCAAAGTATATTTTAAACTCTCATTGTGGTTTTCACACAAAAATGATGCCAAGATACCGACATTGCCTTAGGGAGAACTGATGTCCGCTCACATATCCCTCTAAGGCAATCTTTAGGCAGGCTGATTTCCCAGCCTTAACACCTGGCTGCTGTGTTCAGGGCACTTCTAGGTAATGTGCTTTTATAGACCAGCACAGAAAACACATGGTTTGAGAGGTCTTGATTTCAAATACTTCTTGATTTCCTCCATACTTACTCCACATAATTCTAAAAATCCGAGCAAGAAGACACCATTGGGTCCAAGCTTTATTTGACAATAAAAAACAAAAACAAAAACAAAAACAGAGGGTCAAGTATGTTACGTGAGAAACAACTTGTCCAAGAGGAGACTGTAGAAAAGTTGTAAATATGTAATGGAAAATGGAACATCTATCATTTTGCAAGCACAGGGCTAGGTGTTGTGAACACATTGCCACATTTGGGTAACACAATGAACCCATGAATAGATGTTGCTAATTTTGTTTAAGAGAGGAGGGGATTAAAGCTTGGGGAATTGAAGTGGCATTCCCTAATAACAAGTAATTAATCTGTAGTCCAAACATACATGTTTGACATCCAAACATCTTTTTTCAGTTCTAACAAGTTGCCTCCCTATTCACATTTATTTTGTTAAAAAAAGAAAACAACAAAAGTCTATGTCATGAATATAATAGGTCTTTAAGAAGTTCTGTATCAAAAACTATCAGAAACAAACATACTGATGCCTGTTTTTCTTATTAACTAGTTCTTTTGATACAGACATGCAGTCTAAGAAACAGAAACTTTATAACTCACAAGAAGGAAAACAGCCTTTAGACATTTTTTTTTCATTAAGAAGAAACAAAATATGTTAAGAAAATTTAGCCCTCACAATCAGCAACCTGATTGATGATTTCTGGAAATACAGTTTACTATACCTTAGCAAGTTACTGGAAGCTTTACTCTATTACCTAGGACACTGGGAAAGAAATTTTGTACTGTTCCATATTTATTCAGTCGTGATTAATATAGTGTTGAATAATAATTTTTAATTTCCATTTCTTGAATATATTTATTAATTTACCTCCTGCCAATATATGGCTCTGGTTCCTGCTATTTAGAATTTATTCCTGTTCTTCCTAAGTATCATTTGCATAATGGAATGACGAAGTCCATTCACTAGCAGTTGGTTGTGGGGTGTTGGACAGAGAGACTGGGTTGTAATTAGTGGCATCTGGCCTCTGGTTTCATTAGCATGCAAATGGAACTGTTAGAGGCCATGACAGCCTGGTGGTTTCACAACACTCACTAAAATGCATATCTGCTTTTACAAGTATATCGGGGGATTGCTTTTTATAAAAGAATATATATGTGCGAACGAATTTGATTCTCTTTGCATTCTGGAATCCTAAGGAATTTTTTTGTCATCAAAGGGGAAAAAAAACAAAAAACAAAAAAACACTCCCAACCTTTCCTTTCCATTTTTAGGCTGCTAAAATTTAATCCAAGATATTGTTTCTGTCTGGCTTGCTTCCATTCCCCCAGTAAAATCCTTACTCATCTCCCTGTCTTCTTTATTTTTCCCTAAAGTACCTAGGTTCATCTTTATAAAATGTGGCATTTTTTTTTCTTACTCCAAAACCTAACTCAAGAAATAACAAGGTTCTCTATTCCATATGGCACTATGTCTAGACTCTTCTCCATGGAAGGATCTTCATGATTCTCATATTACTTGGGACCATTGATGATGATGGATGGATTATAACTGGCGCTAAATGTTGTTGGATGTGTGTTGTATACAAGGAATTGTTTTATCATCATTTCATCTTCTTATGAATTCAATAAATTGGGACTGCCAAAATCTTTACTTTCAGAATAAAAAGAAAACAGAAACAGAGGAGAAGGAAGAAAAAAAATAAGGCTTAGAAAGATCCAGTAACTGTGTTAAAGCCATTCAGTAAGTGTGATGATCAGAATTTGAATTCAAGCATTTCTGATTATTGAATCCCATTTTCTTAGCCACTTGTCTCTACCACCTCCTATGATATGTGGAACTATGGTCTGGAAGACAATTCTGAGCCCTGTGGATTCCCCAAACAATAGTGTTTTATCCTTACACAACATCCGAAGGCTCATCATTTGTAAAATTGGTAACAGTGACAATACTGGATGTTTTCCTTATTTTATAAACGATGTTTATTTGATTTTTCCATGTCAAAGTAATCTTACTGTTTGTTGTCTCATGGACTAAGATCACTGTTTTCCAAAGAGTGAAGTGTAGAATCCCTGTTTCATGGATTATTATGGGTGTTATATGACAATGCTGTTTCTTGGTCTATTAAGTTTGCAAAAACAGGTTAAACTACATTAGCAGGTTTTCCCTAGAGCAGAATTTCTAAAAGCCTTTTAATATGTTAATGTAAATATACCTAACTTCAAGGGAGGCTCAGAATGTATCTTTTATTTTTTTACCTTGACTGTGAAGTTCTATTTGCCAGCAAGGACAAAATTGCAGACGTTGTGGGTTAAGGAATGTTGGGCGGGCGATACTCTGTTTCTAGTATATCTGTGTGACCCTGGACAATAAATTAAAATTTAGTTTTATATTTCTCAAAGGCCTTTGGGAGCACTTCTTGAAGCATACATATTACTTACACTTTGATTCATGGAAGTCACTGAAATTCAGGAGACTGAAACATGTTTTAAATTGTCATTGTAAAGTTTAAGGACGATAATGCATGCAAAGTTCATAAGCTTGTACCTCACATAAAGCAAATACTCAAGAAAGGTTTGTTTAGTTTATATATGAATCACTTTTCAGAACTTTATTGTGTATTTTTTTTTGCCTTGTCTATATAGCTAATTTGAAATGCTATAGTTTGGTTAAGAAGGAGACAAAAAAAATACCATCATCCTTAATAATCATCAGTCATCAGCAGCGAATTAGTAACAGTGGCCTCTGTCTGTTGCTATCAATTACACACATTATTAACAGATTGACAAAAATCTGCCAAGGCATAGATTGTAATAGGAATTGACACCTCAATTATTGCTGGTGTCAGACATTAATTTTGGAGAGCATAACCATGCTACATTAAAATGCATGTTATGATGGTTTATGGTGCGGGGTAGAAGACCCTTTTTGGAAAGTGGTTTCGGATATAGGTTGAGGGAAACATAAGTACATGTCCAAGAGAAGAGGTGGAAAGGAGACCATGCCCATAAAATGATTACTGACACATGCCAATGTGTGTCTTATAAAGCAAAGATTTGGAGTTGTTGATCCGAACCTTCCTGTTTGTCAAATAAAACCTTGAACACTCTGACTATTATAGCTATTAGAAATAATACCTTTAAATTAATAAATCTTAGAAAAATAAGTATTTACTCATTTAATTCTCAGAGTAAACCTATGAAGCAACTGAATATAAAGAAATTGAGGTCAGGTAATTCAAATTACTCTAGTTAAGTTACATTTGGTTGGTAAAAGAGCTAAGAGTTGAACACACCTTTTAGAAAAGCAGATATTTTTCACTACGCCACATTATCTCCCTAGAGTTCCTGAGGTTTAGGAAAAATGGGTGGTGATAAGGGGTGGCAGAAGGGATAATGATGGAAACTCTGAAATGGTGCATAGGTAATGGCTTAACCATAGCCTTCCTAGCGCCCCCTGGGTGCTAAGTACAAGGCGGACTTCAGCATATGTATTAGGAGGCCAACTTCATTTCCCTTCCCAGGGTGGTCAACAATATTGGCTCCATAGTCACATTATATTTTTAATCTGCCATTCTGGCCTGCTAAATGTGTTGTAATTACAACCAGCACTAATGAAGAGTTGGCCTGTGGTGACTCCGCTCCTACCAGCTGTGGCTGGATTCTTGCTCTATTCTCGAATTCTACCACTCTCAGGATCCTCTTGGAGTTGGATATTGCCCTGAGTTTCACACTGGGTTGAATTCATAGATGCAGCAAGGTGAGAGCACATCACTCTCCTATGAAGATTTGGGAATACCTCCAAAATCATAAATATTCCTTCATAAATATCTCAAAAGAAATAATTTTCATGCCCAGTAAGAAACTAACAAAAAGCAGCAGTGTTCATCAAATATTTATTTTACAGTGAAAAGATGAAAAGGCATCCCAAATACGTATTCTATATATAACCGGGTAAAGCCACGAGTACCCAAGATTCTTGAGCTTCTCAGATACCATTCTAGATTCTCCTCTCTGACCTATTTAAACTAGCTCCTTGATTATAATTTTTTAATCTTTCATCCTTTTGTCAAAATTTGTCTGCTATTTCTACGCAATCTCTATACAAAACATTAGTTTCTGGTTGTAATGTGTACAAAACTCCTATGCATGACACTGTATTGTTTTAGGCATGCACTATGCCTTTGACTCTTTTATTCATCTGCACTAGTCTGTGGCAGCTGTCATGATAAACACCAAAGACTGGATTGCATAAACAGCAGAAATTTACTTCCTTATAGTTCTAGAAGCTGGAAGCCCAAGATTGAAGTGTTGGTAGGATTGGTTTCTCCTGAGGATTCTCTTTTTGGCTTTCAGATGGCTATCTTTTTGCTATGTCTTCAAATGGCCTTTTCTCTGTGCATGTGTATCTATGATGTCCCTGCCTCTGCTGACAAGAACATCCAGTCACAGTGGATTAGTATCCCACACTTACGCCCACGTTTAATTTTAATGACCTCTTTACAGATCCACTTTCCCCAGTGGTCACACTGGAGGTTAGAGCTTGAACATACACATTTCGAGGTACAGCGCATAAAATTCAGTCCAAAACATCATCCAATAGATGTGTAGAGGTTATCATAGTTTATCCCCATCTTAAAGATGAGGAAACTGAGGTTTGGACAGACTTTCTAGCCAGATTAGAAGATAGACCCTTAGCTGTACTATGTTGAGCTGGAAAACTAAGCAGGGTCTGTGCATCAGGGCCAGCTACAGAAGTATACCACCATAGGTCATGAGAACAGGGAAGTGGAGGCGAAGATGAATCTGCAGAGGTCAGTGGTAGTGCTAAAGTAGTTTGGAGTAGGGATTTGAACAACTTCAAGGACCAAAATGCCACCTATCTGGAGCTAGAGCCCAGTCACGATTCTTCGTTTTGTTTTTATGATAAACATTTAATAAGCACATATCGTATGTCAGGCAATGTGTGTGTGTGTGTGTGTGTGCACGCGCGCACACACGTACACAGACACACAGAAAGTGACAGAAAAGTTCTATTTTGTTCTCATTTCCCTGATGAGGTTCAAAACATTTAGCAAGTTGCCAAACAACATAGGTGAGGAACCGGTGCTGACCCACTATTTATCTTTTATTTCACAAATTTTGACTTGGTTAACAAAGCTACATCTTGGGCTTGCAGCTTCCATATCCCACCCCCAATTCTCTAACTTTTAAGAACCTAGCAATGTAAGGAAACCTCTCCTGGGCCCCTCTCTGAGAATGAGGTGAAATTCTTCAAATGAAGCAGACAGAAGAACAAAACCGTTAATTCTGCAACATCTCTCTCTTTGCATGCAGTTTCACAAGATAAGGTTATAGACTCATCCTAATTCCAGATGATTTGTATGCTCATGACATTTGGAGCCTTTTCTACCAGATACTATTACATCAGCCCATCAGAGACATAACAGTGACCATCTCTTATGTACCTGAATATTCTGAAGTCTTTTACTGGTCCAATGCTATCAACCTCTCTCATTTATGTATTCTCAAACTATTAAGACCAAGTTCATTTGGTTTTTCTACATGTCATATTAAGTTCCAGAAACTGAGGTAACCATTAAAAGTGTGTGTGTGTGTGTGTGTGTGTGTGTGTGTGTTTGTGTGTGTGTAATTATAGTGAATACTGAGAATCCTATGAATAGATACTGTTACTCTTATTTTACGGAAGAAATTGTGTCTTACAATGACTAATCACTCACATTTTACATAAGCAAGTGGTATTACAGTATTATGATTAAAGTTTATGACTTTATAGACTGAGATAGATAGATAAGACAGATAGATAGGACTAGTACATACATAATTTCTCTCTGGAAACTGTCTGTATGAAACCAAAATTTATCTCAATGATACCCTAAAAACATAGCACCTTCTTATGTGCTTCAGTAAAATTTTGTATCATTCGGAAATTTTTAGTCTTTATTGTGATAAAGGTAGAAGAAACATATCTGTTTCACAAGAGTGTAAACTCTCAACTCTGTTTTTTTATAATCTAACTCAAGAAATGACTTTTATTCTTTTGCCTTCAATTTAGAAGGTATTCGATATTAATAAATATCTGTACAAATCAGTAAACACTGATGATGTAGTCATCTATAATATAAAATAATTATAAAATATCTATATAAATAAGTGTACTGTTAATATAGTGGCTTAATATATACTAATCTCAGTGCTAAACACTTTATATTACTTAACTCATTTAATTTTTACACTAATTGAATAAGTAGAAACAATAAGCATTCTCATTTTATAGATGAGGAAATTAAAGAACAGAGAAATTAAGGAATTTATCCCAGCGGTCTTGTTGGAGGTTAGAATTAACCTCAGATCCAAATATCAGCACTGATGTTGTTAAGCACTGAGCTATACTAACCTTCAGTAATGGGATACTAAAGTTACAAGATAACGATTAGAGTATCGATTTTATTTATTTTTTTAACTCTTGTGAAAGATTATTTGCACTGATGGTCCTCATTAATGGCATCACTACTTACCCGTGATTAAAAAAAATTTTTTTAAATGTTTGTTTACTTATTTATTGAAAGAGAGAGACAGAGACAGAGACAGAGCATGAGTGGAGGAGAGGCAGAGACAGAGGGAGACACAGAATCTGAAGCAGGTTCCAGGTTCTGAGATGTCAGCACAGAGCCCGATGCAGGACTCAAATCCACAGATTGTGAGATCATGACCTGAGTGGAAGTCGGACGCTTAACCGACTAAACCACCCAGGCACCCCTACTTACTTGTGATTTTGCAGCTCCGAAACACGATTGACAGAGTCTTTGGCCATTAACTGAATTTGGGCCAGTTTTCTTTCTGGACTATTAGAATGCAATGGAAGCGATGGGATGCCTGAGGACTTGAATATTTTACTTCTTCATGAAATGTTTCTAGTGTTGTGATAATTACCCAAGGCTATGCTAATGGGCAATAAGAGATCATACAGAGAAAGTCCCAAGGGTAGAAGCTAAGGCCATCTTAGATCATGCCTTGTCTTTAACAGGTGACACAATGCAGATCATACTGGCCACCCTTAGGTGACCATAAACACTGAGAGAAGAACCACCACTTGGCTGACTTTTAGCTTGGGTGCAATAAACGTGGCATGTTTCAAAACCTTTTTTGTGACTGTGGTTTTAGAAAATTGGGTTGAATGAGATTAATAGATCATCACAAGATTTTAAGAGAATTTATTTGGAAAGAAAAGAGTCTAGATGGATGAAAAAGAAGTTTAGACGATTCCAACACTTGAATGTCCTCTGGGATTCCAAATTTGTATAGGAAGGAAGAAAGTTGTTCAACTGTCACTACAGATTATTTCTTCAGCAGAAACCAAAGATAGTGATGAAAAAAGAAAACTATCTCAGAGAACAGAGCAAAGTACCGAAAGTGTGGGTCCAAGAACCATGGTTATCAATACACAGGAGATCTAGCCTTATGGAGACGAGCCTAAGCAAAATGCTTTACTCTTAGTGTGTGTGTTTGGGGGTGATGGCTTATGGGCAATATTTGGCCAGTGGGTTTTCAGAATTGGTACGGATTAGCGACGCTATGTGCCTCTGATTCCTCCCTCTCACTTGTAGTTACCCTGTCTCTATGTTATCGAACACTGGTGTGTATGAGCCAGATACTCGCTTTTTTAATTTATAGGTCTCTGAACCAACAGAACTCACCTCCAAGGAACTGCATCATCCAGACCTGGTGTAGATCATAAGGTTTTGTACATCCTGATAATGTAATTATGTGAGATGTTTGGCGATTTGTGGAGGGGTATATGCACCTTGCGTATCAAAGAGATAGTTTGGGTCAAAGGTCAGATCATAGTGAATTCATTGCATTGATGGGTCGAAAGTCAGTTTCCCTAGTTCAACATCCTTTTCTCTGATTCTGTTTTTTACTTACTCTGACTCCTGGCTAACCTTCTGCTATCACTTTTGAGCCTAAGCCTGGAGAGATGTGGATACTCTGCTTACTCTCATTCAGGATTGGGCTAACTTGCTTTTGGAGTATTGCCTCCACAAGAAGAAAAATGCCAAATCCGTCTACTGGAAGCTGGAAGACCTCCTGGAGGAGAGCTGAGGGACTCCAGTTACCAGAGAGTCAACCATTAGGCCGTCCTGCATAATCAACCCAGGCCAGACCACCAATGTATGAGGTAACTTAGGCAACACTGGGGAACTACATCGCGGGATACAGCCTAGAATGTTGACGCACAGAATTTTAACTTAGCAAATTGTTATTATCTCAAAACTCTGTATTTTGGGGTGGTTTTATTCCACAGCAATTGTAACTGATTCAACTCTATGGTTTCTTATCACATGGCTTCAGTTTTCTCATGTGTAATCTGTGGATAAAATCAACTTCAGGTTGTAATTTATATTAATAAGTTAACATTTAATACATATGGAACATAGTGGGATCCCAATAAATATTTTTAAGTGAATACAAAAATGGTTAGTATTCTGTAAGCTATTCCCCAAAAATTGCATTGTAAATGTTATGTGGTTAGGGTAATTGTGAGGTTTTTCTCTACTCCTCTACTTTGGAGAACAAGAAAATGCCTTTGGGTTCTTTCAAAATAGATTATTCTGCCTCTGTAATGGGTACCTGTGGGATTGATTGAAGAACAATGCCATATTAGGAGTCATAGTGGTTTGGGGAAAGACGGGAAACATTTTCTATTGAGATAAAGATAAAAGAGTCTTTTCTTAGAGAAAGGTAGTAGCTAAGTGCTTTGTAAAAATAACAAAGCAGAATCATTAGTCTAAAGAAAAAATAGCACTGCCAGAAATTATATATTATACCTTTTAAAGGAAAGTAAGAAGTCAAAGTCATTGTACCAACCTCATGATGCACTTTTTTTTTTTTTTCTAGATAGGTTTACACTAATAATGCTGTCCTTTATGCTGGCTTACTCTTTTTTTTTTCTTTAGAGTCTCTTTTTTTCTATATTCAAGTATTGTAATATGTCAAGGACTACAAACTAAGCCTAGACTTCAGTTTTATTTTAACTAAAGGCATTAATCCTATACCAGGTACAGGTGGGATGAGATATCCTAAGAGACAAAAAGGGCTTACGTTTTTACTCACGGTCTAAAGTACATTAGAATACAGAGGAGCCAGGAGTTATTCTATATTGTTGCTGAATACTATAAAGGATGGCTGGGGTGGGAGAGTTTTGGCAGAGATCCAGGATGAGGAATTAAGACAAGTGTAGTAATGAATTGGGATATAATGCCTCAGTTAATACTCCTATTATAAAAGTAATTTAACTCCATTATTCTCAGTTTTCTCATTTGTACCATGGTGAGAAGCAAAGTAAATGCTTTCTAAAGTCACTAAAATTCAAAATTTTGAATGCAACTCCCTTTCCTATACAAACCTTCTCATGCAGGGGGATGTTTAGGCCATGGATGATGGCTCATCCAACTTCCCTAATGTTGAAATAGGAGAGCCAAGGTTAAGGATACAGTGAGGGATTCTACGCAAAATAGTTTTTACAGGTTCTAGAGAGTCTGGAGACTCATAGTAACATTCCTAACCTTGCTTACATGCTTTGAACCTGGTAATTATGTTCTTTTTTTTTCTCCAACCTTCAGCCAGGCACAGATTATGACACACAGCAGTATATTTGCAAACATTTCTTGAGTGTGTGCTGAAAAATCTCAATGTCTTTTGAAAGATGCATAAGCAATAAACTCCCAAAGTAGGAGTCTTGCATGTGGGAGAATAGAATGGTATGGTATAGGGACATGGAGAAGAACCTAACAGACCTGCCATGAGGTCTTAAGACACCTTCACAGAAAGAGGCCATCTGAGGTGAGTATTAAAAGATATATAAAAGTATGAAGTACAGAGGAAACAAAAAAATTCAAGAGAAAGAGAACTCTAGTAGTTGATCAACAATACGGGGCTCTCATTGTTTACAATGTCTGGACTTAGGAGTAACTCAGAAATGTAGGCAATAAAATATTTGTTAAATGGACTTGAATTGAAAGACCTCCACCCGCTCCCTGAATTTGAAGGAAGCCCAGATTATCAGGAAAGGATGAAAGTTGGAACCTCTATTGTGACAATGTTCTACAAACTGACTGCAATGTATTGCCTCACCTTTATTTCTCTTCAGGTTGAGATATTAATGGTGTAAGCAAAATTAAATAGAGGATGTTTCATGAATATTGTGCATAGGAGTTTGCCTGTTTGTGGAAATGTATGTATGTTTTATAATGTATGCATTTTTATTTATGGGTGAATGTTTGAATACTGTGAAGCCCATTTCTGAATTTTTTTGCTGATTTAGTGGCCATGTCTCCAAGATCCAAGTCTCCAAACTAGGCAGACATTATAGTTCCTTATGGCATGGAGGCCTGATGGTATGACACTAGTATTTGGAATATTACAAATGTGAGTTCAAATTCCCCCTAAGTTTAAGGGAGTCTCAGGGAATAAATGACACTAGCTGCAGATTACATATGCAAATTGAATTTAAAAACTAATTGACTATTAATTGAGAATGGTTCTGTGGCTCAGTAGGTAAGCTTGCATGATCAGTTAGCAAAGCCTATCATAAGCCAATAGAAATCATGTATCTTTTTTCTTTCTTTTTTTTTTTCCTAATTGACATTCCGTCCCATTCTACCTGATAGTGTCTCAGAACTGAAGAAAAACAGAAGTAGTCCGTATCAAAGAAATAGCACGTCCTCCAAAGTATTTAAATATACACAACTCCCTAATTTTAGATTTATTAAGTGTGTCTTGGGAAACTTTAATCTAATCCCCTTAGATGTTAGCTCAAACGACAGAAACAGTCCATTAAGTCCGCTCCAACTATTCCTGAATCAGGAGTTTCCTAAAATCCAACAGCTCTTCTTCTTTCCTCTGTACTGACAAAGGTAGAAAAATACCATTCTTATTGTTGTTCTCGTCCCTAAAGCAAATGAAATATGTTTCTGTCCTCCCCACCCTTTCTACTGTAAAAGCTCACAAATAATATGGAATTTAAATGCTACTGTTTCACAGAAAGTTTAATGAAAGTGATTATAATAACTTGGAGTCTTATTTAGAACTAGCTATATGGCTCCGGCCATTGGAAATCATTGTAATATTTGTTTCATCTATTCCACTGTGCGGTTGTAAGGTTTATGGAGATAATGGATATAAAATTGTTTGGTATAATGCAGTTTAGATACAAGGAGTTGTTATGCATATATGTATTAATTTTGTATTTATACTTTCCTTTTCAAAAATGATTTTATGTAGCTAGTGCATATTCAGTAAAAAAGAAAGTATCCTATTTAAATCAAAACATAAGAGGACACATTTTAAAAATCTTTTATTTTGCTTCTTTCTAACCCTCCAGTCCTTTATGTGTTCTGAAATTAGCTGAGGGCCTGACTTAACTTCTAAGAATTTTGTGTATATTTAGAGCTTTGTTTTGTTAAAACAATTGAGCTAACTCAATTTAGCAGGTCCAGGATTGACACATATTGTCATTTAATTAATACATTTTTCCTCACTAATGATTTAGCTTAGTATATGTTCCCTGTATACCTGGACAGTAAGAAACATGAGGATTATTCCCCGTCAATGACAAAACGTAATTAAAGGGAAATCAGTTGCTTTTAGGAAAAATTTCATTCTTTTAATAGTATGATCCAAAGGTCTCCAACCACTTTTACTTCTCTGTACAACTTTTAGTGTACCAGACCAAATCAAACAGTTTTCCATGATCCAGAAGTCCTTACCACAATTTCAATTCTATTGTAAGACATGTTAAATTTCTTCTGCCCTAAATGTCTTTTACGATTCTCTAAATAAGGAATGTTCCAAGAATCAGCCTCACAACTTCCTGTTTTGAAAGTCTCCCTCATCACTTTAGAATAATTTGTTAAGGAAACAGAAGAGAATAGGTATCAAGCTAACTGAGGGCAAAAACTGTATGTATATATGCCTTTATCTCCATCTCTTGGCACAGGACTGGGATGAGTGGTCATTCAGTCATTCAATCTATGATTAGGGAATGTCTGCAAAGATGAGGAGAATTGGTTCCTATTCCTTTGGGGAAATGCTAATGCCAACGGCTTTGTTAGGGAGTAATTCCCTGCTTAGTTAACAACCTGACAGAATCCTGTAGCATCTGCTAGCATCCTACTTCAGAAATGGTGCCAAAATGATCCTAATAGCACTCCATCATTTGCAACCACTGATTCAACTATCAGGAGTGATTGTTGTGGCTTCATTAAACCCACTGTCAATGAAATCTTGAATGCAACTTTTGAATTTAGGACTTTCCCCTAGTCAGCCACTGTAATCACAGAAGTGGTCATTTGCACTTGAGTACCATCAACTCTACATTGTTGTTGGAGTGGTACGTTTATTTCAGTGTTGCAGGGTTGAGGGGAGCAAGCAAGACTCATCTTTTGTCACACAGCTGCCCTCAAAAGATATTCTTCCTGAAAAGAATAGAGTGAAAAGAGTCGGGAATTTGTGAAACTACTGATCCTTAAATCTAACACCCCTGTTCCTCTTGCCCCCTCTCCTGTCCTCATGAATTTTCCAAGATCCTGTGGAAGATCATGGGAAGATACTTGCTCAAAGGCAAGCCTGCCATGATTATATTATCTCTACACAAAACACCTAACAGGTCATTCAGTCTTTTATCTCTGAAACAAATGGAAATAAATGAAATATGTCCCCTTGCTACTGATTGGTTTCAAAAATAGGAAAAGGTAAGACAAAAGGTACATTATGCAGAGTGTTTCTGAAACAGAACTTTTATAAATTGGTAATTTAGAAAAACGGTGGGTTGTAGACAAGACACAGCATCCTCAGCTGAGCTTTCAGCAACAACAAAAGTGTCTTTTGAGTATACTCTTTAATCAAACTTTTAACAATCTATACCATGTCTATGCAGAATTGAGTATTTGGAGGCTATGGAATATGTTCCAGTATCTCCTACTTCCACGAGATCTAAGATGCTACTTTATCATGCTCATTTTTCACAGGCAGAGTTCAAGCAGACAGAGGTTACACTATACACCCAAATTCATACTAGAAGGGAAGAGGAGACTCAGTGCTCTTATTGCTTACCAAGAATCATAGGACTATTACCATTATCACCCAGCTATCCCACACTGTTACCTGGTAACAACCACACTGTTTTTGGCCAGCCAGGAAAGTACTCTTACCCTCAGGAAAGGCAAGACTCTTTACTTGCACTAGGAAATAAATCCTAATTGACCTGAATGAGATAATTTCAGTCCTTAATTGCTAATGGTTACTCTAGGGGTAAGCATACGACTCAGTTCCAGGTAATGAGAATTAAATGTAAATCAGAAGGAGGACTTCCCTCCCTGAAGTAAACGATACAGTCCTTAAATCTACCATGTATGTTGGTATGAGGGTGCTTAAACCTATAATAACTGTTGTGTCTATGACATAAGTAACAGATATGCAGTTGGCTTGGGGTCCTTGGATATATTTACGAGCTAACGTAACAGACCTGGAACCACCTACCTACAGATTTCTTGTTAAGTGAGTTAATTATAGTCTTTACAGCTAAAGCCATCATATTCCCTTTTTTGCAACTGAACATGGAAGTCCATGAGATGACCAAACTGAGGACGCAGTCATAAGTACCACAGAACATAATGTTATTAGACAAAACTCAATTTGTTCCAAAAATGTGGTATCAACCAAAATGAGTGGAAACAACACCAAAGTCTAGCCCCAGAAAGCTTAGATATAGAACTGGAAAACTAGACCATTGTGTAAATCTGGTCTGCTGCCTGTTGTTTTGTTTTTCTTTAATTAAGATTAAAACACAGACATGCCCACTTGTTTATGTTGAACATATATGAATAGAATTGAGTAGCTGAGTTGCAGTCCTATGACCCACAAAGACAAAATATGTACTCTGTGGCTCTTTAATAGAAAAAGTTTTCCGATTCTTGGGGTCAAGTATCCTATGAGGATTTCAAAGTCTGGGGACAGAGAGAGTCCTAATATATGCAAACTATATGGGGAGGTGGAAACAAAGTATCAAGAAATATTGGGCATCCTCTTGAAGGCATTTGAGTGAGAAAAAAGAAACAGCAGCTACCCTACAATATCATAAAAATGGCTTTGTATCTATGCCCATGACTAACACAACAGCAAATGCTGTGTTTGCATAACTGAATAAAAGAACAAATTCATAGCTCCGCTAGTATTTTACAGAGGCAATTTTTGATATACTTAGCATCTGACTACCCCTTGGCCCTTGGTATTTAGGCAGGTAGCCTACATAAATTAAAGCACATACAGAAGAACTAAGATGAAAATACGTGGTGGGTAGGCAGCTATGGGCTTTAGGTGTTGAGGTTGAGGGAAATGACAGATCGCTGACATACAAAGCTTTATCTTTCTATTTTATCTCATAGATTGCTTTTGGCCCCAAACCTGACTGATGTTTTACCATTAGCCACCAATATGATTACACATACTTTGGATCTAAAATTGCATTTCCAAAACTAAGCATCATCAAAAATTCACCAAAGGAAGAGATGGTTCATGACAATCCAAGGGCTTCTACACAGAAAGACAAAACAAACATTTCATTTTTATAAAACTTGCTTTGAGAGCTGAAATTCACATAATGAATTCATAAAGAGACTTTGCTATGATAGGAATAATTTGGCCCTAAAATATGAGCTGCTTTTATTCAGGTAATAATTGGCTGGCAGTATTGAAGTGTGTGTCCCCCTTCTTTCTGCCAATGCTTATAATGTTGCCAAGAAGTAGACAGCCTAATACAGGATGTCTCATGGCTAAAATTCCACCCTCAGATATCCGAGCCAGGAGACATCATGGCCAATGTGAGAACTGTGTCTCTTCACGAATGACTAGAGGCAGGAGTAGAATCTTTCACCTGTACTTGCTCCAACATTTAAACCCAATAATGGAAACAATGACTTTAAAACAAACAGGATCCCAACAAGAGCATTATTTTTAAGGTAAAACCTTCCAAATACAGAGCAATCTTTACAAAAAAAGTTCTTGTGTATCCCTTCTATTTGGACTTCCTGCTTCTTGCTTCTGTACTAGTCTGGATTATGCTGACCTTTGAAATGTTATCTCCTTAAGTAAGTCTTTCTTCATTGACCTCTCCTAGTCCCAATGAACACCACACTCTCCTACTTAGTGTCATATACCTGGCTCTCCTAAATACTTATATTATTAGTTAATGTTTTCTCTCTCCTGAGATGAAGGGACAATTCCTTTTTGTTTATCCCCAGTGTCCATTGCAATGCCTTGAGTTGTCTGTTGAAGAACAAATTTATAAAGGATTATCATGATAAGCTATTTTCCTCAAGACTAATCTTCTTTCTCTGAAATGAAGGTTAATTTCTGACCTACCCTCAAAGCAAAGTGAAACTAAGCGTATTCATTTGGCTTTGTGGAGCATGATGACCTGGACTAGTGTGGGTTCTACTTTGAGAACACTCATTAGCTAGCTTTGTGATTTTGTACAAAAATATGTAACCTCTCTGCGTATCTTTACTATTCACACTTTTTTTAAAAAGGTAAGAACATTGGATGAAACTGGATAATGTCTATGATGGATTCTTATATTTAAACTTCTGTAGGGGCACCTGAGTGGCTCAGTCGGTTAAGTGTCCAACTTCAGCTCAGGTCACGATCTCACAGTTTGTGAGTTTGAGCCCCACATCACGCTGTGCGCTTACAGTTCAGAGCCTGGAACCTACTTCAGATTCTGTGTCTCCCTCTCTCTCTGCCCCTCCCCTGCTCGTGCTCTGTTTCTCTCTGTCTCTCAGAAATAGAATAAAATAATAATAAAATAAAATAAAATAAAATAAAATAAAATAAAATAAAATAAAATAAAATAAAATAAAATAAAATAAATAAAACAAAATAAAATAAAATAAAATAAAATACTAAACTTCTGTAAAACTATAAATGTATATGTGTGACAAAAATAAATTTTCTTCTCTTTCCTCTAGAACTCACTTTTTTTCAAATAGTGTCATATTCATTCTGATATTATGCAGACCTATGACCTGAATGATATTGTCAGATATTATCAGGTTATTCTAAAAGAGAAAGGTTGAGTTGAATGTTGTCATTATCCCAAACTTATGTTAGTAAGTTGAAAGTGTAGTGCCCAAAGATGTGACATTTTAAAATATGTATGTGTGTAAATGCATGCATAAATATACACATATATACATATAATATATATACACATACTATATATATGATACTTTATAAAATGCTGAATGCTCATTTCTTTGCAAAATAGGTGTTATTTGAGTTGTGTTTTATTAAATCTGTAAATTAGATGTAGACTTTCATTTTCTTTTTAGAGGAACAGATGAAAAACATAGATCTGATACTTTACCACCATTAACACAATTGAATGGCTTTAATTTCTCAATAGGATCATTCAATATTCATTTTTTAATTTCTGCATTTACACATAATATCTCTCTGGAGGCCTCTAACAGATTCTACTGCTGCAGTTTTAATGAGAACTATCAAAGGTTACTATGAGATGATGATCTATACTTAATTCATAGATTTCCCCAGACATTTGTGCAATTCAGTGCTGTTTAGATTCTTTTTTAGTTTTATTGTCTTGAAACATTTATCCCAATTTTAACTGCATCTTTAATCATTATTAGCATAACCCTTTCATTCTTAAAGTTAGTATTTTGAGAATTAATATGGAAAAATTATGGCCTCTTTAGGGAATAGAGTAACTTTGTGAGAAAACATTGAAAATTCAACTATGTTCATGAGATGTTTCAAATGTGTTCTTATTAAATATTTTTATGTAATCAAGGAAATTATTTATTTCTCTAAAATCCTATAATTACAGTTTATTATTTTTACATAAATGTATTTATCAGAATAAAACATATCAAGCACTCAGAGAATATACACTTACTGATTGTGCAGGGTGTGGGGAGGGGGGTGAAAAAAACCCACTGATATGAGAGGTAAACCGGAATTAAAACCTGAACTAAAATCTAAACTATAATTTTTGAGATGAGTTCTGCGATGATGATGAAGTGGCTTTGCCTTAAAAAAAAGAATATTTTTGTCATATAATACGATTATAAACTTATACATTCAATGAAGATCCATACAAATAGTGGTAAAAAATTCAAGGAATTTTTATTGCTATTGTTGATTTTATTATAGCAGGCATTTAAATGAATCATACCACAAGCATTCAAATGAAATAAAGTTTAGAGTAATTAACTGCTATTACAGTCTCACTTAAGATTTTAAGTTAAGTGAAACTGTAGACTTCAGTGTACTGAATTGCCTGAAACTTCTTGGACCAAATCCTAGCATCCTTATTAAATACCCCCTTATTCCTTAGTAGATCAATCCTTCTGAGCTTCAGAATAAACCTTGAAATGGAAGAGAGGCCATGTGCAATTATCGTCCCTGGGACAGATATGGAACCTGAGACTCAAAGAGATTTAGAAGAGCATCTCTGGTTGTTCTCCTTGTAAGTGGGAGGATAGCTATATAATGTGCAAGACGGTTTATGTGGAGAGAAATGAAGAAAATAAAGCGAAGGTATGTGTGGAAGGAGAAAAAAGGATTTTTTTTGTCTCCCAGATCAATAATGTGAGCTTCCATTTTCTTCACCTGTATATTTTGTATACATCAAGGGTAGTATTATCTTATTTCCATAATTCACTTCTACCCGAATCCTTTAGTCTTCTACTCAAGACTAACTTCTCATGACACTGCTTGTGCCAACTTGGAAGCCTTAGGTATAAAAACTTCTTTATTTTTTTCCTCTCAATTCTTTCCTAGATATTTGACAGACCATTTACATTTTTTAATTTTTTCTCTTCAAAAAATACTTCCTTATTAGGGTCTTTCAAAAAGAGGTGAAAGAAATCCCAGGACTAGTTATCTTATTTATTTAAGCCTAGCCAGATTGCCTTAGAGAAGTCATTTTGCTTTCTTCATTCAAAAAATGAAAGGTTTCCACGAGATGTACTCAAAGTTATTATTGGACTCTGATAATCTGAAATTTTTGTACATTAAATCCCAAGTATACAACTCTGAAAAATTTACAAAGCCACTTTGATGTTCCAAATACATCAAAAAATAAATTTTATCTTTAAGTTTGTCCTATCATTATCTTGTTAAAAATAACTCCCTTCCAGGAAGCTTATCAGCAACATCTTTGTACTTAATACTTAGGTGACTTTGGACACACTAAATGCACTGTTAACTGCTGAACTGACTTGGAAGATGAATCCACACAATAGGCAGAGGATATCTGAAGCAGGACTATCAACCTCTGGTTTCTTAAATACTATATGCTTTTATGAAGAAGTCTTCACTTTTGGCCTGGACATAATCAATAGCACATTTAAGGGACAAAGTAGAACTCTGGTTCATACCTCTTATGATGAAGCTATATTTTACCAGAACCGTGGTATTGAACAACCTACATATTCTATTAGTAAAGAGGCTATAGAACTGCCACCCCTTAAATCTCTCTACATATTCTCTGAAATCAATCCTGATTATTCTACATCTCTGTTAGCTCAGTCACCACTAGCTTCTAAGCTTCTTTCCACATCTGTACATCTCCTATCTTATTTTGCTATATCTTGTTTCTATATACCCCAATTCTTTGCCTTTCCCCCTGGCTGTCACACCATGTTATTAGCAAAGCTCTCTATGTTCTCAAGATCCCTCTGTGTCCTTGCTTTAGGTGAAATTTGGGTATATCGACTTCACCTATAACTTCTTAAGTGGTATCTATTTGTATGCTGTATCACACACAGTTTGCAGGGATGGCATTTATCCTTCTGTTTCTTGATGGAAATTTCTAGAACTTTTCTCTGTCTATGTAAACAAAACAAACAAAACTCAGGCTCTCTGAATCACAAGCTATTTTACATATATGTGAATATGTGTGTGTGTGTGTGTGTGTGTGTGTGTGTGTGTGTATGTGTATTATGGTTGACTTCCAAGGACTCTCCAGTTATTTCTCTTTCATCACTGAAATGTGAACAACTGGGTCACTGTTTTTCTACTGTAATGAAAAGAATGAATATGAGTTTTCTAGACTAACATAGCACCTACGTGCATTTCAGGCAGATGGTGAAATGAAACCAAAGGCAATGTGGTGGACAGGATAGCACAAGGCAGACAAATGGTTAGCAAATTAATACAACTGAAGTTCAGATGGGGGTTAAAAGTGAGTGATGGGAGACAGGGCTGAAGTCAAAGACAAAAGACTACGTGAGGCAAGTTGTCTATTCTCCATAAAGGATTTTTGACTTCACTGTCTATTATAGAGCAAACCATGAAAGATATGAAGCATCAGAACTCTCAAGTTTCTACCTGTTTTCAAATCAGTTATGACTTCCAAGTTCTCCTAAGTAGACAAATGCATTTGAAGTGACGCAGAAATTCTGATGCTTCCTCGTTCTAATTCTACCTACTTTTCATACTTGAAGTTCTCATTTGATTTAGCAGTAGGGAATTCTACTTTCAAAAACAAGTAGACTTATATTCACTTTTGGCTTTAAAATCCTGAAATATCAACAGATACTGTGCTGGGTAAGAACATATTTTGATGACAGTGGCTCCTAGCATATTGATGAATGCAGCAGTGGGGTAAGAATATAGTCTGGGACCACAATAATTTAGGCCAAATCTTAAGATATTTTTTTATCTTCTTGGCTTATTCCATTAATACAATCACTAGCGCCTGATAGGTTGTTTTTATCACAATCGGAATATTTCATTCCCTCTGTTACAATTTCAGGTTACATGTTGTAAGTCCAACTGTTAGCTGTCTGATTAGTAGTTCTTGTGGCATAACCAAACACCAAAGTACTCAGTGGCTTAGTCCAATAACTATTTATTAGGTCACAGTCTTCAAATCAACTAGGCAGTTCTTTGGCCTGAGGCAGTAGGAATTATTACCAGTAGTTCTCAACGCACCACACATATAAATTGCTATCTTGGGACAAGTGTAAACTGGCTTTTCTGATATTGGCCAAACACTCTAAATCCAAAAAAGAAAACTGGAATCTGACTTTGTCTCTCATCCTCCAGAAAGTCTAGTCAGGGGCTTGTTCTCATGGCACAGTGGGGACAAAAGAGAACCAGGACAAGTTTTCAAGGCCTCATGAGGTCACCTAGCATGATGTCACATCTGCAACAGTTTTGAAGAAAATCAAGACATAAATATCCCAGATTCAAACGGGGGAAAAACAGACACTCTTTCTTGATGGGAGAAACAGCAATCTCACACTGTAAAGGGGCTTGACGATAGAAAGTAAAATAAGTGTAGCTATTTCTGCAAACAATCTATCACAGAGGTTATTTTTTAAGGAAACAAATATATGGCTTTACATCTCTTATAGGTATCTAGTATAACAAATTGGATTTATAGCCTTCTTTAATATATCACTTTTTCTCAACTGATGACAACAGCAATAATGTTTTGCAGACTCTGAGCACCTCATAAAGAATAAAGTTATACTGACTCTTTATTTCTTGCTTCCTGCAGGCAATGAGATAGACCCTGTTTTCTTCTCATAATTATAATGCAATTTACTGAGATTATTTTCCATCCCAAACCTTCCCACTCTTTAAACATGGTCAGATGCCAATTAATTATCTTAATCTTCCCTTTCCCTTTACATCAAACTGAGTTCTAAATTGACATCCTTTCTAGCTGGATGGTTGGAGCTATTCCCTCGGAAAATAAGGCTCGGGTTAATCTAAGTCACTTGAATGCTCTTTTCTCCAATAATCCAGATGGCTTTATTCTGTATTCCTCTGGTAAAATAGAGGTTTTCTTACTGGCTATGGAGGGACAGTGATATTAAGATCAATTCATTTTGAGTTTTATAGGTTTTATGTGATAATTATGTTTCTATCTATTAGTGTTCCTAGCCAACCAGATCTGTCTCCCCAAAGTTATAAAGTCAGTTAAACAAAGCACCATGTTCTACCATATTCATCTAGAGAAACTATCCTTTTAGCCATTATTTGTTCAAGTAAAGTTTAAAAGAGAGGTTTTAACTGATGACATAATATCATTTATCTGTATTGAGTCCCATCTAATAGTTGCACCACAGAGCTATGACTTTTTCAAAGATCCAAAAGGAAACTTAGGTTTAAATATCCAGCTTTAATCTAGAGACAGTTATTAAAAAGAATTTCTTTTTCCTTTCCAAGAACAGGCAAAATCAGAATTAGTGATTCAAGGATTAAGCATGAGGTTCTTTAAGTGGCAGTCACAATGAAACTAAACTCCAAATTAATAGGTAAAATATACTTAGCAACTGTAAAATAAAGAGAATCAGAAAATTCACTAGGACACTTTCTTCCTGCTTCTTTAGACCTTGATGGATATCATGGGCATATTGGGAGAACATTAGGGAATCTGGTTGAGAATAGTGATTTATCCAATGATACCTACTGATAATTTACTGAGCACTAGAAATTGAGCCATGAACCAAAAATATAAAACCAGTGACCTTGGGAAGGTCAACTTTTAGAAGCAGTTTAGGAGAAGCAGAAAAACAAACAGGTATGAAAATTCAAGTGATGGTAAGTGCTATGGAAAAAATGAAGCAAGGCAAAGATAATAGTTCTTATACTCTCTTAGATGGGGTGGCCCAAGAAAGTCTTTTTGTAAAGGTGACAATTGACTACTATAGGTCTACAGGAAGTGAGGCCATGTGGATATCTGGAAAAGTTTTATAAAATATTTTATTTAACTCTAGAAATGGCACTAAGTTTTTAATGTATCACAATGGGGCAGGAATGCAGACATATGTGAAGTATGATACTTGACCAGTATCCCTGGTCTCAAACCACTCCCTTCTCTCACAATGGCAGATAATCAACATTTCTGTAAATCTCTGGATCAGTTATTGGGTGTAGAAAAAAACCACACCCAAACTTACTGGGTGAAAACAACAACTATGTTACTGGGTGAAAACAACAACTATGCTTTTAACCTAATAAGGTTGTGCTTTGCTGGGTAGTTCTTCTGATGTCAGCAGGGCTCTCTAGGTCAGGTGTGAGTCAAATGAGAGGCCTGTTGGTCATTACTGGACTTACTCAGATCTATGGAACAGTAAGAAGAAGAAATGAACTCTCATTGTCTAGTGGATGACCTAAACTTATTTAAAATTTTTTTAGTGTTTATTTATTTTTGACAATGTGCGAGTGGGGGAGGAACAGAGAGAAAGAGAGAGACATCAATTCTGAAACAGACTCCAGGCTCTGAGCTGTCAGCACAGAACTGGATGTGAGGCTCAAACTCCAACAGTGAGATCATGAGCTGAGCCAAAGTAGAACACTTAACTGACTGAGCCACCAAGACACCCTGACCCAGATTTATTTTAATGGCAGAGGTAAGGGTGAGTGAGAGAGAATGAATATGAATGAATATGGATGGATGAATGAATGGATGAATGAGGTAGGCAAGGACACTTGAGACTCAAAACTTTTCATAGTGTCACTTACACTGATTCTATTAACAAAACAAGTCATAAGGCCAGACTTAAGAGGTACTTAAGAGGTACTTAAGAGTACAGAAATGGGCACCCCTTTTTTTAATTTTTTAAAATATTTATTTATTTTTGAGACAGAGAGAGACAGAGCATGAACAGAGGAGGGTCAGAGAGAGGGAGACACAGAATCCGAAGCTGGCTGCAGGCTCTGAGCTGTCAGCACAGAGCCAGACGCGGGGCTCGAACTCACGGACTATGAGATCATGACCTGAGGCGAAGTCATCTGACTGAGCCACCTAGGTGCCCCATGAAATGGGCACACCTTTTGATGGAACAGGCTGTCAAGCCAGGGAACAAAAGCAAGTGGAACCAGGGAGAAAAATGATTGCAGCCATTTTTTTCTTTTTCTGTTTTTTAAGGTTTTAATTTAATTCCAGTTAGTTAAAATAAAGCTATCCCCCCCCCCCCCCCATAGCCTACCACAACATTGTTTTGATCTTTTGTTTGTTCAAATAGGGACAAAGATATCTGCCTCTTGGAGTTCTCATTTAAATTATGTGACTTAATTAGTTCATAATTTTTTTTCAAAGCAAAACAAAATTAAACAAAGTACATTTGTTTACTCTCAGTTATTGTTTTAGAAGATCACTTTGGCATGTGTATGGAATTCCCTTCAGTGGGAACTAGTTATGCAATTACTGCCATAATTAAAAGCTCACTGGATTAAGAAAATACTGGCATATTTACAAAAGCTTTTTCACATTTGTTTATTTAAACAGAAATAGTAAGTTAATACTAAGAGAGTTTATCATGCAGAACCAAATAATCAGCAGACATCTCATAGGAGGGTCTCAACACCTTAGAAATAATTACTAATATTTATTAATTTTAATATATTTCAATAGTACTTATTGAATGTGTCTAAAGTTCTAGGCACCGTGAATGAACCAGCCATCAAATTATGAGCAAAGAGACTTACAGGTTGGCCCTTCATGTAACATTTAATGTTTATTAAGCTTTTTTTTCATGAATATCAACTTACTTGATCCTGCTAGTAACCATGTAATATATCATTATTAATATTCCCATTAAAAGGGCATCTGTGTACCTCAGGTGGTAAGCGTCTGACTCTTAATTTTGGCTCATGTCATGATTTCACACTTTGTAAGATAGAGCCCTGCATTGGGCTCTGCACTAACAGAGCAGAGCCTGCTTATCTCTGCTCCTCTCCTGCTCTCACACACACTTACTTTCTCTCTCTCTCTCTCTCTCAAAATAAATAAATAAACATTAATAAACAATACTCCCATTAAAGGAAACTGTCGCTCTGAGAGGGGACCTAACACACTTCACCTTTTGTTATGTTCCTTTACTTTGCCATTTGAAAGCTCACAAATATTTTGACTACATATATCTATCTATCTATATAATTACGTGTTATATATTACATATAAAATATACTGCATGTTACATAAGTCTTTTGAATATATACTGACATTCATAAAACATACATACATCTCTTTTGTTGAAAGGGCTATCATTTCCAGAACTTGGGCTCAGCCATAAAATAAACAATTGGCAGAACTTCCATGAAATACAGTCAACAACTCTGAAATTTCTATGTTCCTGGAGAGGAACGAGAACTTCAGTCCTCACCTCCTTACAGCACACGGAAAGACTAGTTTATTTTCACCCATAATAGCATGAGAGGTCTGTGAGGAGCCCGGGGAAGAGTCCAGGGTCTTTGTTTCTTTTTTCTTTTTTCTTTTTTTTTTTTAAGCTATCTGAAAAGTGGGGGGAATGTGCATGTAGAAGACATTGTTTTGTAATCTTAGATGTTTTGAGACCTTGGGCAAATTACTCAGAAATTCTGCTTCCTCCCTGAAAAACAGCCAAACTAACTGACATTAAAAATCGTTATTGCAGGGGTGCCAAGGTGGCTCAGTCATTTAAGCTTCTGACTTCAGCTCAGTTCATAATCTCACAGTTCATGAGGTCAAGCCCCACATCAGGCTCTATGCTGACAGCTCAGAGCCGGAAGCCTGCTTCAGATCCTGTCTCTCTCTCTCTATCTCTGCCCCTTCCCTGCTCATGCTCTCTCTCTCTCAAAAATAAGTAAACATTAAAGAAAGAAAGAAAGAAAGAAAGAAAGAAAGAAAGAAAGAAAGAAAGAAAGAAAGAAAGAAAGAAAGAAAGAAAAGAAAAGAAAAGAAAAGAAAAGAAAAGAAAAGAAAAGAAAAGAAAAGAAAAGAAAAGAAAAGAAAAGAAAAGAAAAGAAAGAAAATAGTTATTGCATAAGATTCTGTCAGTGACCTACCCAAAGCTCTCCCATTAGGAGGATTTCTTCTCATCACCATCTTTCAGAACCCATCCCCACCCACAGTGGTCACAGAATGCAGTATCTGTTAACTTTGTGTTAACAGTAACATACCTTGCCAAGCCACTTATGAATTAACATCATGATTTTTCTTACCCCTTCTGCTAATGCTAGGTTAACCCTATGAAGCCATAAATGTGAACTTAGATAAAAGTGTCACTATAGGGGTGCCTGGGTGGCTCAGTCATTCAAGAGTCTGACTCTTGATCTCAGCTCAAATCTTGATCTCAGTGTTGTGTGTTCAAGTCCTGCATTGGCCTCTGTACTGGGCATGAAACCTACTTAAATAATAACTTTAAAAAGTGTCAATATAACCCTGGTGGGTAACAGGAAAGTCTAAACTACCAATTTTATAGTTCACTTATGCCCCCCTGGAGCTATTCAAGCCCAAATGAAAATTTATTACTTTCATATGATGATGGATTTCTGCTGTGCCTACTCTGAAGATTTGATGGCAAAAACAGCACCCGTTTCAAGAGGAGTTCTAGTCTAGCTACATGGTCCCTAGATATCTCTGGGTAAGATTCTTGTTCTATTCTTGGAGGTGACTTTGAATGCTATATAATTCTCTGCTGCAAATTATATGGCCCCTCAACTAGGTGTTGTGAGAGACTAAACTATGTTCCCCCAAAATTTATATGTTCAAGCCCAAAGCCCCATTGTGACTATATTTGTAGTTAATACCTTTAAGGGAGATAATTAAGGTTAAATGAGGTTGTAAGGACAGGGCCCTAATCCAAGAGGAATGCTGTCCTTATAAGAGGAGAAAGAAACAACACGGAGCTCTCTAATTTCATGTAAATTACCTACCAAAGCTTGTCAATAACTACTCACAGTGGTGCTTTCCTACAATATACCCAATAAGAACTTCTGGCTTTAGTAGTGTGATGACATAACTTGAGACAACATAGCTGAGGTATCATAAGGGAGATGATACCTATGATAATAGGGTGTTACCCTTCACAGTGCAATGCACGATTTACACCAATGGCCATTAAATGGTACTGAGTGTCCAATAGGTATGGGTCCATGAAGTAAGAAGTGGAAGGAGAAAAAGTGCTGCTCATTATCATTTCCAGTGACTCAGTTTAGTAATCTGCTCTTCTTGTCCTGACAACACTCGTTTCTGTGGGTCTAGAAGTCCTGGTTCCCAGAAGAAGATACAGAATTCCATCAAACTTAAAGCTATGATAGCCACCTGGTTACTTTAGACTCCTCAAGCCAGTAAACCTAAAGGCAAGAGAAGTAGTTACCAAGTTGGTGGGTCTAAGTGGTCCTGAGTATCACAAGGAGGTAGAGCTGTGGCTACCTTGTAGCAGGTCTAGCTGTAGCAGGAGAGAGTATAACCTTACCCAAAATTATAAGTATTCACAATCCTGGAAAAACCATGATGGAATAGAGGGAGTTGAATCTGATAAGCAAGGGGATCTGAGATACGCAAGGGATGAAGTATAGCAGATTCCATGGGAGTCCTGTCTAGATCTCCTTTCCTGGCCCAGTGCACACATATCTCATTTATGTACATGATGTCTGCTATTAGCTCCTGAATGTGGTCTTTTCTGGAGAGCTGGCTCAAGTGATCAAAGCTTCCTAGCTCAGGAGCTATGCCCCAACCTCAGTAGTAGACTGTATCCAATTACTAATATAGAGTACACATGGTCAGACAACTCCGTGGTACCATCCATGTTCCAGGGTTCCCCATGACACCACTGGCTTCTTCTCAAAGACAAGATTTCCACTAAATCCATATTTCTGCTTCACTTTTCCCTGTCTATTCTTCTTCCTTCACCTCCTTAGAGTTTCTCCTAAGAGAATTTTTTTTAAAAAAATTGCTTATATAGGAATCTCAATCTCAGGCTCTACTTCTAGGGAATCTGACCCAAGATAGGTCGTTGGGAGTATAAAATGATGTGTGTGGAAGTAACTTCCATCAGGTAGAACTTTTATGCAAATTTACCTAAGGAACCTTTTTCACCTCACCTGTGAATGAATTTTGTGAGTTTGAGGAACATAACAAAGTAAGAGCAGTGCTACCCTACACATAGTGAGAATGTAAAGAAATATGTTACTAAAAATAATACAAGCTTGGGTTGAAATGTTCCCCTCTGAAACAGTTTAAAACCTTTCATGGAATTATCCTTCTTTAGAGGGTTCAAGCCAGTAGAACTGACTGTTGCAAATCTTTCCACTTTTGCAAGTAAATGTGTGGATTGGACAGAACAGTTTACGGAGGCAGCAGTAAATACATTCTGATTTGGACATACAGTTAATCAAACTCAGCCGAACTGCTAGTTAGCTGAATATACCGTTGTGCCCAATCCTAATGGCACTGGGTGTGCCCTTCATTGACTCAAACCAAATCCTATTTCTATACATCATTTTGTAAACTGTGAAGGTACACATCAAAAATATCTGTGGTTGAAACTACACCTGCGATGAATAAGATGTTCTCCATTGTTTTATGCTTCCTTCTGCTAAGACCCCTGAATTTCCATGAGGGAATGAAGGAACCTGTCTTGATCCCAAGGTAGGTTCTAAGCCAAACCTCTGTGTGTTCCATTGCACTATTGTCTCTTGCAAAGATCAGGCAGACTACAGCCTTTCTTAGAACCTGCAGCTGGCCAGGAGACGTTTTTCTCTGATGCTAGATTTGGCAGAAGGGGTGGAACTGCTATTATTTTCTGTCTTTCTTGCTTTGAATCTCATTCTCTTACTTTTTTCCCCGAGTCGTTCCTTTTGAATGATAATATCCATAACAAAATAATAACAGCACCTGCTATGTAACCACTTTTCTATTCCAGACTTGAAGAAAGTATGTTCTATGGATCCTCTCATGCAATCCTCACAACATTGCTGTAAGCCACTTGTTATAATTACTTATGGATGAGGAAACCATCTCTTGGAGACGTTAGGCCAATTGCTGCACTTATGTTAGTGAGATTTAATCCTACACAATTTGACATTAGAATCTTTCCTTTAAACTCTTCACTAGCTTTAGCCTCCTTGGTTACTCCTAAAATAGCTTAAAATAACTCTTAAGTTGTAGTCTTTACAAATTCCAGACCCTATACAGATTTTTTTTGGATTCTCTCTTCATTGATTTTAGTGATATTCACTATTTAATGGCTCTCTTTTTCCTTTCTTACCACTTCTCTAATCATTCCTACTCTGTAACATTTTTTTTTTAGCATCTAAGATGTGTTTGATGCTGAACATATGATCATGGGTAAGAGATTTCTCTTGTTCTCAAGAAGTGCAAACATGGGTTTCACTGTTTATGTCAGGGGCCTTGCTTTGATTTTGTCATCTGAGAGACTAGAAGAGGCTTAACTGGCAAAGGTTTCCATATCATATGAGGTCCTAAGATCCTTTTGAATCTGTGTTGCTTATATTAAAAAGAATTAGCAATTTTCATAGGCCAAACACCTCAAAATTGTCAGTGTTGAAGAGAACAAACCAAGCTTAAATCAAGCTTCCTCTCCTAATGCTTCTTGCAGAAACTATACTTAAAATGTGTGGGACCATTTGCCATTACCAATGGATGCTGTGTTTATCACTCTGAGCTTTTGCTCATCATATTATCTATATTTAGAAAAACTCAATCCCACCCATACCTAAACGGACAATGTCCTGTTATATGTTCTAATACTATTCCCTATCTACCTACCTACCTATCTACCTTTTAGGATTTAGCCCAGGGGGGTTATTCTTACTTATGTATATGTTTTTATGATTTATTCATTCATTGATTATCCCATTAATTTATTATCAAGTATTTATCTGGATCTTAATGTAAGCTAGACATTTTGATAGGCATCGGGTTTGGTGCCAACACTAGAATAAGACAAAGGTTTATATTTTTTGTTTGTTTATCCTTTGGGAGTTTACATTCTAATTGGGAAGACAACAAAATATTATATACACATATGTATATAAGAAGTGTGTGTGTGTGTGCGTGCACACACGTGTGCAGGTATGTGGAACAATGCAAAGAAAGAGGAATGGAACTAGAGAATGACAGGGATATGAGTGGAGGACAATTTCAATAAGGCAATCAGGGAAAGCACTGTGAACATAGTGAACTGATAGTTGAAGGAATTCATGGTAAATGGCCAAACCCATGCTCCCCCCAAGAAAGAGCCATGCGTCACCCTTCAGATACCTCCCTGACAGGGACTCTTAGAGAACAATCTATGGCAACCCCTTTGCCATCTCTGTCATTCCTTGCTTTGTGCTCTTGAGTGCCTGCCAGAACACAAAACCACTCAAATTCCATTATTTTGATGGGGATCCAAATATTGAGAAAAGTCAACACTAAATTTGCCTTTAGTGTTTGTGCTCTGCTGACAAGCCATGGTGTGCTGAGTTTGTGGCTACCAGCAGACAGGTTTGGATATTCTGCCCTGTCTACTTCTCTTTAAAAGATATTATAAAGGGCCCCACTACAAGTCTCTGCAATGTTCTTCCTCTTTTCATATTCTGATCTAACTTTGCTTTATTTTCTTCTTTCCTTCCTCCCTCCCTCCCTTCCTAATTTTGAAAAGAACAAATTAATTTCTTTCCTTCCAGAATACTATGTTTTCATTCCACACAGCAGTTTCTCCTTCTTTGCCTAAGTCTCAATTCCCTCAGGTCAGGGAGGAGAATAGGAAAGGAATCAGATTCCGTGTCTCAGTGTGGTCTGCTTTCTATTAGTGCCATCTCTACAGGTCTGTCAAAAGAAGAGTCCAGGTCCATAGTCTCACTATGCAAGGGAAAGTGACAGCAGTTCCTTATCTCCCCAATTGTTTCTGCAAAGGTGTAAGTGTCTGGTTTTGCTTTTTCTCCTGTGAGCATTTAATTCCTCCTCAAATGGCAAAGCCTTCAGTGTACTCCGTGGGTCCGTGACTTGGTCTTCACCAAACACCACATGCTCCTACAGTTCTCCCACTGAAAGGCTGAACGATTCATTATCTGCTTGGCCTCTGGAAGCTCTGCCCTCTCCCTGGCTCCCTGCAGACCTCGTTCTAACCCACTGGACAAAATTGCTTCAAGCAGACTCTCTCAGGAGGCGAGAGCTTTTCTTTATAAATGTAGTCTGGGTTTTTTTGTTTGTTTTGTTATTTCTAAACCAATAGGCTGGAGGTGTTTAAGAACAAAGGCACAGACCATCCTTGCCGCAGATTTTTTGCAGTTGCTAGCAATTCTTTTATGGCCAGGTAGGGCTACACAGAATTAAAATAAGTGCTGCTTTTTTAAAAAAGGACATTTTCCCAGAAAATTAGAGCAATAAGAGCATAATCATATTGACCTAATTTTGCTTATCATTCCATACTCTGCAGTATGCCAGTTACTGTGCTAAGTATCTACATACATGTGGTTCACACATGGTTATCAATCCAATGTCAACATTTATGGAGAATGTGTTGTCTTGCCATCTCTATCTTGGTGTGGCTGATAGGGAAAACTCATACCTTTCATGACTACTGCATATCTGTATACTTTTTAAGCTCTATGCACTCAGTGGCAGGGTTCTGATTTTTTTAAGTATCCTTTTGGATATTCTCAGCATTGCCATAAGTGCAGTCTACAAGAAAGTGTATGGGAAATAGCTATATTTAAAAAAAATATCCTATCAAGAAGGATCTTTAACAGTGTTGTGTAGAAAGTACCCATGGTTTCAAGTTAATGCATAAAGAGGGATCTCTCTTCCACTAAGACCACAGGAGGCTATTCCTCAAGAACTCCCCCAGCCCAAGGGGGAGAAGGATGTTGCAGATCAGAGATAGTTCTGATTATACCACAAGACGTGACACCCCAAACCTAAAAATAAAATTGTCCTAGAAAGTAGGATATTGCACAGTATTTTAAAGAAGGAAAACCTCAGGGCGCCCAAATGGTTCAATTGGTTGAGCATCTGACTTTGGCTCAGGTCATGATCTCACGGTTCATGGGTTCAAGCCCTGTGCCGGGCTTTGTGCTGACAGATGAGAGCCTGGAGCCTGCTTCAGATTCTGTATCTCCCCCTCTCTCTGACCCTCCCATGCTCATGTTCTGTCTCTGTCAAAAATAAATAAATGTTAAAAAAAAAGTTAAAGAAGAAAATGTCATAAATATGGGATTAACACCTCTAAAATTTCTCATAAAGTAGCTGCCTTTGAGTTGGATCTTGAGTAGATTTCTAAGCCAACCTGAAATGTTCCCTATATATAATTAGAATAACAAAAAAGAAGATGACTCAGTTCAAGAAATATTTTGTATTATTAATTTATGATGAAGGATAAAAGTGATAGTGAATGATTAACATAATTTATAAGACTAGAAAAAATTGTGTTTTCAGTTAGTCATTCCTTATTTATTTTCACCACTTGGTATGAAAGAATTAGAAGTTTCTATCAGAACCACAATGAACATTATTTCTACTTTTTTCCTCAAGTTTTTAAAGTTTACTATAGAATAAAATATTTATATTTTTCATCTTATAGGATTGTCTATTTCAGCCAATTTTCAACCTATTAAGATTTAATTCAAGAATTGTAATAAATTGATAACTGACAGGGTAGGGTCATACTCTCTAAGTAATGTAATCAAGATTCTTACACCCAGACTGGGAAAAACTAGAAATATATTTGCAGTATCATTCATTCTTAAGTAATGTATATATTTTGTAACTCTATTATTTCTTTTTGGTTATAAAATGCATTATGAAAACCCGCTTTCCCTTGTTTCCATTTATCAGCATACAATAATAATGTTTTCTTGGAATATAATGATACCTCATCTTGCAATCATTCCTATATTGGAAACCCTTCATTATGGTTACTGGCTTTATAAATAAACCTTCCAGAAGCCAAGGCATAAGCAATGGCTATCACTAGTGTTTAAGAATTGAAACCTATGAATTACTTACTTGGAATCCAGAGATTAATCAGTATAAAAGCTTGTCATGACCCCTTCTCTTCCTGCTTTTGAAAATGCTCAGACTTTGAGATTCTTTTTCTATATATTGTTCATATTTACCATCAAGTGGAGACTTCAAAATTTTGAATCTTTATTAATATTTGCCTTTATATTCTACTTTGCATAAATACATTTTCTAAATACTGCTGGAGAACTATCAAAAGTGTTAAAAATGCCTCAGTTATTGGTTAATGCCAGGGTTATTGGTTTAACAGAATTGTTTTTATTTATTTTGAGAGACAGAGGGTGAGCGAGTGGGGGAGGGGCAGAGAGAGAGGAAGAGAGAGAGAACCCAAAGAAGACTGCACAGTATCAGCAAGGAGCCCGATGTGGGGCTCAAACTCATGAACCATGAGATCATGACTTGGACCAAAACCAAGAGTCCGATGCTCAACCGACTGAGCCACCCAGCCACTCCAACATGAATGTTTTTAAATACACTTGCCAATCTTTGGTAATAATACATATTATTCAAATGGAAGAGTTTTCCCTCTATCTTTTGAATAGATATATACCAGCATCCGATGATGGGATCATGCCAATCTTTGAGTTGCCCTCATATTTCCTGAAAGTTATTGCCTAACTCAACATTTCATAAAGCCTCCCTTATTAACTACTGAGAAAATATGTGATCACTGTTTTTATCACTGTATGCAGTGCCACCTCCTTAATCATATAACCTCTTCTTAACCTTTAATTTTTGCTTAGAATGATTCTAAGATGGAGTGTGTTAAGTGATAAGATTCTTTGGATAAGAAGAAACTATTCTGGAATTGTTAAATGTGTAGGTAAGCCTTTTATGACAATGTTCCCCACAGGAAGAGCCATGGTGCTAGTTATTTCTGCAATTTAGAAAGTTAGTTAGTAGGAAACTATGGTTTTGCTCTAATTAAACAAACAAGTGACACCTTAATACATAAACAAAAGTGTGTGTTATTCTCTATTCTCTCATACCATTTTCCCAATTTTTTCTTTAAACAAACCTGTTGTCAGGTTTAAATGAGCTTTCTTGGTTGAAATCAGCAGTCTTAATTTGCAATTGAAATCCATCCAATTAAACAATAGATTGCCTGGAATTAATGATAATTGAACAATCTAAATTAAATGAGAGAAACTGTGGACAAGCGAAGGGGAAAATAAACGTGGCACAATTTAAGCTTGTAAAGTCACATACATTAAAGAGACCATGGAACCATGTTTCTTGGGAGGACATTTGCCTTCATACACATCCATAAAAGCCTTTGTGGGACCCTGCACTGACCTAAAAAAAATGAATACCGTGGCAGACATTGAAACAACTAGAATTCAGGTAGTAGTAAGTCCTTATCTTTGCAATAAATTTACTTTCTCTTGGTTAATAGGACATGGAAAAATATCCCTATGTTGCCATTAACCACATAAATGTGACAAGAAAGGGATTTTCCACTGCATATAATGTAATATAGTTCCATCAAAGGGTCTAAGTCTCCTTGTTCAGGCATGATACAATAGCTAAGACTCTGGAATTAAGTGCTGTGGTGAAGTTTATATTGATTTGTTGCCAGGGAGAGGGTTGTAATCTAGTTCTTGCATAGGCGCTGCTAAGATATTGGAGAACTCAGAAAAGTTGGTTTTTCAAAAAGGGGTATCTGAATGGCTAGTTAAGACTGTTCCAAGCAGGGGCGCCTGGGTGGCGCAGTCGGTTAAGCGTCCGACTTCAGCCAGGTCACGATCTCGCGGTCCGGGAGTTCGAGGCCGGCGTCAGGCCCTGGGCTGATGGCTCAGAGCCTGGAGCCTGTTTCTGATTCTGTGTCTCCCTCTCTCTCTGCCCCTCCCCCGTTCATGCTCTGCCTCTCTCTGTCCCAAAAATAAATAAATGTTGAAAAAAAATTAAAAAAAAAAAAAAAGACTGTTCCAAGCAATACAAGGCATTTTGTACCTAAAGAAACTGTAATGATCACTTGCAGAGGTAGATTAATCCCTTACCCAACACCTGGTTCAGAGACACTGATGATGCCACAAACACACCAAAAGAGAGTACGAATTTCTTATATAATTGAGGTCTCTGGGAGGAGCATGTAGGCCTTTCAAATAGACTGGAAATGAGAATGGCCAGAGTCTTTACTGTGGTTAGATGGTAGAGCTGGAGCAAGGACTCTCTGTTATAAGCCAGGGCTTTCATGGTTTGACCCTCCCTTTTGTCACAAAGGAGAAGCCAGGATTTCTAACCGGTTTGTCCAGACATAGGACACAGGGAAAAAAGGCTTAAAAGCTGCGAGCAGTCAAACATCCAACCTAAGAAAAAAAAAGAATGGAGACAGACTCTTCACTATAGAAACTGAGTATTTAGAATGAGCCACATCCAAATGGTTATTCCTCCAGTTCTCACGGTCATTCAAACTGAGCTGACCTACTGACACATTTCACTCCAGCTGGTCCATTACCACAGTATGTCAAATTGCTGCAAACACAGTTCTAAGTAAAAGTTCAGGTGTCCCCAGCTACTTTGCTCCTCCTCACCCTGACACAGCTGTCTCATTTGCTTCCTATTCCCTTGTTTTCTCTGAATCCAGACCCCTGGCACAGTATCCATATTCAAAACATATTATGGCAAATGAAGTCTGGCAAAATCCTGGAATCAATACCTGTTGCTCAAATCTCTCTGTTCTTTCAGAACCATCGTGTGCTCTTACCTGTTCAGCTTTAATATTTTACCCTTACCCTATAAACTTTGTGTGTGGTAAAGACTTCCTACTCCATCCGGATGAGAAATGGTACTTCCTGACCAGGGCATCTCTGTCCTTAGTTGCAAAGTAGAAGATTTGAATATTGAGGTTCCTTCTGCTCCACCATCTCAATCTTCTACTGTGATTATATTTTTGTTTCTCTTGCTTCAGTTACCTTCTCTATGATGACTATCCCCCAAATAAATGCATCCCTTCTGAATTCCCTGAAAATAGAAAATGCCTACTTTGTCTACCTAAGCATCCCATAAATTGGGGTCACAAAAACTCTAAATTCAAAACTGAACTCATTCATCATCTGCTCCAAAAATGCTATTTGTCCTCAAACCCATATCAGTGAATAAAGCCAACATTCTCATAATTTCCCAAGCCATAGACTTAGCTGGTTTGCCTGTATCTTCATCCCATATCACAGGAATTCCAATTATGTGGAGCCCAACTTCCAAATAGTTTTTGAACCTCTCTAATTATCTCAAAACCCATGGCCATTTCACTAGGTTAGGCTTCCAATATTCCTTCCCTGGATTATCTCAACAGCCATTAATAGATACCCCCATTTCAAATGTTCTTCTAAGACATTTGATCTATATGTACCAGGAGTATCATTATAAAATGCATATCTGATAATTATTCTCTCCCTAGTAGAATCCTTGGGAGTTTTCCAATTACTCTAAGTATAAAGTCTCAATTTCTTAAGATTATTTATGCTTTCTGTTTTGAGTGCTGCCCCTCTAAAAGGTATGTTAAAGTCCTAACATTGATACCAGTGAATGTGACCCTATTTGGAAATAGGGTGTTTACAGGTATAATCAAGTTAAGATGAGGTCACACTGGATAGGACAGGCCCTAAATCCAATGACAGGTATAAAAAAAAATCTAACATTTATTTATTTTTGAGAGAGAGGCAGAGTGCAAGCAGGGGAGAGGCAGAGAGAGAGGGAGACACATAATGTGAAGTGGGCTCCAGGCTGTCAGCACAGAGCCCGATGCAGGGATTAAACCCATGAACCCTGAGATCATGAACAAATTTGTATTCTTAGCCAACTGAACTACACAGCCACCAAAAAAGTATTTTTATAAAGAGAGGGAGGTTTAGAAACATAGAGAGAGACACCCACAGAGGAAAGGTAGTCATGTGAGGACACAGGAAGAAGAAGTATGATACACCTACAAAGCAGGAACACCAATGATTGTTGACAAGCATCTGAATCTAGGAAAAGGCAAGGAAGGATTCTTTCCTCCACCTTTCCAAGTGATCAAGACCTTCCTCATGCCTTTATTTCATGCTTCTAGCCTTCAATACTGAGAGAAGAAATTTCTGTTATTTTAGGGCATCATCCAGTTTGTGTTAATTTGGTATGTCTGCCCTAGAAATAATATGTTTAGTCAGTGGTATCTAGGTCTTACTTATTGCCATAGCTAAAACTGTCATCATACTCTTATAAATATTCTCCCGGCCTGCCCTGTGCACATACACATTTTATTACTCATATTTAATAGTCTCTATTATTGACATTTCTTCTCATTTTATATACTATTTTATCTGCCTATATTGCCTATGTATTTGTTATATGTGCTTGCCATAGCAAATTACCACACATCTGTTGGCTGCAACATTAGAAATTTATTCTATTATAGTTCTGGAGACCAGAATTTTATCAGTTCCACTGGGACATAGTCAAGAACTCAACAGGGCTTTATTCTCCAGGGAGTCTAAGGGAGAATTTCTTCTTTGCCTCTTCCATCTTTTGGTGATTGCTGGTGTTAACTTTGCTTGTAATTGAATGCTACCAATCTCTGCCTCCATTTTCACCTGGCCTTTTTCTTTTCTATATGTATGTCATCTCCTTGTTCCTCTCTAGTATAAAGGACATGTGTGGCAGTATTTAGAACCCACCCATATAAACTAGGATAATCTCATCTCAATACCTTTAATGTAATCTCATCTTCTGGGGCGCCTGGGTGGCTCAGTCGGTTAAGCGTCCGACTTCAGCTCAGGTCACCATCTCACGGTTCGTGAGTTCGAGCCCCGCGTCGGGTTCTGGGCTGATGGCTCAGAGCCTGGAGCCTGCTTCCGATTCTGTGTCTCCCTCTCTCTCTGCCCCTCCCCCATTCGTGCTCTGTCTCTCTCAGTCTCAAAAATAAATAAATATTAAAAAAAATTTAAAAAAAATGTAATCCCATCTTCTGAACTTTACCAGATAAGGTAACATTCACACAAGTTCCAGGGATCAGAACATGGTATCATTAGCACACATTATTCAGATTACATTCTATATTATTCTTGATCCTAGGTCTCTTCCTTTCTCAACTGTGGGCATTTTGACCCCCACAGAACATTGGACAATTTTCGGGGAAATCATTTTTATACTTGGTAAATCTATGGGTATCTGGTATAAAGAAGCCAGGGATTCTGCTAAAAAAAACTACAGTGCACAGGAGAGAACCCCACCCCACCCCCACCCATGAGTTATAAGGTCCAGACGGCAAGAGTGCTGAGTCTAAGAAACCTTACAGATAAATCAAATTGCATTTCATGCTATTTACTCAGAGATCCTTTGTCCACCAAGATTGATTTAAATGTCCATGATTAATATTTATGGAGCATTTTGTGATTCCTTTATAATAGCATTTATAAAATTATATTGTTATTACCTTTTTAAATGTCCATTTCCCCAAATAGGCTATCATGTCCACAGGCCAAATAGATGCATATCTTTTTTGGCCCTGTATTAACTATCCTCAGCAGGATACTCACATAGAATAAATGATCAATTGATATTTAACGGATGGTGGATGAATTAATTAGAAAAATAATTAATTCAGAGTTTCAAAAATTGGAATTATGGATATAATTTGTCCCAAGTTATTGGATCATTTATATTTCAATGCAATGAACCACATCCATGATTGGGATAACTGGCATTATGGATTTCACAAATTCCTATCTTCTTGGACACCTCAAACTTCAAATACTCAACTGTAATGACCGGATTCTATTAATTCCCTTAGTTCTATTATTATGTTCATACCGACCAAAGTCCATCAGCTTGAGTGGCCAGTTCTAATCCCAGTTCTTCTCTGCCAAGTTTCATTTGATTCTAAAAAAGTCAGTCTCTTGGAACCTCAATTTTATCCTTCAAAATACATAGCAATCTCTCTAGATGATTTCTAGTTAAAGTCACTATATTTCATCGTGACTTCACCACTATAAAACAATTAGTATATGTTATTGTTATTTAGGAGAAAAATTGATATGGTTTGTCAGAGATTATGACATGCACTTTGCCTCAGGTTCCTCATTCATAAGATGTATTAAGAGACAATATCTAAAGGTCCTTATTTCTATCAAGAAATATGCACCTATACAAACATGCAACAGATAATAAGGAACTAAGGAACTTAAGCTAGTTAATTTGAAGAGTTTTGTGAAGGATTATTTCCAAAACATGAGCAGGTTTGAAGGAAGTCAATAAAGGAGAGTGGGGGTTAAATGTCCTAGGGTTAGTAACAGGAAATAAGCTATTTCATTACTGAAGGCTCAAAGAAAGAGTGGAGACAGTGGTTTTTAGCAGAAACTGGAGAGAAATATGCAAGGAACAGGATTCCTGAACCTGTGGCCATAAGGAAATGGATCAGCTAAACCCTGGTCAGCTGGCAGGGAGGAACCAGGAAAGTACATGTCCTGATCTTAGTCTCCTCCTGCTTTGCATACTTTGTATACATCCGTTTGGTCTAACTCAAACCAAAGGGCAATGGAGTTCACTGATGCTGTCCATAAAATTAAGCCTCCAAGTCACAAAGTGGCTAGCAAATTAGAAAATAACTTAAACAGGTTTTAATGAGAATTATTCCCGTTAGACTATTATATAGGAGTTTGGGGAAAATAAAATGTCAGAACAATACTGATTATTTCTCAGAGGTCACAGTGTTTAGACAAACAGCAAAATCATTTGAAAGCATGTTAACCCAGATACAGATGGAAAAGGTTTAATTGCTAACTGTTTATTTTCTTGTCTAGAAAAAGTTATAATTTCACAGTCTCTACTAATTACCTTCTTTTTAAAAATACTTTTTAAGCTTATTTATTTATTTATTTTGAGAGAGACAGGGAGAGCATGAGTGGGGGAGGGTCAGAGAGGGTCAGAAGTGCAGAGCCTGACCCAGGGCTTGAACTCACAAACCATTATATCATGACCTGAGCCAAGATCAAGAATTAGATGCTTAACCAAATGAGCCAACCGGTCACTCCTGGTTACCTTTTTAATATAAGGTCTCACTAATCAGAAAAATATCAGACTATTTAATCTGAGTCAGCTTCAGTGAAAGACGAATAATTTGCTGCATTCACCTATATAGGGCTTGGGTGATGAATATTTATCTGCAATTTGTTTCCTGGTAATAAATAGCAGGTATTCATTTCTGATATGAAAACATCAAAGTCCTCTTGAATTGAGTAATGAGAAATAGATACATATGCACATTTTGCTCTAATTATTTTAAGAGTTTCAGTGGAAGTCTGGGAAATAAAACAGTGACTCAAGGTCAACCTCTAGAGATGAAAGTTATGATAACTGAGATAAAACAAATAAAAAAATATTGTGTGATACTTACATCAGATTTGATGTCCAGGAAAAAAAAAAAAGCTAAAAATTGTGAAGACAGAGTAAAATAAATTATCCAAAGAGAAAAAAAAATTGCTCAAAAAAAAAAAAAATGAGCAGAGCGTCAGTGAGAAGTAGAAAAATCCTAAGTAGTCCAATATATGTGTAATTGGAGAGGAAGGACAGGAAAAAAAAAGCTATTGGCTGACAAATTTCTAACTTGATAGAAACAATAAACCAACAGACAAAAAAAAAAGCTCAACAAAGAAACATGGAGAAAACTGCTTTTAAGGTACAATATCATCAAATTGCTCAATACCAGTAATAACGTGAAATTTTAAATACAATGAGAGAAAAAATACATGGCATCTTAAAGATAAGATGGTAGAAAATTTCTGTCTGGAAACAATGCAGGTGAGAAGAAGAAACATCTTTCAAATATGAAAAATAATGAAAGAAAGTAACTGTCAATCTACAATTCTATACCCATTGAAATCTGTTTCAAAAACAAAGGTGAACAATGCATGGGCAATTCAGTCAGTTAAACATCTGACTCTTGATTTTGGTTCAGGTCATGACCTCACAGTTCCTGAGATCTAGTCCTATATCAGGCACCGAGCTGACTGTGAAGCCTGCTTGAGATTCTCTCTCTATCTGCTCCTCTCCTGCTTGTGCGTGCTTGCTTGCTCTTGCATGCATTCTCTCTCTCAAAATAAATACATAAACCTAAAAATAACAAAGGTGAAATATTTTTTCACACATACACAAACTAGAGTTCTTCTGCACTGTAGCAAGTTTTAAAGAAAGTCTTCTATGAAAAAGGAAAATTATACAACATGGAAATATGGATCTATGCAAAGAATGAAGAGCAAAAGAAATAAAAGACATGGATCTTTTAAATTAAATCTCTAAAAGATAATCAACAGTGTAAACAAAAACAAAAGTAATGCAGTGCTAAAAATATATACATAATAAAAGAAATGCAATATAGAAATATAAGGAAAGTAATAATATATTTGAAAAAGTAAAGGGCACACAAAGGCCAAGAAAAGAGTAATGAAGGTATATTATTGATAAATTTAATGCTTTAAATGAAGTAGTATGGTATCACTAGAAAGGAGTCTCTGATAATATGTAATATGTGTTAGAAATGTAAACTGACTGGGTGGCTCAGTCAGTTAAGGGGCTGACTTCGGCCCAGGCCATGATCTCACAGCTCGTGGGTTCGAGCCTCGCATCAGGCTCTATGCTGACAGCTCAGATTCTGTGTCTTCCTCCCCCACTCATGCTCTGTCTCTATCTCTCAAAAAAGAATAAACATAAAAAAAATAAATGTACATTATAAAATTTAAGCAGCCACAAAAATAGAGAAAAAATTATGGCTAGTAAGCCAACAAAATTAACAAATTCATAAACACCTGAATTAATCCAGAAGAAGACATAAAAAGAAAAAATAACAAAAAACATATCTGCCAAATAGAAAACAAATAGCCAGTTGATAGATATAAACCTGTTGTATAAACAATCACTTAAATGTAAATGGTTTGAAATGCTCAATTAAAACAAAGAGGTAGTCAGATTGGAGTAAAAAAAGGGAGAACCAATGCTATGCTGCCTAAAAGAAAATAAGTGTAAGGACACAAAGAAGTTAAATAAATAAATACATAAATATATATGCATGCCATGCTAACACTAATCAAAAGTAAGTTTGAGAGACTATACTTTCAAATATAGAAACTAATGAGTTGATCTAATACTCAAATGTAAATGTCGTTAGTAGAAAACAGAAACAAATTTGAGAAAGAACAAATTGAGAGAGTATCCCTGATTTCAAGGTGTGGTTTAAAGCAGCAATAATGAATACAACATGGTATTGTCATTAAAAGATAGTCAAACAGATTAATAGAAAAACAGAATCTGGAAAGAGATCAATACTTAAATGATCAGCTGACTTTTGACAACAGTATGAATAAATTTTAGTAGAAATAGTTTTTTTTCAACAAATTTTTCTGGATATCCACATACAAAAAAAAATTGAACTTCAATCCATAACTCACATCATGTATAAAAATAAAAATGGATCATTTATATATAAGGTAAAACATAAAATTATAAAAACAATAAAAGAAAATTCTGGAACAAATACTGTGGAATGTGGTGATAAAAGATTTCTTAGAAGTACAGGCACCTGGATGGCTTAGTCAATCATCTGACTTCAGCTCAGGTCCTGATCTCACGGTTTGTGAGTTCAAGCCCCGCGTCGGGCTCTGTGCTGACAGCTCGGAGCCTGGAGCCTGCTTTGGATTCTGTGTCTCCCTGTCTCTCTGGTCTTCCCTTATTGTGCTCTGCCTCTCTCATCAAAAATACACGTTAAAAAAATAATAAGATTTCTTAGTTGTAACAAGAGAAGTTCCATACATAAATGATCAATTTGATAAATTAGAATTTATCGAAAATTAAAAACATCAGCTCTGTTTTCAAGATACTTTTAATGACTGTTTCTCAAAGCACTGTATCAGGAATGAAAAAACATAAAATGTGAGAAATTATTTGTCAAACATTTACACACTGGAGGAATTTTGTCCAAAATATGTAAGTAACTTCTAAAACTCAGTAATTAAAAAAAAAAAAAAAACATTCAATTAAAAATTGGTACATTATTTAACCATAAGGTTCAGCAAAGTTTTAAGCTTTGAGTACTTTTTTAGTAATTTTTTTTAATCTTTGGACAGGAGACTGCCTGAGAGCTCTTGTTTCCTGCCCTGTCACCTGCCCCACAACTCAGGGAATTGGGAGAACCAAGTGCTGCATAGAACTCTAAGACCAAATGCCAGACATGGTCCAACTTGGAAGTAATGTTCTTGGCCCACATTTGTAGAGTGAGCATATGTGTTGATTTTTTTTTAATTTTATGTTTTACCTAATAAAGCCAAGCTCCATTTCCCATGCCCTTCTTCTCTGGCTCTAGGGAAGCTCATACAGATGGTGAACATGCCACCCTCCGCTCAAAGAGAGACAGAGCGCAAGCTGGGGGGAGTGTGGAGAGACAGGGAGACACAGAATCTGAAGCAGGCTCCAGGCTCTGAGGTGTCAGCACAGAACTCCTCTCCTGCTCCAAACCAGCAGATCCAATACCAGGCAGAAGCAAGGGAAAGACAGGGCAGGGAGAGAGTTTACTTCTATTGTGTTTCAAACACACACACACACACACACACACACACACACACACACACACACAGAGTTATTTTCTTTACAAAAGCAAAAAAACAAAACAGGATAGCAACCTTTGAACTATTAAATCTGTTTTATGTTTCACATTAAATCTGTTACACTGCTCAAGAGTTAAAATAAGCTCAAAGGGAAGGCTGATAGAAAAGACAACCAACAGAAGACAGACACTTCAATACCATACTGAGTTATGAAAAAGAATGAGAGTATAAAACACATTTATTTCACATGCCAAGTTTGATTCAGCATCATTGGATGCACATAGAATCTGGAAAGTCAAATGCAATGGATTTCTTGGGCTCTACCATTAAAAACCACTTGCCAAAAGGTTTACCCTCAAAGGCGGCTTATTTAGGGGGAGAAACTACTTTGGTAAGGTAAGTATAAGAAATAAAAGGAGGAAATTAAAGCAAATTACCACTACATACTACAGAAACATACTGAAAGGCAAACAAGGCCAAAGAAAAAGCTCCACTGAGGGTAGGGGTAAAAGTGAAAGTACAATGTAGAACTAGGGCCCTGCTCTAAAGGCCAACAACCTGAGCAAGTGAACAAGCAAACGAACAAATAAATGGGGGAGGGGGAGAAAGAAAGGAAGAAAAGAAACAGAAAAAGACCTTGCCCAGTGTCCTCGGGCCCAGGGGGTACTGTGGTAAGTGAGTTAACAGGTAAAATGACAAATAAGCTCATAGAAAGATAATTAGTATCAGTAGTCATTACAAATACAGATTACAACTATAATGTGGTAATACTCTACATTGATTAGAATGGGTAAAATGCAAAAGACTCACCACACCAAGTTTTGGAGAGGATGTAGAAAAACTAGAAATACCATAGAGTTTGATTCGTATTTAATTTTCACACAATTATACCTAATAGATAATAAAGACATTTAACAGTTTAAAATATTTGAATGAATAAAAATAATTTCAGCATTACCTCCTTCCTCAGCTCTATGTTCCTCATTTGCAAAATAAAGCTCTCTACAAGATAATATTCTTGAAATGTACTAAGAAACCATAGTGCATCTAGATGGGTGACTTGTTCAGATTAATACAACTAATTAGATATGAATGAAAGATTTCACAGTCATCTAACAATTAGGTCCAGGCTATTTCCACTATTCCTATGGTCTTGCTAGAATTTGTCTTTGTAGTTTAACAGATGATTATCCTAACAACTTTATTGAGGCATAAATGATATACATTAAAATGTACAGGGGCGCCTGGGTGGCCCAGTTGGTTGAGTGTCTGGCTTCGGTTTAGGTCATGATCCTGAGGTTTCCGAGTTGGGGCTCAGCATTGGGCTCTGTGCTGACAGCTCAAAGCCTGGAGCCTGCTTCAGATTCTGTGTCTCCCTCTCTCTCCCTCCACCTCCCCCCGCCCAAGCTCAGTCTCTCTCTGCCTCTCAAAAATGAATAAACACGTTAAGAAGTATTTTTTTTTAAAGTAAAACTTTCAGGGCACATGAGTGGCTCAGTCGGTTAAGTATCCAACTTTTGGTTGTGACTCAGGTCACGATCTCACAGTTTATGAGTTCAAGCCCCCCATCAGGATACATGCTGACATGTATCCTGTGCAGAGCAGAGGACTGTCTCTCTCCCCTCTTTCTCTCCCCTCCCCTGCTTTCATACATGCACGCTCTCTCTCTCTCAAAATAAATACACATTTAAAAAGTACAAATTCCGGGGCACCTGGGTGGCTCAGTCGGTTAAGTGTCCCACTTCATCCAGCTTCAGCTCAGGTCATGATGTGATGATGGACCCTGTGCTGACAGTTTAGAGCCTGGAACCTGCTCCGGATTCTGCGTCTCCCTCTGTCTCTGCCCCTTCCCCGCTCATGCTCTCTCTCTCTCTCAAAAAATAAACATTTAGAAAAGTACAAATTTCAAGGGTGTAATTAGCATATGTATGCACTTGTGAAACCATCATGATCAAAATAATAAATGTATCTATAACTCCCAAAAGTTTCTGCATCCAAGTTTCTTGGACTTTTACCTGCACAGAATCATATAGAATTTACTTCTTTTTTTTTTCTGTTTTTAGCTGGCATAATGATTTTGAGATTAATTCATGTTGTGTATATCAACATTTTTGTCTATATACAGACAAGGCAGTTCTGTGAATACATGACTATTTTATATTTGTAGGGTATTCCTCTCTATACACCCAGGTGACTCTCTTGAATAGGTCTCTTTTCTCAGGTGTGTGTGTGTGTGTGTGTGTGTGTGTGTGTGTGTGTGTGTGATGCAACTCTAACCTGAAGAGGGACTTGATGAAATATATGGGGAATGAGACTTTTATGAAAAGTAATTCATTTGTGGTAATGAAAGGATGCCTTTCCTAGAGCTTATGGCAAAAACACTTTGAGATATTAAGTACATTGTGAGAGGGCACATAAACAAAATTAAAACACAGACATAAAACGGATGACAACGACTGGGTTAAATGGAATGAGAATAGAAAAAAAAAAGTATCTTAAAATTTGAAATGTGCTGTGCTGTGTATATCACATGATTCTAAGATAATTAGAATTGCATATTACACTGGAGGTATCTGTTTTCTATAAAACTGTCTGCAACAGATCATTCTGAAACATTATGAACCATATATTTCCTTTCCAAACCTGCCTATCTATTAAGCCCACAAGTAATGAAATTGAAAATCTACACATGAGGAAACCTTTTAATTATACAGAGTAATACAAACACTAAACCAGAGAATGGATTTAAAAAATCCATTTAGAAATAATGTGGGCTGCCTCTTCGAAGCGAACTCTGAGGCTGTGCATTTTCCTGGTAGAGTTCCTTTCTCAATGGTTTGGTTGGTGTTAACAGAATTTTACTTTTTCTCTCTTAAGGTTGTTCTTTTGAATAAAAGAATTCTCATAAGCTTTCTAAGTATACTTTCCTGTCTATAGTATATTTATAATGCTGACAGCTATCCATCTTATATGAGGTAGACCCTTCAGAACAGAAATAATGTATCATTTTCCAATTTTACTACCATTACCTACTCTCTTTAAAAGAAGGTTGGTGGTTTTGTGTTGCAAATTGGTTCTAGTAAATAGAAAATACAAAAAAAAATATTTTGAGAAATTAAACAGGGCTCCCAACAACTTGAGAAAAAATATACGCAGTATGAAATATATTAGGAGAATATTTATGAATATATATTAGTAACATAACATATACATACTCATCAAAAAAGGTAGACATCAGGCGCCTGGGTGGCGCAGTCGGTTAAGCGTCCGACTTCAGCCAGGTCACGATCTCGCGGTCCGTGAGTTCGAGCCCTGCGTCGGGCTCTGGGCTGATGGCTCAGAGCCTGGAGCCTGTTTCCGGTTCTGTGTCTCCCTCTCTCTCTGCCCCTCCCCCATTCATGCTCTGTCTCTCTCTGTCCCAAAAATAAATAAAAACGTTGAGAAAAAAAAATTTAAAAAAAGTAGACATTTAGAAATAGATATATTCCTCCAAAAAAACATTTCCTTTATACACAAAATTCTGTGTACTTGTTCCACTGCATTTATTTTATTTATATAAGTATATATTTATGTAATATATATACAAACATATATATATACATGTGTGTGTATATATATGTATATATGTATACATGTATATACATGCATATGTATATATGTATATACGTATATACATACATATATATATATATATATATATATATATATATATATATATGTATTTCTTTATTAAGTAAGCTCTTCACTACTAGCACGACAAACACAGGGTTTGAACTCCCAACCCAGATCAAGACCTGAACTGAGATCAAGAGTCAGATGCTCAACCAACTGAGACACCGAAGCACCCATTGTTCCAATGTGTTTAAAATACCCTGGTATTCTCCTTGTCTCCCTTTTAACTAAGTTAGAAAATATGTGTCAATAAATTTATCACTCAAGAAACAGATAAATGACTACAACTATAAAATAGCAACAAAAAATATTTTAACAAATTCTCCTAAATGTACAACTTACAACAAAAATGTATGAAGATTGAAGGCAAGACAGGACTGAAGACAACTGAAAGAAGAGATCCCAAGACCTTGGTTAGACACAGATTTTCTAAACGTAAGTTTTAGCATACTGAAATATCCATTTAATTATATTTTGATTAAATATATGAGATCTAGGGATATGAGTGGGCCATGAAACAAAAACTATATTTTAAAATGGAAACTGAGTCACACACTACGGAATAAAAAGAGAATGGTGATTAGAAAAAGAGGGGGTCACAAATATGCAATATTACTTCTTTTAATACTTAATCTTCTCTTCGTAAGTGGTCTGTTTATGTTAAGACAAAAGGAGGAACAATAAGCTTCAACATATATTTATGAACTACATGGGGAAAAAAAAGCATTCAGATATTGGTCAATAGGCAGCAGAGGACTATTAATTCTAGGAGAAGAAGATTAAAAGAAGAGTGAAACTTATAATAGTCCACTTTACTGACTAGAAAGAATTTCCAGCTTTCAGCACAGGGAAGAGAACCCAAATACCACAGTAGCAGAGATTGAATGTAGAATTTAGAAGAAAAGATTAGCTCAAAGTTGAACAAATACTACAGAGGAACTTCTCCAATTTTTTTCAGAGATGTGCAGAATGATCTCCTTGATTTCTAAACTGAGTATTTTTCTGCACATACATGTGAGGTAGTTGAGCCTTAAGAAGGAAGTACGACAAGGGAGTAAACAGAAAAATTCACACAGCTTGCACACAGCCAAAAGTTCATGTTTCCACTAGCCAGAGAAGAAAGACCTCCAAATGCAGGCAGCAATGTGCACAGTTCTCATAAGAGTACTGCTCTAGTGGTGAGGTCATAGCTGCTTTAGGCTGCCCTGACTAAATTAAAAGGTCAGATTTAAAAGGATTAAAGTGAATCCAAAGAAAAATAAGCAAATTCACAAAGAAAGAACAGGAAGATTTATTTTAAAATATTTGTTTTATTTTTGAGAGAGAGAGAGAATATGTGAGCAAGAGAGGGGCAGAGAAAGAGGGAGACAAGATTGAAGCAGTCTCCAAATTGAGAGCACAGAGCCTGAGGTGGGGTTCGAACTCACAAACCCTAAGATCATTACCTGGGGAGAAGCCCACCAGGGCTCAAACTCATGAATTCTGAGATCACGACCTGAGTAGAGAAGTTGGTCACTTAACCAAATGAGGCACCCAAGTGCCCCAAAGAAGATCAATATTTAAAGAAATATAACAAAATCCAGAAAGCAACTCTAAGAAGCAAGAAAATGTAACTCATCCCCAGGAGAAATGACAGTCAATAGAAACAGATCCAAGATGACAAAGACAGGTGCAACAAGCATATTAAAACACAATAATAATATTTTCAATATATCAGAACGATAACGGAAATCATGGCAGCAATTTAAGTGGAATTTCTAGAAATGGAAAGTACATTATCTGAAATGAAAAACAGACTCTATGAGATTAAAAGCAGATTAGATACTGCAGAATAAACGTTAATATATTTAGACATTAGAAAGGAAAGTAAATCAAACAAGAGAAAAAAAAAGTTAACAAGTTTGCAGTAAGCAGATGGAAATTTAAATATATCATAAATAACCAAGTAACCATGAATAAAAGTAAATAGACTCAAGAGAGGTTCTCCTCAAGAGAGGAACCGGGGTGGACATCAAGAGGTGTTTGTGTAACTGTGAACGTCCTGATGACATGAAGTGTGAACTTAAACATGGAGCCCTGGAATTAATAAACTTATGAGGAAAAATAAATAACTATTTTTATTCTTTTTCTTTCATGGACACATTGCAATTCACAGATAAATATGTCTGAGTCCCTATCATCTTATTTATAGTTAATATCCGCTTTGATGCAGATAGGAACTCTGTATTAAAAGATAAATGGGCATGCTCAGGCACCTTAATGTTTTCTTCTATGTTCTTTCTGCCAACTGGTGCCATGAAAAAAGATCTCTTTTACTCAGCTTGTGTAGGAGTGGGGATCAAGAGAACCATGGGCCAAAGAAAAAGTGATGTAAACTTTGGCAAATTAACAATCAAAAGATGTAGAGGAAGGCAGGTAAAAGGAATTGTAGTACAAGCTAAATTCCTTATTTTTAATAGCTGAGCCTCAAAATAATCAATGATAACTATATTAACTTACTTCTTCTGCAATGTTTTTGCTTGTGTTACTTTTTGTTTTATTTTAGAAGCCTATTTTGCAGGATGATTACCTGATACGATGACAACAGGCTTCCTAGTAAGTCAATAGTTCACTTCATCCTTTCCGTTGTCTAATTTTGCTAAAACCAAATAAAATTACTTTATATAAAATGGTGTATCTAAGTAAATCACTTTAAACGCATATGCATACATATTAATCTATATAAAAACTATCCATCCTTCTATTCCTTCTCCCATCTTTAAATTTACATAGAAAAATATTTGGTTAGGTCTTTTCAATACCTAGTATGTTATTTCTGGTTGGTGAAAGTTGTAGAAATTGTGTTTATGTTTTATTTACAATCTCACTTTATTATTTAATTTCTCGAGATAACCAGCATGCATCATTTTACTTGGAAAACAGTTTACGGCTTAAAATATCATTTAAGATTTATCCAAATTCTCTGGGAGTAAGTTGAGAGTTTATAAATTTTCTGTGGATAAATAAATTTAGAAAGATTTTATATTTGCATAATAAAAATACAAAACTGAATATGTCTAAAGAACATTTTATACCTCTTAATTTCTTTAACTTTTAAAAAAAAATTTAATGCTTATGAGAGAGAGAGACAGAGACAGAGAGACAGAGGAGCTGTCAGCACAGAGCCTGATGTGGGGCTTGAAACCACGTGCGAGATCATGACCTGAGCTGAAGTTGGATGCTCAACCCATTGAGCCACCCAAGCGCCCCATAATTTCTTTGCTTTTATCTGAAGGGAATATATTAAACTGGAAAGCAAACACCTCAAGTCATAAATACGTTCATTTTTAAAAGCAAAAGTTTAAAAAACAATAAATTACTTGACAATAAGGTAATGGTCAAATGAAGAAACATTAACTGAATGCAATACAATCCACTTGTACTACTTATGAATTGTATAAACCAACATGAAAATGCTTGATAGAATTTTAGAGAGAATTCAGGAAATAAAATTTTATACATCAAATGTTCACAATTATATAAACATGCCTGAATCACTAGATGAGAACACATCAAAACCACCATTTTCTTGGGATACTTTGGGGTTTTTTTTGTTTCTAGTTTTAACTCTGGTATTTTAAAAATTTGTTCTGATCGTCATTTTTTTTTTGCCATAGAGTAAATATAAAGTATTTTAAAAGTTTGCATATATAAAAATGAGGAGAGAATAATATCTTTCTTCAGTAAATATCTGGTGATCATTCATTTTACAAGTTACTTTGTTATCTCTTTGAAAGGCAGATAAGATCCCTAGGGCTTGTGGGGAATAAAGCAAGAAGTCAATTTCAATAAAAGGAAGGGAGAAGAAACACTTTACAACAAGCCCTTTTAGCCCTTCAAGAGCCTTAGCTCTGCTCCCCTTGTGAACTTATTTAGCAGGGATTTAAGTAAATCTAGCCCAATCTTTAGAAAAAAACACAGCATGAAATTCTACTGTGTCACTGGTGTCTTTGGCAAGGTATGCCTCATACCTTATCTGGAGTATAGACTTATGAATTCCTTTTAGAACTGAGTCCCATCAGTGTCTTTTTACTTCCTGTTTTTTGTTTGTTTGTTTTATGTTTTGTTTTGTCCCCCCCACCACCATCCTTAAGGATCTCAGTAAGTTCGTCAGACTGGATCCTCCTTATTGACTGATGAATCCTGGGCTTTCCACATTTACAAGAATACCTCTGGAATAACCCCTTTTTCTATTATGTTTCCTTCCATCAGTACCTAGTCCTAAGTTACTGAAGACACTATTTCTGACCACTGTTCCTGCTTTCTCTTGCATAACCTGCTCCCTTAGGAGGTTCAAAATTGACATGTTAACAGGGATGACTGTACTAACCAGAAAATGAGTTGGAGTTCAGGGTACCTTAAAAGTTCTTACAAATAACTAAGAAACTAGTAGCAATTAGTAGTGTTTAAAGTATGTGAAAGTAAGAATGTGGCTGTGTGAGAGAGACAGAGACAGTAACTTTTTTCTTTTAATTTAAAATATTTTATTTATATTTTTGAGAGAGAGAGCATGAACAGGTACGGGCAGAGAAGGAGGCGGACAAAGATTCCAAAGCAGGCTCTTCACTGATAGCAGTGAGCCCCTTGTGGCGCTCAAACTCACAAACCTGAGATCATGACCTGAGCAGAAGTCAGAAGCTCAATGAAGTCACCCAGGCACCCCACGGAGAGAATTTTTAACACCACTACAACTACCGGTGAGATTAACCAGTCCTGTAGTTGTCAAGAGCCCTACTGTGATAGAATAGTTGCTTACAATCAGTTGACGGGGTGTTGTGTGTAACATGATTTTATGTAATACAGTTTTGGATTAATTTGAGTAGATAATTTAAGTGCATTGTTGTCATTTTCATTTCCTTGGATTTCACAATAGTCCCTTATTTGATAGATAAGCAGGAAAGCATTCAGCACCAGAATTTCAGCATTCAAGTACAAATATGTTGTGATGAGCATGTGAAAGACTTTGATTAGGAGGGCTGTTGATAAATTAACACTGAGAATGAGATACACCCAAGGCTTCTTTTTCTACTGAGGGTAAAACTAACTCTCTGAAAGGAAAAGCGATGTTTCCAAGGTCACATAGCAAGTTGGCTTCTATTTTTTTCTCCCGGTCTTTGAATTCTTTCTACTCCACCTTCATGCCACATTATTGATATCAATGTAGAACATTTGGCATAGTGATAGGAAACTCAAGCCAATGGCAATCCCCTACGCCAGGGGCATGGCTCTCGGTTTCTGTACAATTTTTAAGGAGCTATACCTAGTGTTTTCAAAGAGGAAAATCAATGGACTCCTCTAGTGGCTTTCATTTATTCTTGTTTTGTCATTTTCGGCTCCCATTAACTTTTCCAGATGCTGCAAAAATGAAAAAAAATGTGCAAAATGGCTCAAATTAATGATGTGCCATATGCAATTTTCAACTGCTTTTAATAACATCCTTTGGAAAACACAGACTTCATCTTCAGACAGTGAACAATAGGAAGTTGTGAAATCCCTAAGTTAATGTTGAAATATATTTTTTGCAAATCACATCAAAAAATTCTCAGCATCTGATTAGCCTAAATATTTAATTAGTTCTGAAAATGTGATAGAGAAAAATAGTTAACACATGGAATCTTCTGACAGATAATCTGTTATTTACAGACATTTTTACTGATGTCCCTGAAGCTGCTGGGATGATGAACTATTTCCCAAATCTAAAGTCTATATGGCTTCTCAGGAGCAGATGGCAAGAAAGTGTCTCAGTTGAGAAAAGTCTTGGTAACCCAGTGGCATTTACTTAAAAAATAGTAATTGTTTATGAGGCTGCTGCAACATTTTTAGATTTTAAACAAGATTAAGATATATGCTAATTTCAGTAGACTGTTAATGTGGCTTGCTATTTCAGGCACACTGTATGTTTTTTTCTTTTTTTTTCTTAAATAATTTACTTAATACAAAATATAAAGTAATCATGTGTAGACAGAAAAAAACAGGTGTTTTCTATAGATTAGCATGTTGTGCGTTAGTAGTTGTTAATCAAGTTTACCTTTTTGACCTTCTATTTACTCATCTCTACATGGATAGGATTTAAATGAAATTTGGGAAGTCTTTGTAATATTAAAAAAGTAAGTATTAGTGAGAAGAAGACTATATATCTTTTTATTTTGTGGAAAGAAAAGAGCAAAATTTTGATAAAAATAAAAGAATAAGAGAATGTAAATTTCCATGAATGTGTTTTGGAAACATATTTAACAGTGTTAGGTAAAATGAATCCATAGCTGAGATCACTGGCTTAATGTGAGACACTGTGTCAATAGTTTTCTGCTAAGCATAGTCCCCTATAGAAAATGAGTTTTTCTCTCTCCTACATAGGGCTGTAATCGTCAGATTATTCAAGGGGTAAGGAAGTTCATTCTTAGCACTTGGAGGAAGGCTAGTTCTGACTGTTGGTAGAAAGACTTCCTAAGGGTAGTGCGACTCTTGAGAAAAGTAATAAGCAGCCAATGAGATTTCCTGCTGCAAAGGACACTTGAAGCATCTACCTTGACGTTTCTTAGTGGGAAAATAGGAGATGAATATTGCATCTTTACTATGTCCTACATGCTATGGTTGACACATTACAACCCTATATCATTTCATTTTTCAAACCACCATGATGTAAGAACAACAGGAATAATGAACAGTTTTTAAGCGCCTTTCAGGCCCTATTACAAGAAATTACCTGTTTAATTCTCACAGCAGCTCTATGTGATAACCTAACTCAGAGATGAAGAAAAGAGATTGAATTTAAAAGTTTTACCACAGATATAGATCTTGTAAGTGGTAAAACCACGATTTTACTTCCTGATTATAGGCTCTTCACCCCAAGCTACCCCACCTCTTCATTAGGCCCCTTTTATTATCCCCTTTAATTATCCCCTTTTATTTTAGTGGTACTGAAGTTCCTAAGTAATGCACCCCATGTCACACAACTCAGAAGGAGAGGAGGTAGAATTTGAACTCAAAGCCATCAACCATTAGTCCCACTCCCTTTGCCTTGTTAACTTTGCATGAGAGTCTCCACAGCAAGCTTCCTAAGGATGTTGTGAAGGAGAAGGCCATTTCAGGGTAGATTTGTGTGTGTTTTCCCCTACTTTTCTCAACCTATGACCTCAGGGTGCCTAGCTGGCGCAGTCAGTTGAGCATCTGACTTTGGCTCAGGTCATCATCTCAGGGTCCATGAGCTCGAGTCGTGCATCAGGCTCTGTGCTGACAGTTCAGAGCCTGAAGCCTGCTTCGGATTCTGTGTCTCCCTCTCCCTCTGCCCTTCCCACACTCATGCTATGTCTCTGTCAAAAATAAATAAACATTAAAAAAATTTAAACTTATGACCTCATTGCTACTTCCAATACCATGTCCTAACCAATGACTTCTTCATATTCCAACAAAGATCTCATCCATGATACTTCCTATGAAGCTCTTCTTGACTCTTCTTTTAATGCCTAACTTTTCTTCTAATTTTTTTTTATGTTTTATTTTATATTTGACAGAAAGAGAGAGAGAGAGAGAGTAAGAGAGACAGTGCACGCACAGATAAGCAGGGGAAGGGCAGAGAGAGGGAGACACAGAATCCAAAGTAGGCTCCAGGCTCTGAGCTGTCAGCACAGAGCCCAATGCCGGGCTCGAACTCACGGACCGCAAGACCATGACGTGAGATGAAGTCTGACGCTCAACACACTGAGCCACCCAGGCGCCCCATAATGCCTAACTTTTCTTCTATGTCTTTTATAACCCTCTCACTTATTATCTTATCTCCCTCTCTTTAACAATTGCTATTTACCTAAGCCCATTATTCAGCAGGCTAACAAACCATTTATTACGGAGTATTTAACCTTACCACCATATGTTTATTCCTACCCTTCTAATTTAATTCCACTATGAATAAAATCCAGATTCTCTTTATCTATAGTAAAATGAAAGATAATCAAAATATTCTAGCTGGCAGAAAGGGTCAATCAGCCTTTTTTTTTTTTTTGCACGGTCATGGTGCTTGGTAGGTCAATATTCTTTGTTAGGAATCATAAATGTTGCTGACACTTAAAGACAGTGTTACTTTTAGGAATCAGCATCCCTGGATGAGGCCATATGAAGTTACCTTCAGCAAGAGCCTTCTTAACCTCTTAGATGGCTTGGGTAATATGCAGTCAAGCAAGAATGAGATCTTACTTAGACACACATAAACATGCAACAATACACACACACCTAAAAGAATTTGTTTAAAAATGTATAAAACATGTATTGTTCATCATAGTTTTTCATTTAACGATACATAGGCACTTATATTTCTCTTCATGCTTCTAAACAGCTAAAATCTTTTTTCTTTTCAAACAGAAAAAATATCATTATGAATATTGAGTTATCAGGACCAGTTCATACTCTGAAGTCACAAGCATGTACCTTGACCCTAACAGAAGAGGGAAGGCATAGAAGAGAAGGGTAGTCAGAGAAGAGTTTTCTCACAACACTATAGGGGTTTTAGATTCCTGGTATTTGAACTTTCTTACTTTTGGTTTCTCCCTTTGAAGTCACTTCTGCTTTGGGGCAGATGCAAGCTAAACCTGTGGTGGGAACTGGAGATTCTGCAGTAAATACACCAGGTATATGGCAGCTGTTGAAGAGGAGTTAAGATAGCAGAGAACTAGGGCGACCGGGATTTCCCTAGTCACTCAAACACAGCTATATTGAGGTCACAGCACTTGTAACACCCAGGAAATCAATGTGTGGAGTGACAGAAGGATCTCCCACAGGTGGAGGGAAACAGCTCGGTGGGACACAGGTGCATGTATGTGAACTGGGGGAGGTAAAACAGCATAGCCACGGAGGGGAGGCAACCCTGTCTGTGGAGAGACAAAAGGGAAAGACAAAGAGGCTGTGGGATTGCGGTATTGTGCTAGCACAGGAGAAAAACTTCTCTGGAACATAGACTGGGGAACGAGCAATATGGAAAGTACTGGTTTCTACTTTGCAAACGGTTTCTGGAGCTGAAGATCAGGGTTTTTAAAAGCGCACAACTTTCTCCAGACTAGAGCCAGGCTGTGTGTCAATGCCTGAGAGGGGAGCCATTACCTGGGTGTGGTAGTGATCTCAAGGGCACATTCAGAGAGAACAGTCTCCCCTTCCTCGAGTACTGTGGGAAGAGAGATTATTGCCTCCCCAAGGACAAGAGGCCATTCAGGCAACAGCCAAAGGCCCTGCAGCAGCAGGGTTGGGTGGCACTACACTAGAACAGGGTCCAGGTGGTGCAGGGCCCCTTAAGATATCAGGTCCTGAATTCCAGCTGAGCACCTAGGAGGCACAGGAGACGGCAAGCGGGGCCCATTCTACTCTCTGAGGCCCGCCTGAACAGCACGATGGGAGTCACCCAGTCTGGGGAGGAGACACTGCAGTGTTGCCATTTTTCTCCCCATCACCAACATGGTGGGGCTTCAGGGAACAGCACAGCGGCCCCCAGGGGAGGTGGGACCCACCTCCACCACACCTTCCCCTCTATGCCTGGCAACTGCTTATCCACTGGAGCATGACTGACACTGAGTGAACCAGATGGCCTCCCTCCAGAACAGCAAAGCCACTGGTCCCAGGCACCATCAGACAACTGACTTGCGGTTTGGTATGTTAATCTGTTTCTCTCTCTTTTTTTCTCTTTTCTTTCCTTCTCTTTTCTCTTATTTTTCTTTCTACCATCTTATTTTTTCCTTTGGAATCAGGCTCATAGTCTCTGATTTCGTTTTTGGTCCCTTCTTCTTCCTCCTCCGCCTCCTCCTCCTTCTGTTCTTCTTCTTCTTTCTTCTCCTTCTCCTCCTTCTTTTTCCTTTCTCTGTTTTGTTGAACAGGCATTTTTACTGTATTCTTTTTACACCTTTACAATATCTCCTTCTTTATTTTGCTTTTTCTTTCTCTGGATTAGGCCTTATAGTTTCTTTGATACTCTGCTTGTTTTCTCCCCCCGCCCTTTCATTTTTCTCTTTGTATGGGATCAGTTTCCCTGCCCTTTCCATTTCTTCCAGGGTTACTTCAATGAACAAATCAAAGGACACCTGGTGGAAGGTCCAAACAATCCACCACTGTAAGCAAGGAAGACCTTTGCAGAGGACTAACCAGTGTGAGAGAGGAGCCAAATGTGCAACAACAGATTACATACAACACACCCCCAAAAACACCTCCTGAGGGGCCAGGCCGTGGACAGTGTATGACCCCTTTTTAATATAGTAGTGCTCACAGGTACAGGACACATGGCAAGCTATTGAAACATGTAAAAGACAGAAAACTGGCCAAAATGATCAAGGGGAGGAATTCTCCTCAAAAGAAAATCCAGGAAGAAATGACAGCCAGGGAATTGCTCAAAACAGATATAAACACTATATCTGAACTGGAATTTAAAATGACAGTCATAAGACTAATAGCTGGGCTTGAAGAAACATAGACAAGAGCAGTGAACCTACTGTTGCAGAGACAGAAGGCCTAAGAAATAGTCATGATGAATTAAGAAATGCTATAAATGAGATACAAAATAAACCACGGTGACAGCAATGAAGGAAGAAGCAGAGGAGCGAATAGGTGAAATAGAAGATAAAATTATGGCAAATGATGAAACTGAAAAAAAGAGGGAAAGGAAATTACTAGATCACAAGAGGAGAATAGAGACCTAAGTGATTCAATGAAATGATATCCTTATCATAGGAGTTCCAGAAGAAGAAGCCAGAGAGAAAGGGGCAGAAGTTTTTTTTTTTTTTTAATTTTTTTTTCAACATTTATTTATTTTTGGGACAGAGAGAGACAGAGCATGAACGGGGGAGGGGCAGAGAGAGAGGGAGACACAGAATCGGAAACAGGCTCCAGGCTCCGAGCCATCAGCCCAGAGCCTGACGCGGGGCTCGAACTCATGGACCGCGAGATCGTGACCTGGCTGAAGTCGGACGCTTAACCGACTGCACCACCCAGGCGCCCCAAGGGGCAGAAGTTTTATTTGAGCAAATTATAGCTGAGGACTTCCCTAATCTGGGAAAAGAAACAGGCATCCACATCTACGAGGCATGGAGAACTTCTTTCAAAATCAACAAAAACAGGTCAACACCACAACATATCATAGTGAAGCTGGCAAAATACAAAGATAAAGAGAGAATTCTGAAAGCAACTAGGGACAAGTGGACCTTAACCTACAAGGGTAGACACATAAGGGTAGTAGCAGATCTGTCCATTGAAACTCAGCACACCAGAAGGGAGTGGCAGGAAGTAGTCAACGGACTGAAAAGGAAAAATATGCAACTGAGAATCCTTTATCCAGCAAGGCTATAATTCAGAATAGGAGAAATAAAGGCTTCACCAGACAAAAACTAAAGGAGTTCATCACCACTATGCCAGCCCTGGAGGAGATCCTAAGGGGACTCTACGAGTGGAAAGCTGCCAAGATTACAAAGGACCAGAGACATCACCACCAACATGAAACCTACGGACAACACAATGATACTAAATCATATCTTTCAATAATCACTCTGAATGTAAATAAACTAAAAGCCCCAAAAGACATAGGGTATAGGAATGGATAAAAAAGACAAGATCCATCTATATGTTGCCTGCAAGAGACTCATTTTAGACCTGAGGACACCAGTAGATTGAAAGTGAGGGGATGGAGAACCACCTATCATGCTACTGGGCTTCAAAAGAAAAGCAGAATAGCCATACTTATATCAGACAAACCAGATTTTATTAAAAAAAATTAACGTTTATTCATTTTTGAGAGACACAGAGAGATAGAATATGAGTGGGGGAGATGGCAGAGAGAGAGGGAGGAAAAGAATCCAAAGTGGGTTCCAGACTCAGAGCTGTAAAGCAAAGAGCATGATGCAGGGCTCAAAACCATGAACTGTGAGATCATGACCTGAGCCAAAGTCAGATGCTTAACAGATTAAGCCAAACAGGTGCCTTGAGACAAACCAGATTTTAAAACAAAGACTGTAATAAGAGATGAAGAAGGGCATTATACCATAATTAAGAGGTCTATCCATCAAGAAGAGCTAACAATTGTAAATGTTTATGCCTTCAACAGGAAAGCATCCAATTATATAAATCGATTAATCATAAACATAAATAAATGTATAGATAATAATATCATGATTGTAGGGGACTTTAATACTTCACTTACAACAATGGACAGATCATTGACAGAAAATCAATAAGGCAACAAGGGTTCTGAATTTCACAGAGGACCAGATGGACTTAACTGATATATTTAATATATCTTAAGTCCTTAAGATATATTTAGTATCTGCTAAATTGGAGTATTTTAATACTCCACTTACACCAATGGACAGATCATAGGCAGAAAATCAATAAAGAAACAAAGGCTCTGAATCACACATTGGGCCAGATGAGCTCAACAGATATATTCAGAACTTTTCATCCAAAAGCAGCAGAATACACATTCTTCTTGAGTGCACATAGATCATCATCCAAAATAGATCACATAGGGTCACAAAACAGCCCTCAAGAAGTATAAAAGGAATGAGATCATACTGTGCATAGATCACAACACTATGAAACATGAAATCACCCACAAGAAAAAATTTAGAAAGCCCCCAAATACATGAAGGTTAAAGAACATCCTACTAAAGAATGAATGGGTCAACCACTCATTAAAGAAGAAATTGAAAAATATATGGAAGCAAATGAAAATGGAAACATGACAGTCCAAACCCTTGGGGTGCAGCAAAGGCCATCCTAAGAGGAAATACATTGCAATTCAGGTCTACCTCAAGAAGCAAGAAAGGTCCCAACTACACAACCTAACTTAACACCTAAGGGAACTAGAAAGGCAGTAGCAAAGAAAGCCTAAAGCCAGCAGAGGAAGACAAATAATGAAAATTAGAGCAAAAATAAACAATACAGAATAAAAACAAAACAAAACAGTAGAACAGATCAATGCATCGAAGAGTTGGTTTTTTGAAAGAATAAACAAAACTGATAAACCCCTAGCCAGACTTCTCATAAACAAGAGAGAACTGAAAGACAAAATCATGAATGAAAGAGGAGAGATCACAACCCAAGCCAGAGAAATACAAACAATTATTAGAGAATATTATGAAAAACTATATGCCAACAAACTGGATAATCTGGAAGAAATGGAAAAATTCCTGACACTCACTCAGTAGCAAAACTCAAAAGAAAAGAAATAGAAAATGTGAACAGACACAGAAACAGTAAAGAAGTTGAACAGGTTATCAAGAATCTCCCAAAAAATAAGAGTCCAGGGACAGATGGCTTCGCAGGGGAAAACTACCAGACATTTAAAGCAGAGTTAATATGTATTCTTCTCAAGCTCTACTAAAAAATAGAAAAAGAAGGAAAGCTTTCAGATTCATTCCATGAAGCCAGCATTACCTTCCTTCCCAAACCACACAAAGACCTCACTAAAAAGGAGAATTACAGGCCAATATCCCTGATGACCATGGATGCAAAAATTCTCAACAAGATACTAGCAAAAAAATTCAACAGTATATTAAAATAATTATTCACCATGATCAATTGGGATTAATTCCTGGGCTGCAGGACTGGTTCAATATTCACAAATCAATCAACAAGATACATCACATTAATAGAAGAAAGGATAAGAACCACATGATCCTGTCAATAGATGCAAAAAAAGCATTTGACAAAATAGAGCATCCTTCCTGAATAAAAACCCACAAGAAAGTTGGTATAGAAGGAACATAGCTTTACATCATAAAAGCCATATATGAAATGCCCACAGCTAATATCATCCTCAGTTGGGAAAAAGTGAGAGCTTTTCCCCAGAGATCAGGAACATGACAGGGATGTCCACTCTCACCACTCTTGTTTGACATAGTGTTGGAAGTCCTAGTCTCAGCAATAAGACAACAGAATGAAATAAAAGGAATCTAAATTGGCAAAGAACCTCCAGTCTTCATAGATGACGTGATAGTCTACATGGAAAACTCAAAAGCCTCCACCAAAAAAATGCGAGAGCTGATACGTGAATTTAGCAATGTTGCAGGATATAAAATCAACGTATAGAAATCAGTTACATTTCTTTTTTTTTTTTTAATTTTTTTTTCAACGTTTATTTTTATTTTTGGGACAGAGAGAGACAGAGCATGAACAGGGGAGGAGCAGAGAGACAGGGAGACACAGAATCGGAAACAGGCTCCAGGCTCTGAGCCATCAGCCCAGAGCCTGACGCGGGGCTCGAACTCACGGACCGCGAGATCGTGACCTGGCTGAAGTCGGACGCCCAACTGACTGCGCCACCCAGGCGCCCCTGAAATCAGTTACATTTCTATATACCAATAATGAAGCAACATAAAGAGATATTGAGGAATAAATCCCACTTACAATGCACCAAGAAACATAAAATGCCTAGAAATAAACCTAACTAAAGAGGTAAAAGATCTTTACACTAAAAACTATAGAAAGATTATGAAAGAAATTGAAGAAGACACAAAGAAATGAAAAAAAAAAACATTCCATGCTCATGGATTGGAATAACAAATATTGTTAAAATATTGATACTACCCAAAGCAATCTACACATTCAATGCAATCCCAATCAAAACAGCACCAGTATTGTTCACAGAGTTTGAACAAACAATCCAAAAATTTGTATGGAACCACAAAAGACCCCAAACAGCCAAAGTAAAAACAGAATCATGTACCTCAGGTAGGTTTTAACTTTTCTTTTACAGTAAAACATTTATGTGAATGTTTTATCAGTGATTAAAACCCACCAGGTTCACACACACACATTTCATATATTTATCAGTTGAGGTTAGCAGTGACAGAAGCAGATTCCTTCTCTACTTCAAAGATACCCAGTTTGACCATTTGTTTCCCCAAGAGTACTTCTCAGGATTGAGAATATAAATCCACGTATCCACATCTGTAAATTGAGCTTTTTTCAGTTCACATAAGTTCTGTTGACATTTTTCATGGGATAGCATTAATGGATTCTTATATAGTTGGAACTGTTCAATACTTTTGTACAGAGACAAGGCATTGCTCTCTGGAACTCTAGTTGTGCTATGTAGTCTTTAAGAAAACAATGCCACTTTTTCTGCTTAGATGGAGTTGGCATGTGTCAAGAAGCCTTGATCAACTTCCATATAAATTATCCAAGAAAGTAATATTGGTATGATAAATGAAACACTTCAGATATATACAGAAGCATACATATTTTAGACATTGTTGCTTTCACAAGATTTTAATAAAGTTTTTAATGTTTATTTTTGAGAGCGAGCGAGCACAAGTCGGGGAGAAGGAGAGAGAGGGGGACAGAGAATCTGAAGTGGGCTCTGTGCTGACAGCAGAGAGCCTTATGGGGGACTCAAAATTACAAACCATGTGATTATTACCTGAATCAAAGTCAGATGCTCAACTGACTGAGCCATCCAGGCACCCTAACAAGATCTTGACATCCTATTATTTACGAGTATAATGCAAATGTTAGTGTGTGTCTGTGTAAAGACAGAGGGATTAGAAAGCTAGTCAGGTCCTTTATTCATATCAACACTTACCAGAAAACAATAAAATTATGTGTTTTCTTGTACCATCCTATTCTTCGTTTCTCAGAGATAAAGCAAATTAGAGAAAGAGAGGCAGTTTAATAAATATGCTTTTGCCAGGTCTTGCAAAAGAAACTAACAAAGAAAATATCTGGAGGAAAAGACCAAAGCATGTAATTTCTGTAACCACAGGAGATCTTTTCATTAGCCTCCTCTTTGGTTCTTAATAGTTTTCCAGATGCATCTGGGGACTGGTATGATGATTATTTCTGTACAATTGCTCTATCTCTTTAATGATACACAGAAGTTCAATCTGACAGAGAAAAGAGAAAAATTCTATCTAATCTGCTTTCAGTTATGATAAAGCCATCAATGATAATGTTATGCTAAAATAAAATTGGATTCCAGGTACCTTTTAAGTATTTGAGACATTTCAAACACCACCGAAACCCTAATAATTAGCTCCAAGCAACTCTTGCTTACCTGCAAGGATCAGTAAATGCTTAGGGAGACCTAGCAACTCCTTCTCCTATTGGTGCTAATGAAGTATGAAATAGACTAATTTTATCTTACTTCTCTGCCAGTTTTTTTTTTTTTCTACTATAGAGTGTAAGGACAATTCTCTCCGTACCAGTTCTCCTTCTTTCCAAATTTCTCATAAGGAAACACAACCAAGGACAGCACCACCACCAACACTAACGTCATTGTATCTACATAAACTTCATCATTCTACACATATTGAGACTAGCTTCATCCAACTTTGTCTCTCCCCAGTATCTTCTCCACACTGACGTCTGTTTGACCATTTTACCTAAAACTCATAAATTTTGGTCTAAAAATGAAAAACAAACCATTCATGGCCCACGAGGCCTCTGTATAGCCTGACTCCTGCCTATTTTCAGAGCCATGTTCAGCATGATCATCATTATACTCTGGCTGCTCTAATCACAGTGTCTTTCATCCATTTCCTCATCTTCTCCATGCTCTCTTTGGGGCCATTTCACAGTCTGTTCCCTCTTTTTGAAGCAATCTTACCTATATTCTTCACTTTAGTGACTTCTATTTTTATTTAGATCTCATTTCACTTCTCACCTTTGTAGAAATACTACCCTTCTTATTAACATGAACGTGAGTTGGAGGTAAGTTGAACACTCTTGGATTATTATAGGCAAAATAGGATCAATTTTATACTTTCATATGCTATTCCTACCACTAGGTCAAGTTATCTTATACATTCCTATGTCATCATAAAGAACTTAATATCAATTATTTCATTATAATATTTATGTATTTATTTGATATATGATTAATGTGTATCTGCATGATTAGACTGATGAATAGAGGGGTAATTCCATATAGAACATGCCGTATATGGCATGCAATACATATATCACAGAGTATTAAATGCTACAGAACATTGTTGTAACAGGTAATGTCTAATATATTACATTTATTATTTTCTTTATTCTCCACCCAAAACTGGTACCGCTAGCTATGATTACAACACGTTATAGTTGATTGATAAAAATAGCATACTGAAAGCAAGTAATAAAACTTTTTTGGGGGCGCCTGGGTGGCTCAGTCGGTTAAACATCCGACTTTGGCTCAGGTCATGATCTCGCAGTCCGTAAGTTCAAGCCCCACGTTGGGCTCTGTGCTGACAGCTCAGAGCCTGGAGCCTGCTTCGGATTCCGTGTCTCCCTCTCTCTCTGACCCTCCCCTGTTCATTCTCTCTCTGTCTCAAAAATAAATAAACATTAAAAAAATTAAAAACTTTTTTTAATCCATATCCACTATTCTAAGATATATCCGAGTCACTACCATCCCCTGGATTTCTGTGACCTTTTTAAAAGGTGGGGGGGAAGAGGGAGAGAAAGAGAGAGAGACAGAGAGAGACAGAGAGAGACAGAGAGAGAGAACACCTAAGGGAGGGGCAGAGGGAGAGAGAGAATCCCAAGCAGACTCCATGCCCAGCTCGGAGACTGTCCCTGGGCTCAATATCATGAACCGTGAGATCATAACCTGAGTTGAAATCAAGAGGAGGACACTTAACCAACTAAGCCACCCACGCACCCCTGTAACTGACCTTTTCTAATCTTATTAAAAAAAAAATCTCAACACAGTAACACACAGACTGTAGTTCCTAAATGTTAATTTCAATACCATCATACTTCTCTTTAAAACCCTCCAAAGCTTTCCCATCTTCCTTGTACTACAACCCCAAATCCTTGGAATCCTCCTTCAAGAAATGTCAGAATAGCCTGTAGCACATTGTTAATTTTTCAGATAACATTTATAAACTCTGCACCAAAGTTGAACTTACATACTCACACACACATACATAAAGTATTATTTGAAGGAAGGGAGACTGAAAAAAAAAAAAGAAGAAAAGAGGAAAGAGGGAAAAGAGAAGGATTTCCAAACCTAGAAAAAAAGGACATAAGGTAATTTCGTTATATGCTTTTTACCTGAGGGAAGTCCACATTGTTATGCATGTGTTGAACACAAACAGAGAAATCACAACATTACTGGACTGAGGACTAACAATACAAAGTTTGGAGATGCCAGACCAACTGCAAAGTTAGGGGAATATCTGGAAAAGTAGTACTCTACAGATTCGGGAATAGAAAATCTGAATATAAATACTGCTAAAGTCCTTGCATAACACCTATATTGTGCTTGCACGAGGGGGATGGGGAGACACCAAAGAACCAATTAAAAAGAAACAAAAACAAAAACATCTAAAATGATGAAAGCAATGCGCAGAGATTTCAGCTGCTCCTCATGGCAGAAAGACAGATTTTGAGTTTTGAGTCAGCCAAAGTGACTGGATGATAGAACAAAAATGAACAGTGTCTGACGGAAAGTGAGAGAATCCAGATTCTCTAAAACATTTTATCTACAAGGACGACAGTATGATTCAATTACTAAGCATGGGAAGAAGTAGGAAAATTTTCTTCTTGATCAAAAGAACAAAACAGTCAACAGAAACGATACCACGTTAGAATTTGTAGGAAAAAAAATCCTTTTAAAAGAGCCAACATAAATGGATTCCAATACAGAAAGAAAAGCATAGTTGTAGTGAATAAGTTGGTAAACATCATCAAGAAAAATAAACCAAAAGAATAACACAGAGTTTATTGTAGTGAAACCTACAATATTGTACAGAAACCTAAAAAAAAAAAATAATACCACATGGGCTTCAGGGCAGAACAGATGAAACAAAAAAATAAATTAACTTGAAGATATAACAAGAGAAATTATTCAAATACAAAGAAGTAAGAAAAATAAATGAAGAAAAAATAATAGGGCCTCCTACAATCGTAGGGCAATACGACAAAAATGAAAATATTTGTAACCAATTTCACAGGAAAGAAAAGAATTAATGGGGCAGACAAGAATATTACAAGAAGTAGAGGCCTTAAATTTCTAAAATTTGATGGAACACAAACATACATTAAAAAAAGTCAGGGGGCGTCTGGGTGGCTCAGATGGTTAAGGGTCTGACTTCCGCTCCTATGATGTCACAGTTCACGAGTTCGAGCCCCACATCGGGCTCTATGCTGACAGCTCAGAGCCTGGAGCCTGCTTCATTCAGATCTTGTGTCTCCCTCTCCCTCTCTCTCTCTCTCTCTCTCTCTCTGCCCCTCCCTCGCTTGCATTCCCTCTCTCTCTCAAAAATAAGCGTTAAAAAAAGTCAGGAAACATGAAACAGAATCAATACAATAAAAACAAAATTTAGTCACAGCAGAGTCAAAACGATGAAAACCAAGATAAACATAAATTTTAGGAGAGAGACTTTTCAATAAATAGTGCAGGAAAAAATAAAAATCAATACTTCAAAATAAAATTCAATCTGAATCTTTTATCTTATGCATGCTTTTTATTCAAAATAGATTATAGATCTAAAATTTGCCTGTATAGAAATTTTAGAAAAGATTGTAAAAGAAAATATTAATGACCTTGGCCTAGGCTGAGACTTCTTAGACATACCACAAAAGACCTATAACAAATTGTTAAGTTGAACTTCATAATAATTAAAACCCTTCACTATATGAAAGGCTGTTAAAGATGTAGAATGAAGTTGCTGACCATGAAACAAATATTTGCAAAACATGTTGCCAAGAAAAGACCTGTTTTCAGGCTACAAAACAATAAAAACAAAAACAAAAACTCTATACATTCAACAGTGAGAAAGCAAACAAACAGAATACTGAACAAAATCATTTAGAAAATGGGCTAATGACTTCTTAAACACTTCACCAAAGAATATATGAAAATGGCAAATAAACACATGAAATATATGTTTAACATTTTTAGACTTTAGGAAAATTCAAATTAAAAACACAATGAGGTATCACTACAGGCTTACTCAAATACTAAAACAAAAATGCAGTTGCTAATACTAAACGGTAGTGAGGAGGCAAAGATAGCAGGTCTTTTGTACTTTGCCGGGGTGATTGTCAAGTGGCACAACCTCTCTGGAAGTCTGATTTGCAATTTCTTTAACAGATAAACACTCTGTCTCAGCAATTTTACTCCTGAGTTATGTACTCTAGAGAAATCAAAAACCTGAACATGACTATTCACAGAAGCTTCATTTTTAATATACGTAAATGGAAACAATTCAAATGTCCTTGAACAGGTGTATGTTTAAACAAGCTCTGGTATATCCATACAGTGGAGTACTTGTCAACAATAAAAAGGTTCACACTATTAATGTGTAGGACTTTGGATGGATCTTAAGGACATTGTACTGAAAAGAAAAAAGCCAACTTCAAAAGGCTGCATACTGTATACTTTCTTTCATGTAACATTTTCACTGTGACAAACTACAGAAATGGGAAGTTAGATGCAGAAAAACAGAGAAACATGGACCAAAATAATGATGGAAGGAACCTAAAAGTTACTCTAGAATTCCTAAACTCAGAAGCAGTGTATGGATTTCCCTGAAATGGGTCAAGATATAGAATTGTTTATAAAAATGCAATCTAGTAATATCCAGATACTATAGTATGAAATAGATCAATACCACAGAATGACATGGAGGTAGCCATTTGGGCTGAGGTAAGACACTGAAGATCAGCCACCACGTCTTTCTGCAACCTAGCTATATTTTTGAAATGAGAAAGCGTATTGTAAACTTAAATGAGAAAAGGAGGAGAGCAGAAACCACCAGATCATTCCAACACCTTAAGCCAGTGTCTCAAGACTCATTGACTTCAAGACCCAAAAGAGAGAAGAGATGTCCTTTTGAGGCAGCAGACATAATGAAACAGATGACAGAAGTTTTTGATCAAATAATCGATTCCTTCTTTCTTTTCCTTTAGGATATAACTAACTAGTAAGTAGCTTCCTCCATTCAAAATGCCACAACATAGGACCTTTGGAGAGATCATGTTTTCTCTGTCAGTTGTTGTGCGTGCGTGTGTGTGTGTGTGTGTGCGCACGCATTCATGCACATGCATGCTTTGTATTCTCAATGTATGACTGATGAAAGTGACTGTTTGCTAATATAGGACGGTTACCGCAGATGTGGGTCAGAGGATTAAAACCACATGTAGGATCAGGAGAAAACGTACATCAAGTGATGAACACCAAAATCTTTCAAACAAGTTGTGCAAGATAAAAAGTTTTATCACTTAATAGAACGAGACAATCAAAGAGTTACAGGAAATGAATAACTGCATGGAATTCAGAGAAAATTATTACATTCTTTACTTCGAATTCTGTTCAGTCTGAAATTAATATGGGTAACTGGCTTTCTTTTGATTACTGTTAGCATGGTAGATTTTTCTTTGGCCATTTACTTTTAATCTGTATGTCACTTTATATTTAGAGTGAGTTTCTTGACAAAATATAGTGGGCTTGTGTTTTTTTTACTGTGTATACTCTGACACCTTCTGTCTCTTCATTGGTACATTGACATTCAAAGTGATTACTGATATAGTTGGATTAAGATCCACCATATTCACTACGGTTCTCTGTTTACTGCCCTTGTTCCTTATTCCTATTTTTGTCTTCCACTTTTTTCTGCCTTTTTAAAATTTTAATTGAGCATTTTATGCGATTCTACTTTCTCTCTTTTGTTAGTATATTAGGTATTTTCTCAATTTTTTTTCTTTACTTATTTTACAAATGTCCCTAGTGCTTGCAATACACACTCACAGCTAATGAAAACTAACACAAGTCCACTTTCAAATAACATATCATGTCAAGGGTAGTGTAACCTTATTAAGTACCTTATTAGTAACAAAACAAGCCTATCTCCTTCCTACTGTCTGCCTTCATTGCAGTTCCTGTCACTTACACATAAGCATATATAGATACACACACAAGCATACATAATTGAATACACTGTTGCTATTACTTTTTGCTATTATTATTTTAGAAGAAACTTGTTTGTTATTAACAAGAAAACGATGTTTTACTTTGCCTTTCCTTATTCCTTTTTTGATGCTCTTCCTTTTTCATGTAGATCTGAGATTCTGACCCATGTTATTATCCTTCTGTCTAAAGAACTTCTTTTAACATTTCTTTCAAGGCAGGTCTACTGGCAACAAATTCTTCAATTTTTGTTTGCTTAAGAGAGTCTTCATGTTTCCTTCATTTTCAAAAGATAACTTGGCAGGATAAAGAATTCTAGTGTGGTATTTTTGTTTATTGGTTGGTTGGTTGGTTTTCTCTTAATACATTTAGTGTTTCACTCTACTCTCTTCTGCCTTGGTTTCTGAGGAGAAATCAGAGATAACTCTTATCTTTGCTTCTCTATAAATAAGCTGCTTCCCCTCCCCTCACCCCTGACTTCTTTCAAGATGTTTTCTTTACATTTGATTTTCTGAGGTTTGGACAGGACATACTTACATGTAGTTTTTGGGCACTTACCTACCTGGTGTTCCCCGAACTCCTGGATCTTTGGTTTGGTGTCTGATATTAATGCGGGAATTTTCTGTTATTATTGTCTGAAATATTGCTTCGATTCTTTTCTCTCTTCTTCTTCTGGTATTCCTGTTATTCATGTTACACCTTTTATAGTTGCCCATAGTCCTTGGATAGCTTGCTGTGGGTATTTTTGTTTCTCTTTGCTTTTTTAGTTTTAGGAGTTTTTACTGCCATATATATTATTAAGCTCAAAGATCTTTTCCTCTGCCATGTCCAATGTATGAATAAGCCTATCAAAGGCATTCTTGGGTGCCTAAGTGGCTTACTTGGTTGAGCATCTCTTGATTTCAACTCAGTTCATAATATCATGGTTTGTGGGATCGAGACCCATGTCAGGCTCTGCAATGACAGCCCGGAGCCTGCTTGGGATTGTCTCGCTCCTTGTCTCTCTGTGCCCCCCTCCCCAAACCCCCACCAAAATAAAGAAATAAACATTTTTTTAATGTTTATTTGTTTTTGAGAGAGACAGAGACACAATGTGAGTGGGTTAGGGCAGAGAGAGAGGGAGGCACAGAATCCAAAGCAGGTTACAGGCTCCGAGCTGTCAGCACAGAGCCCAACACAGGGCTTGAACTCACAAGCTGTGAGATCATGACCTGAGCTGAAGTCGGCTGCTCAACTGACTGAGCCACCCAGGCACCCCGAAATAAACATTTTTTAAGAGGCATTCACTTCTGTTACAGTGGGGTTTTTTAGCTCTAGCATTTTATTCTGATTCTCTCTTATAAATTCTGTCTCTGTGCTTACATTTCCAATCTATTCTTGATGTTGCCTTCTTTTTCCATTAGTCTTTAGCATATCAGTCTAGTTGAAAAAAAAATTTTTTTTTCGATAATCCCAACATCCCTGCCATATCTGACTCTGGTTTTGATGGTTCTGAGATGCTTCATGCTGCAAACTGTGTTTTGTCTGTTTGTACTTTAGAATATCTTAATTTTTTTTTACTTTATTTGTGTGTGTGTGCGCGCACATGTGTGTGGTAATCCAGATATGATAGACCTGACACTGGTTCCTGTGGAAGTTTCTGCTCTGGTAAATGGTGATTATTTGCATCTTCCTGTCTCTTTCTCCAATTCGGAGGACAGCAGTGTGATCTGTGACTTCACTTCTTTGACAGATCTAGAAAGGGTTTTTGCTTTCTTTTCAGTTAGTTCATCATTTTACTTGTTAGGATGGAGTGACAACTTTCAAGTTCCTTACATGCTGGCTATATGGTTTTATTTTTACTTGATTATCACTATTCCTACTGGTTTAATCAATTTTACCATTTACCATCCAACTTTTAGCTTTGTTAATTTTCTCTATCATTTGTTGTCTATTAATTTGTTCTTGTCATTAATTTTCTTCCTTCTACTTACTTCAGATTTAATTTGCTCCTTTTTATAGCTTCATAAAGTAGAAACTTACATCAATGATTTTAAACATTTCTTCTTTTCTACTGTGAACAATTTCAAGCTCTAAATTTCCCTCTAAGCACTCACTACTTAGCCACATTCCACAAGTTGTAAATACATTCTATTTTCATTATTATTGTCCTCAAAATAGTTCCTAATTTATCTCATTACTTCTTCTTTATACCATCATTTATTTAGCAGGACGTTCTTCCTTTTCCAAATGTTTTAGGCTTTCCTGTTTATTGCATTAATATAGATTTCTAGTTTAATTCAATTTTTGTCAGACAGCATACTGTAAGCTTACAATAGCTTGACATTTCCTGAGACATATCAATGTGGCCTACCATCAACACTGTCTGGTTATCATTCCATTGCATTTGAAAAGAATGTACATTCTTCATCACCTGGGTGAAATGTCAGTTATGTAAACATGTTTGATACTGTTCATTTTTACTTATTTTTTTGGGTAGTTGCCCAAGTAATTACTGAGAGAGGGATGTTAACATCTCCACATCTGATTATAGATCTATCTATTGAACCATTTAGCTTTGCCAGCTTTTCTTTATGTACTGTTAAACACTGAGCTTTCTGGACCTTTGGTTGGGCATCTGCTGTTAATGTTGGAAAACCTCTCTCACTACTCCTTGACACATTTCAGAGGAATTACATCTTGCTTCTGAGGCAAGGATTCTAGGTCAACATTCAAGTTCGTTCCAACCTTCTTGGGATCCAAATTTCTCTGTTTTTTAAAGACCATTTTTATTTACCATTGATAACTGTGCATTCCACTTTCCCTAATTTTACTGATATTAAAACATTATTTTCTATTCTGTTGTGCTGTTTTTTTTCCGTATATTCTGATGATAGTGCTATTATTGTTGTTGGTTGTGCTGCATTATAAAGGAGACAAAAGTAAAAATACCTTCATGCTGTCATGTTTAACTGAATAAGCAGTCCTAACATTTTTAAAAATACACTCTTTCGGTCTATTCTCAAAGCAGCCTTCAGCAAAAGGTATAGTTAATCTCATTTTGCTCTTAAGAAAGCTGAAACATGCCAAAATACATCATCAGGAAATGAAAGAGGAGGTGCTTGTACTAGAACATGTCTGACTACAAAGCCATTAAAGCATATTATGCTAAATAATAATTAGAAAGGATCAATAGAATCAAACACTATACAAATGTTTTGTGGGTTTTTATATGATGATAGAACTGCCAAGTCCTGATGATATGGGTGTTTGGAGTTTGCAAAAGGAAACCATTGATTCTCAAAGTGCAACACTGTTATCTAAGAACTTCTCCCCCTGCACCGTAACTATGAAATAACACTTTTTCAGGATGCATAAACATTTGTGATATGTCCCATATTAGAGGGAACATTGAGATAGCATGTTTGCATTCAATTCTTTGGACAGTACTTAGATATTCTGTAATGACACCAAATCTACCTTTTCACAAGACTTTTTTTTTTTCCGCACAATGTATCTCTTTTGTCAGTAATTTAATTTTGTCTCTTGATAAATTAGAAACAATATGCCATTAGTTAGTAATTATTCATCATGAGTTTAAGAAAATACACTTTAAAAAAGTATTTTCGGGGCGCCTGGGTGGCGCAGTCGGTTAAGCGTCCGACTTCAGCCAGGTCACGATCTCGCGGTCCGGGAGTTCGAGCCCCGCGTCAGGCTCTGGGCTGACGGCTCAGAGCCTGGAGCCTGTTTCTGATTCTGTGTCTCCCTCTCTCTCTGCCCTTCCCCTGATCATGCTCTGTCTCTCTCTGTCCCAAAAATAAATAAACGTTGATAAAAAAGTATTTTCCCTATTCAAATTTGTAGGTATTTTTAGCATTATGAGAGTAAGTTTGAATCATATGGTAAGCTGTTCATATCCAAAAATTGTGCCTTTCATAAAATTAATCCTACTGGTATATTTGGAGATCACAGTGAATCAAAAATGATATAACATATTCTTAACAATATACTTGCTGTTTATACTTAGGTGTTTGCAAAAGATGTGAAGATTAGCAGTTATAATTTTTTAAATGTATCTTTTCTCTACTTCTGAAAGAATTCTAGGAATGAAACTTATTAATAGTTAATTATGGCATGGAATCAAATACATAACTTTAGAACATAAGCTATAAATTTAAAAAATTGCCCAAAGGGTTTAATTATATAAATGCGATATTTATATTTTGCATCACTCCCATTTAATGTTTTGTTGGAGATAGTGGTACAGAAATCTCCTTTTCATAATCGAAAGCCAACAATTCTGGTAACATCACAAAATCAATCTCCTTTATTTCTACTCACCCTCTAAGTTTTGCCATTTATTTTTTTAATTTTTTTGTTGGTTATTTATTTTTGAGAGAGAGAGAGAGAGCATGAGCGGGGCAGGGAGAGAGACACAGGGGACACAGGGTCCGAAGTGGGCTTAGCGCTGATAGCAAAGAGCACGATGCAGGGCTTGAACCCACCAACCTCAAGATCATGACCTGAGCCAAAGTCATCACTTAACCGAATGACCCACCCAGATGCCCTTAAGTTTTGCCATTTAGATTTGCAAGGATTCAATGACTTTCCCTTGTACAACACTTAAGATAGCTGAAAACACACCTCTTCTCCCTCTTCTCATGGTTTTACTCTGACATCTTTCCAACCGGGAGCACAGATGTAGTTAGAACAGTAACATTTGGAGGGTTAGTGTTAGAACTAGGTATTTATTTTTTGTTCTCTTTGAAAACAGTACTCCAGGGATCACTGCCTTTTTAGCCCTTTTAAGTTTTTCTCCACCTGTTATTAGGATGGTGGATGGTGTCATATTTGTCAAAAGCAAAAAATCTTGAGAATACTGATTCCTTCAATACCACGAACAATTAGAACCACTTACCATTTTAACAAGTGGTTATCAACTCAGCTATGTTAGGTTTGGAAGTAGGATGGAAGGTTGAGCTCCTACAAGCTTAAAGGTGAAACCAGCAGGAAAAGTACCTCACTGACTTATTTTGGTTCAACCTCATCATTAACTTTCCACACAAATTATGTCTGGGGCTACATATAAACTACATGCCAAAGGTTTCCACCACACTGGCAGTTTGAAGACTGCTCACAAAGCTAGTGTTCCTCAGTAAGTTTTGTCTGAAAGAGCAGGGACAGTGGCATGGTAGACCCGAGCTAATGGCAAAGACTAACAGGTAGAGCTAATTCAAATTTTGAGATACACCTTCTAAAGAGGGAATGTCAAAAATATTGAACACTTTTCTAGGCTTGCCTACAGGAACCCTTAAGGAGCAGAGCTGGTCACATTATAAAGGAAAATCCTTGGGTAATTTTACATCCCGTATAGCTCATCCAGTACTATTTACTACTAATAAAAGCATAATGAGTTATTGGTGAATGCTCAAGTTCAAGCCATAGAATTAGTAAAGAATAATAGTTTATTCTCCGTACAGCCTAAATGTTTTCTTTAAATTTTATTGGTAAAATACATCATGCATGATGGGGTTTTAGAAAGCACTATATCATTTAGATTCTGCTTTTAAACAGTGTATACTTTGATGTATCATAGAATCTAATAAAAATGCTAAACCAGGCCGTTAAATATTTATGTGCCGTTTGTATATTGTGTTGGGAAGGGACTTTAATTAGTTTGCTGCACAAGACAGAATCTGCATTTCCATAAGGAGAAGAAATGTTAAGATAGATGTTCTAGCCATAACTTCCTACATTGAATGTTTTTAGGTCTAATCTGGAAACTGTTCATACAGCATTACAGAAATAAGAACAAGATGGTGTAAGAGCAAGATGGTGTGTGTGTGTGTGTGTGTGTGTGTGTGTGTAATGAAAATTAATCAATGATTATACATTAGATTGTAGCGAGGCTGATGTGATGAAATCTAAGCTGCAGAACATGTGGAGGATAGTCTATGCTCTTACAAAGTAAACTTTCTCTTTAGCTGAGGGTACATTAAAAAAACCATTTCATTCCCTTACTCATGGTAGTTTGAGAATATCCCTAAGATTTCAATTATCCAATGTCTTGCATTTCCTCAGGAGGGATTCTGGAGGAAATGCAAAGAACTTTTGAGGAAGAAAGGACTGGATTCGATGAAATGCAACTCTCTCACACCTGAGCTGTGCAAACTCATGCAGGTTATTCTGTGAGCCATATCATTGCTGATGTATTGATTGGCGATACTAAGAGTTTTCATGGAGCCTCTTTGTGAAAAGGGTAAATTAGGAAAGTTATGATTTAATTAACAATTATACTTCTTGATTCCTAAGAGATGTTCAGCCAATGTTCGTCTTCCCACTCTTGTCTCAAAGTCATTTTCCTGCATATATTTTTATTCTTCTATTTCCATTTTCAGTTCTTACATTTCTCCCAAGTTGTCTTCCTGTCATGACTATGATTTCTTCTCAGTCCTCAATGTCACAATTTAAAAGTAGATGCTTCATAGAATCCACTTTCTAAGGGAAACTCAACTGTTCTACCTCACGTGGCTTCATTAATTGTTCTGAATTATTAATTGCAGATTAAATTTTAATTCCTGTCTATCTTTCAAAGTCTTCATGTATGCATCTCTAGACTTAGATTCCATTACTCCCAACATACTGGAGAAGGTTGAGAGTAACTATTCAAACATGATGCATGCTAAGAACATCACCTACATACTAGGTGTAGGTATGTTTCATTGTTTATTCCCCAAGTAAAATAATTCTTATCTCATTCTCTGTAAGCCAGTTACTTTACTTCTCTCTGTGTCGATATCGTAATATATAAAAGGGGCACAATAAATCATGTCTAACACATAAAGTAATGCAAAGTGAATATGTGTAGTCATGGTTAGAGCGGTTAATAAACCCTGCACATCCCTAGAACACCAATGCCTCTGGAGATTTCTCTATAACCATGTCATTTCACAATATTCTTGTTACTTTGAACTCTGTGACATTTGATGGTGATCATATTATCTTGTAGATCTTTAATTCACTTAGCTTTTGTTTAAGCTCTGACCTCCAAGTAAGAAAAATAATTATCTGAGGGCATGACCTGGGAGTTACAATTAGTTTGGATCTCTGGTAAAAACGTGGGTTCAGTGAAGTGGAGAGTAAAAACTAGCTATTATAGGGACATCTCAGAGCGCCTGGGTGGCTCAGTCGGTTTCAGCATCTGACTTCAGCTCAGGTCATGATCTCATAGCTCGTGACTTCAAGCCCTGCGTCAGGCTCTGTGCTAACAGCTCAGAGCCTGGAGCCTGCTTCACGTTATCTGTCTCCCTTTCTCTCTGCCCCTTCCCCACTCATGCTTTCTCTCTCTCAAAAATAAATAAACATTAAAAAAATGCCTAGGTACCTCTTGATAAATACATGCTTATAACATAGATTTAGTTCTTTATTCTTGTTGCTGTAATTAATTACTTTATTTTACATTTTTTCTACATTAAAATAATTTAATTTCTTATTTCAAATTCTTGACCCTTTCCCAGGGAATTCTATTTTCCAACCCCTTCCCCAAACATAAGTACTTATAGAAAGGGAACCACTGACTAGAAAAGTCATGCATTCACTCACTTAGAATTTGAATTAAATTCTAATGCTTTGATCAAGTTTTGCAGTATCTATACAATAATTCACAAATGGCAGTTGTATAAAAAGTGTTTCTTGAATGATATTTTCCTTTTTGTTTGGCTTCTTTCCAATAATGTTTTTCTATAAAGCTTTCTATGATTTTATTCATTCATATATCCACCTATATTATACTGTTGAATGGAGCTCAAAAGTCAGTAGCTCATCACTCTTAATATAACTTTAATTAATGATAATGGCAATGAAATCACCAAGCTAAGGTGACATATATCCTTTATGGAACTTAATATTTAAAAACTTGGGTGGGATTACTAACACTTTAGATTTATTTAGTGTTTTCATTATAATCATCATTTGGTAAAATCAGAAACACAGAGTTTGAATTCCAATAAAGAGTAAACATCTCATTTAAAATAAAATATTAAACCAAAGGAAAACTATTTCTGAAAACTACCATTACTAATTGGTGAAGGAATCTCACACAGAGTATCTAGTATAGAAAAGAAGGCAGTCAGAATACTATGAACTTGGGAAATCTCAAATTTATAAATAAGAGTATAGCTATGAGATATGATAAATCCTACATTAAAAAGAGATGCATATTCCAAGAAATAAAGTTTACATTCTCTTTAAAATCAACTATACCATTCTGAAGGCGTATCTATTTGGCATGGTGAAAAGAAAACTAGATTAACTATGTAGGAAATGCAGAAGAGAACAACAAACAGTAAGGGCATTTCTTTTATTCTGAATCATTTCCAATGTATGCTTTTATGGCAATATTGTCTGACACATAGTAGGTGCTGATTAAATTTTAGTTTTTTACAATGCGAATATTAAACAACAGACTACTGTACAAGCAATGGGCCAAATAAGAAGTCAAATGGGAAATCAAAATACGTCTCAAAAGAATAAGAAAACATAATACTCCAAAACCTATTGAATACAGCACAAGCAGATGTTAGAGTAAAATGTATGCCATAAATGATGGCATTAAGAAAAACGTCAAATAAACAATATAACATTATACCACAAGGAACTAGAAAAATAAGAAACTTAGCTGAAATTTAGGAGAGGAAGGAAAAAACAAGGAAAATCAGAAATAAATGAAAATAGAAATCAGAATAAACAATAACATAATATTGAAAGCAATGACCAGTTTTTCTAAAAAAATAAGATAGGCAATGTTTTAACTACATTAACTAAGAAAAAGAAAGAAGACTCAAATATAAAAATGAGAAATGGAAGAGAAAACAAAACAGCAGATAGCCAAAAAAATGCAAAGTGTAATAAAACATTACTATAGACAATTATAACTTAGGGGAAAAAATCAGATAATTCCTAAAAATGCTCAAGTTACGAAGACTGAATTATAAATCTTTTCAAGAAATAGGAAATCTTCTTAGACCAATAACAAGAATGAAAGTTCAATTAGTAATCAAAAATTTCCCAGCACAGAAAAGCCCAAGACTACATGGTTTCACTGGTGAATGCCAACAAACACTAAAAATAAATTAATTAAAATCTTTACCAAATCTTACAAATAATGGAATAAAGAACAAATTCAAAATCATCCCATGAGGCCAGTATTACTCTGACACCAAAGCAGGATAAAAAATAATACAAGAAAAAAGTCCAGTCTGATATAACTACTGCCACTCTTTTTTTCTTTTTGACATTAATTTGACAGTATAATAAATGTCTCTCCACTCCTTCATTTTCAATCTTCACCTGTCTTTAGGTCTAAAATGAATCTCTTCTAGGCAACATATTGATGGGTTTTGTTCCTTTAATCCATTATCCTATGTCTTTTGATGGAAGCACTTCGTGCATTTATATTCACAATCATTATCGATAGGGAAGTATTTATTACCATGTTATTGTTTTTTCATTGTTTCTGGGGAGTTTCTCTGATCATTTCTTGTCTGTCACTTTTGGTTTCTCCTTTATTCTCAGAGTCCTCTTTAGTATTTTTTTGCAGGATTTGTGTAGTGATCACAAACTCCTTTATTTTTTGTTTGCCTGAGAAATTCTTTATCTCTCCTATTTTGAATAATAGCCTTGCTGGGTAGAGGAATCTTGCCTGCAGACTTTTTTTTCCATTTGACACTTCGAATTTTATTTCATTTTCATTTTTTACTTTGAAGAGAGAACAAGTGTATGAGTGGAGGTAGGGGAAAAGGGCAGAGGAAGAGAGAGAGAGAAAATCTCAAGCAGGGTCCATGCTCAGTGTGGAGCCTGATGTGGGGCTTGATCCTACAACCCTGGGATGACAACCTGAGCTTGAAATAAAGAGTTCAATGTTCAGCCAACTGAACCACCCAGGGACCCTTCATTCAGCAGTTTGAATATATCATGCCACTACCTTCTGGCTTACCAGGTTTCTGTTGAGAAATCTCCACCTAGCCTTAAGGGTTTCTCTTGCAAATTAAGGACTTCTTTTGTCTTGCCGCTTTTAAGGTTTTTTTCCTTTATCACTATTTTTGCAAATTTAATTACAAAATATTTTAGCGTTTGCCTGCTTTTGTTATTGATGGGGGTGGTTCTCTATGCCTACTGGATCTGCATGTCTGTTTCCTTCCTCAGAATAGGAAAGTTTCCTTTTTTTTTTTTTTTTTTTTTTGAAATCAATATTCTTCCCCCTTTAGTCTCTTTTCTTCTTCTAATGGGACTCATATAATAAGAATAGTATTACATTTGAAGGAGTCACTAAATTCCCTAAGGCTATTCTCTTATTCTTTTAATGATGTGTCCTCTCATCTGTTTGTGACATGAGACCCGGCACTAACTCTAGCAGAACGGAGGCCCTACACAACTCTGGTCAGGAGATACGGTGTGAGCAGGGACTTACGCTGGTCTTCTGGGGGAGGGACCCACTGAGTTTGGACTGAAACAAGCTTGACAAAGATGGTAGCCCTGCTAGAGCACAGGGGGTGTAGCTCAGTATAAGCAAGTTAGACAGTGTCCACGCTGAGCTGCTTCCCTCAGGCAGCTCTGTGTTTATGTTGAAGGGCAAGGGAGGGAAATGCTGACAGACAGCTCCTTTGTTCCAAGAGAGGCTCTCCCCATGAATGTGGCCTCTCAGGGACTCACTCTGAGAAGAGCAAATAATCTCCCCACTGGGTGCTGTCTGCCCCTGAGCTGTTTCCATGCCTTCTCTCCAGGAGGACAGTGCCCTCTGGGCTCTACTCCAGCCAAGCCTGCTGACCTTTAAAACTCCACTGGTCCAAGAACTTTAACCCCACTGGTCCAAGAAATCACAAAATCCAGCCCCTCTCCTTTACCAAACCAATGACTTTGGGGAAATGTTCTCTTTGTGCATTCCCCTGTGTGCTCCTCCCTCTCTCTCACCCTTCTCTGTGACCACAGCTCCCACCCCTCCACAGCACCAATGAACCCTTTCTCCTTTAAACCATGTCTCCATATTTTCTACCTTGTGGCCTTTTCTCTCCCTTTTGGTGTGGATTTTTTTTTCAGTGTTCAGGTCAATTTCTGGGGTATTTAGGATGATTTGATAGTTATGTAGTCATGTTCATAAGATAAGTATAGGGTCCTCCTACTCTGCCACCATCTTCCTTTTCTCAGTCTACTTTATTTCTTTAATACTTCTGGCATCTAATATTTTTCTAATACAGTTACTTGTAGTTTCTAAGATTGAAAACAGAAGGGGGCGCCTGGGTGGCTCAGTCGGTTAAGCGTCCGACTTCAGCTCAGGTCACGATCTCACGGTTCGCGAGTTCGAGCCCCGCGTCGGGCTCTGGGCTGATGGCTCAGAGCCTGGAGCCTGCTTCTGATTCTGTGTCTCCCTCTCTCTCTGCCCCTCCCCCGTTCATGCTGTGTCTCTCTCTGTCTCAAAAATAAATAAATGTTAAAAAAAAAAACAAGCCAATTAGCATAAAAAATGTATCAGAGTCTTTCTCATTCACCTAATAGGAGCTTCCTATTGTCATAGTTTTTAATGTTTCAAAGGCTAAATGACATGAATATTATCTCACGATGGAGAGACACACCAAGGACTGACAATTTTCCAAGCCATATATACTCCATTTCATAATGTGGATTCAATATTTCCCATAATACTAGCTATGGAATGCTTGTATTTCATGGCAGAAAATTTTCCTTAAGAAGAATTACATTTACTATATTATTTTGCTTAGAAGTAAAGGATAGTAGGTGAAAGATCAAAGTTTACAGAGCCATGAGAGGAGGATTATGCACATTTATATGGTCATAGTGTAAAATATATGATGTTCTAGGAACATGAATAACTCCTGATATGAGGACTGAGTGTAGCAGAAAGGCAGTGGGCTCAGAAACTGTATGAACAGAATGAAGCATTTACACATATATCTTTAGTAAAATTTGAATTAGATTGAATATAATACTCTTTCTTTCCTTCCTTTCCAGAAACCAGCAGTAAGTAACCACAGGATTAGAATGCAGTCAACTACACAATGAGGAAAACATTATGATCTCTTTAAAAACTATGAGGTTTTCTCTATCCACAACTAGAATTTACATCAGCTTTCTGAGTATTGCCAGATTACTTACCTTTGTTGCCTAACACAAAGGGAGGTATTTTTATATCAGAAATTTGAACATGGACTTTGGAGATAAGATTGGGACACTTATTTGCTGTCAGATTTTGGTAAGTTACATAATGTCTCTATGTCTCATTTAACTCAGTTAACAGTAAAAATGGCACTTTCAAAGATGGTGAGGATTTAATGGAATAGTATTTGTGAAATGTTAAGTCCTTCTCTTCTTGCCATAGAATCTAATACTTTTTAAATACATTTTTCATATGAATTATAATCATTCATTTACTTGTCCTTTTCATATGGACTCAGAGCTCTTTGAAGAAACAAACTGTCTTTTGTTCCTGTTAGTGCCTAGAGCAATGCCAGACAGTGGGTATTCAATATATATCCGTGGAGGTGGTGTAGTTATTGGGCAAAAATGTCCCAATATTCCCCCAAATCAACTTTCTGTATTCACATTTCATATTTGTCCCAAACGACGTTCATACACCTTATTATGAAAAAAAAAAATTGGTAAGATAGAAGACGAATAGGAAGATTCTAGAAAGGAGTATGAAAGTGTGATGAGGATAGGTTCTGTATCAGCACCATCTCTGCAGGTTAGCTGTACCCTCAGTTACACCAAATACCTCACCTTTCTCCGTATGTGCGCTCTCGTCCACTCTGATGGGTGGATAGGAACTACCATGCCTCACATTTTCTCCCAACCAGTCTCTACCCTCCCTAGGACTGCATGCTTATCCTTTGACCTCTGGCTTCCTGTGGTTTTAGCCAGTGGAGGAACCAGCAGATCTTAGGCAAGGGAAAACAGATGTTGGGATATTTATTCCCCTGTCTTCTTTCTTCCTGGGTTTTATGGTTAAACAGTGATCCTCTACCAAAGGCCACAGCTCCTACCAAGTGGATTCTCTGTATCCAGCTACCAAAGAGGTTCTTTTAACTCCTTCCTTGTTTGCCCCTTTATACATATAGGTGGTAAAAACCCCTTATCCCCTACTCTAGGTAACTCAGTGGTACCTTCATGTTGTTCTAAATTTATAGATAGCTCCTTTATTAAACTGCTTTCAAATTACCCAGTTTAACTGTACACCCACTGCTTGATGTTAGACAACCAAACCCCATTTAAGCCTTGCTGCCTTCTTGTGTAAAAAGTGGTTAATTATTATACAGTACGGTAAATACTTCTGGATTAAAACAATTATTTATGTAAGGTATCCATTATATGAATTTAATTTGGAATAGGTGAGTTAAGACATATAAACCATTTAAAACCTGGACACATTGTATAAGCTCAATTAATGTTACAATATATTGCATTGCTATGACCACTCTTACAAATATTATGTCCTCCTCTGGTGTTATATAGTTGTACTTATCTCTTATTTCAATGTGTCATCAATTGCATCTTCAAAGTATACCTGATTTCAACAATGTGCAACTTCCCTAAAGGAAATATCTATGCTTTATTCATTCTTTTATCAATAGGGTAGGGAACACACCACAGTCATGAAACCTGTGAAACGTCTGAATGAATTCATTAACCCCAATTCCTTTGTCAAAACAGATCAACATATATAGTTACTCTACTTAATATAGCATCAAAGATATCAGTTCCTTTAATCTATTTTATTTTTATAGAAATAAGATACATTTTTGGAGAACATGGCTATAGTTAAAGTCAAATATCTGGAGCCTTACTGCGAAGTGAAGTGACTAGGGTGATTATGTACCTAACAGGTTTATCCAACATCTGCCAACATGAACTTCAGCTATGGAGTAGGTAAAACCTGGCATAACTTCCATTATGAGGGGAAAGACATCTTTTGAGTTTAAATATTTATAGATTTTTTTCCTTAAATTTGTTGTTTGTGAAACTGTATTTGGAACTGATTATTTTAATATTTATAGCCTGTCACAATTTAGCAATATAAGAAACCTTCAAAACTTATTCTGAAGTTTAAATAGAATCAAAGCATAGAATTATAATGAATTTATCAAGGTGTCTACAGGAAAATACAAAAAGGGAGATTTCCCAAATTCTTAAAAATGTAAGTAGGGATTCTTGATTTTTCTAAAATCACTTTTCAATCATCAGACTATGTATTTTTTTTTTTTTTTTTTTTTTTTAGAACTACAACCTCTCTGGATAAGCCCATAGTGGTCATAGCTTCAAAATTTGTTCTTAATTGTGACTAATGCAATTAAATGCTGTGCTTCTGTGAGTAATCAATGAAAACAATGGATGAAAATAGCCAGTATAATTCCTATTATATGAAAGGCACTTAATAAGTATTAATTTATTAATCTTACCTCCTTTCCTTTGTTTCATATTTTAATACAAATTTTATTTTTATTTATTTATTTATTTATTTATTTATTTATTTATTTTTAACGTTTATTTATTCTTGAGACAGAGAGAGACAGAGCATGAACGGGGGAGGGGCAGAGAGAGAGGGAGACACAGAATCGGAAGCAGGCTCCAGGCTCTGAGCCATCAGCCCAGAGCCTGATATGGGGCTCGAACTCACAGACCGCGAGATCGTGACCCAGGCTGAAGTCGGGCGCTCAACCGACTGAGCCACCCAGGCTCCCCATTAATACAAATTTTAAATAAGCATAAGCTAAGTTAATGGCAAAAACAGAAAAATAAAACAAACACATATAAAATGGACACAAGGTTCCAGACCATTAGAGATTTTCTGGATTAAAAATGATTTATTAAAATCCATAATATCTTTTGCTTTTGTTCGTAAAAGGGATGCCATCCAGCTTCTTAGGAGAGGTAACAGGTCAGAAAGCAGAAGAACTTGTTTCTCTCTCTAGTGAGTCATTATCTTCCTACAGTAACCATGGCTGAATTACATCTGGAGCCTTCAGCTTCCTCATTTACACAACACAGACTTGGAATTTATAATCTGATAACATTTTATGAATCTGTTCAGTTTGAGTGGCTGCCTTGACCTAACAACGTATTTTTGTCCCACTAAATGAAATTTTTTTTTTTTTTTTTGAAACGTGACCAACTACATCTATGGCCATGTTGGATAAGAAATTGAGTAGGTCACAGAAACCTCAATTTTTGGTAATTGTCCTGTCATCAACTTCCTTCATGGTCTTAGGACTTTCGTTTGGTTTCTATGAACTTAAATTTTGTTACATGTAACAGAGAAGTGCATAAAAACTGAGAGTTTAATTTGTATCACCTACTTTTTTTTCCCCTAAAACAAACATTATGATTTATAATGTATGATTTCCTTAAAGTACATCATTTCTGTTATTAAAAATGAAACATTTTCCTTAAATTTGCCTCAATAATTTTCACTGTTAAAAATACCTACTTTTGGGGCGCCTGGGTGGCGCAGTCGGTTAAGCGTCCGACTTCAGCCAGGTCACGATCTCGCGGTCCGGGATTTCGAGCCCCGCGTCAGGCTCTGGGCTGATGGCTCAGAGCCTGGAGCCTGTTTCGGATTCTGTGTCTCCCTCTCTCTCTGCCCCTCCCCCATTCATGCTCTGTCTCTCTCTGTCCCCCCAAAAACTAAACGTTGAAAAAAAATTTAAATAAAAAAGATACCTACTTTAAAATTTATACATGTTGTCAATAATATTAATGATAGAACATCTCTGGGTCCTGACACTTAATGACCTCAACTCTTCTTTTTGAAATTCATTTCAATTTTGACTCAGAAACATAGGGCAAGATGAAGCCTGATTATCTACGAACATTTCTAACAGATTCAATAACTCATAAAGGCCACTTCTGAGTAAATAGGGTATTTCTTTTCTTCCGTCCTCTTGCCACATGCTGACCCAAATAATAATGAAGATCCACAATGACAATGTAAAGAGATTTGAAATACAGGCATAGATTCAATTTTGAACATTCACTAAACAGCTATAAAAGGAGTTTGAGGTAAATTATTTTTACCTCTCAGATGACCAAAGTAAACTAAGATATCATTTGTTGCATAGTAGAGAAGATTAAGGACATTTCCCTCCTAGCAACTGAAACTTAACAGATAAAATGCCCATTAAAATTTCTATGGAGTTATAAAAATGAAATATATTTGCTCCATTTAAGCAATAATAGAGATACTGAACTAATGTATTCTTAATTATCACATATGGCTGGGAAGAGAATTTTCTATTATTTCTGAATAACCTTCACTTTTTAATTTCCTTTTTTTAATTCTTAATGCATGCAGTTGTCTTCTTTATAAGACCTATGTTTCACTTGGCTGATCAATAAACAAGTATGATGTATGGGAGGGCTAACTGGAAAGTTATAGGTGCTAGTGGAAAGTGGACAAGACTTTAGCTAATGATATGGACAAAAGTTCAAAGTTAAATGCTATGCATCTCTAGATCACAGAGAAATGCAAAGACGCCAAAGTGTTAGGCAAATCAAGAAGCCAGGCGCTGGAAAAGACAAGGGGAGGTTGGGAAATACAACAGAAAGGGGAGCTTTACTTTGTCCTTAAAATGAAATGATTTTCCTGGATTTCTAATTACCAATTTCTACTACCTGATTGGTTTCATGTATATAGCAAGGGGTTTAGGCCTTCCAGCTTCTGGGAAAAACATACGTAAATGTTTCACAATTAATGATATTTATAAAGGAAAGAAACAATGAAGGCATTAATCGGCTCTGGGTTGAGTCAGCAGTTCCAAACACTTCTATATTAAATGTGGAAGTCAGCCAGAACAGAGCTTTAAATATCTTTTTTTTAAAAAAGATGACATAGAATAAAAATAATAAATTAAAACGGGCTCTTTCCTAGCATGACTGTTTATGATGTTTGTAAAAGAAATTTATGAGACAGACTCTCTTCCCAGTAAAATTTACTGATTGGTTTATTCTTTGACAAAAGATGTGAACAGAACAATTTTGCAATTGCCTGAAAATAATGCTGGATTTATGGTCTGGTCAGAATATAAGAAAAATTTAATCATCCAGAACAGATGGAAGCGATGTAGTCAGCAAAACCTCCTTCCTGAGTATAAATGGACCAGTGAAAGCTAACTTACTATAGAGACATTGTGCTAAGAGATAGCAGAAACTTGGGAGGCAAGCAAGGAGAGATAATATAAGACAGATGGAAGAAGGGAAACATAGAAGGGATGTGGATCTTTCTTCAAAGTTAGTTTCTATCAGCTCAAAAAGCAACTTCAAATAAGAAGTAAGTTGCAAGCAGAGAGTTGGGGTTAGAGGCTATCAATCTACAAATATCCTATTACGAGTTGAATTGTGTTCCCCTCCCCCAGAATTCTAACCCCCAGTACCTCAGACTGTGACCTTGTGTGGAAATAGGATTATTGCAAATGTGTCTAGTCACACTAAGATGAGGTCATTAAGGTAGACTCTAACAAAAAATGTCCTTATGAAAAAACATCCTTATGAAAAAAAAATGTTCTCATGGCATCCGTATAAAAATTGCAAAGATGTACACAGAGACAAACACGTAGGAAAAATGCCATCTGAAGAGTAAGGTAGAGAATGGAGTGATGCTCGTAGAACAAAGATGCCAGCAAACCACTAGACGTTAGGCAAAAGGCACAGCCCTCAGAAGGAATGAACCTTGCCAACACTTGGATCTTAGATGTCTAGCCTCCAGAATTGTGAGAAAGCAAATTTCTGTTGTTCTTTGTTAAAGAATTCCTAGCAGATTAATACCTGCCCAGAACCTCCACTCCTGAGTAACTACAAAAGAAAGCTACCAATAACAATACGTAAAATATCCTTATATTCCTTTCCATTTTAAGGTGAACAAGAAAGTCTCTTCAAGAAGCCTAAACTTATTAAAAACTATTTTATTTCACTGCATTCTGAGGGTACTGATATATATTCTATAGTGAATTCTATAGCTCCTAATTTTAAATATTATAATTGTATTGTAGTTGCTTCTCTAGTATCTGGTCTCCCTGAATAAATGTTAAGCTTCTTGAAAACTGTTTTTCTCCTGGTAACTAGCAAAGAGCCAAATACGTAAATGTGCCTCTTAATTTTTAAAAAACAAAGTAGCCTAATGTGGTAGGCTTCAGAGTCAGACACCTTGGAATCTAAGATCTGGCTCTCACAGTCAGCATGGATCTCCTTGGACTTAGGATGATTACCAAGATTAGATCTTATATGCAAAGTATTTCCTACATTGCAGATATAAAGAAGACATTGAATAAATAGCAGCTAGTAAATGGAAGACGGTAAAAATAAAGGGAAGAGGTTATAGATGGAATGTGTAGTCACAGAGAAGTATCAAATCTTGAATATTACGACCATGCAAAGACAATTCACTATCTTGAGCTTTGGTTTCATCTGGATAAATAGGATGATAATGGATAACATGATTATTAAATGAATGAGCCTGTTGTTGGTTAAGCTGTAAGAATTCAACAAATTATATAAAGCCATCAAGTGTTAGGTTGCTCTAATTTTATATATAGAATAATTCAAAAAAATTACAAATATGTATATCAGCTGCATACTATTCCCTTTTTAACAGATGGTTTTATAAGCATCCCTCTCTCATTGCTTTGTTGAATGGTGCCCTTTCAGGGAGCCTTAGTTTCTATCTTAATTCTAAAGATACAAAGAGCAAAATCTTTAGACACTCAGGTTTTTAAATTAAGCCCCTGATCCAGAATTAGGTGTTCCATGAACACAAGTGTCTTGTGCCAGGATCCTTTATCAGCAACTAAGATGTAGATCCTAGATGTACCCTGTTATTGCCTTGGTTACACAGCAAGCCCAATTTAAACTCCAATTGACAAAACTGATGAATCAAGATGGATCCTAGTCTTCCAGTCTCTCTCTCTCTTTTTTTCTCACTCTCTCTCTCATCACATAATACTCATTTTTTTTTTTGCAACGAAAAGATTTTTCTTAAGTTAACATATTATATCCCAGGTATTCAATGGGAAACCCTATTTTCATATCAAAAAGTAAACAATAAGTCAGGGATTCCAGTGTCATAAGGAACCCCTCTCTACTATCACTCCTTCCATCTTGCATGACTGTTTTGCTCTTTCCTGTTCTGATGGAATTATTTGCTCCTTTGTTTCATACTGAACCATTTATGGCCAGCCCCAATCACTAGCCCCCATATTAAATACCAAGCCACCTGAAAGGAGAAAAAAAAAATCTTTCCCAGTTCCAATTGCCAAATTACTGATGAAAGATTTCTAACTGTGCCAACATGGATTATGTTCCTAATTCTAGTCCAATTCACCGAGGATTCAAAATTGGAATTCCGGAATCTGTGTCCCAGAGACTAAACTATATGAATGGAGGGTCGCAGGGATAAATACTTAGTAAAACAAGATCCTGGAAGGCAATCAAAAAGTTACCAGATATTCCTAATCTTTTTCTATGTCAGGGATCCTGACACTTAAAAAAATGGAAAAAACAGTTCCTATAGCAACTCCTCCTCCTCATGAGTCTAATGATTGATTTGTCTTACTTTCTGGTCATCTGTAACTTCCTTGTTTGTGCAAATCTCTGAGAGCTATGACTGATGCCTACTTGGGTTCTGGATGTCCAAAGGATACTTGAATTGACTGTTGGCATTCATTTTCCTCCTAAAATCTGTTTCTGACTTCTGATGCCTGCAAGCTCCCAATTATAACTTTGGATTATCAAGATATATCTTGGACCATCATGTTCAACTTGTATCATGTGTGTTTTCCTTTCAGTATTAACTTCCTCTAATGTCTGATGTCTGGTGTTTACGTTCTCAACCACAGCATGTCTCATACGGCAGTCTGACCTTATGAAGATAGTAGAGACTCTTTCACATTTTGACAGCCAGCACTTCTCTCCAGGTAGCCTTAGGAAAACTTTTGCCTTCCTTGACATAATCTGTTGACATGCTGTAAAAGTCATGATTCTCCTCTCTCCTGGAACACCAATATGTTGGAATGGCCTTCTTGCTTAATCAGTCTTATTGCAGAGACCAAACCGTGTGCTGACTGGGCACCATGGCTATTACCCTGCATGTTCAGCCCCCATGCCAGAAGGAAAAACAAACAGGACTTTACTGGGGCAGTAAATATTCCATACAGCCTTGGACTAAAAGTAGTTACATCTGTGAAAGATTTACATTTACAGTCAACATAAATTAACTGTCCCAAGAAAATGAAAAATATAGATGTCCATGTAATTTATTAGCAGACCACTTTGCATCGTTTCAAAGTACATTGAAGTGATTACCAGGAGAGCCCTTGGAATGACAGGAGATTTAGATTCACAGTGAGGATTATTGCTTCCTACATAAATGGGTGAAAGCATAAATAATATAGCCTCAGGAGGAAACTCTTTTATTTTGGTACCAAATATTTGGCCATCATAGGACAGGGTAGCAGAAGGTTTGGGAGGTTGTTAGTCTCTCATACTGAATCAGCTTGAAATTATGGAGGGAAGATGCATGTGCTCTGATTTCTTGTGATAAAAATGTGTTGTGTGAGTTCAATGAACATATGCTTCCAAAAGGATAATCACCTCCAAGAAACACCAGCCTTAGTGACATCTGCCTGATTTAGGAAGAAGCAAACAAATTAAAGAATTGGCCCAAGAAGTATATGGTAATTTAATTATATAATAAATGTTACTCTAACAATAGACATTTCAGCATTGAAATGGACCTAATATATCCTTCTGGATGCTCTTCGACTACAGGAGCAAGGTAGATAAACAAAGTGAACCCTGTATTTTGAAATCACAGAGTTAAGACATGACTAAAACTAGTCATAACTAAAACTTAAGGGTTATCATTCTTATCAGAATATTCATGAACTCGTACCATTCTCTTTAAGAAAAATCACTTAAGATGCCTAGCACACTTCTTAACACATAAGTGGTACTCAATAAATATTTGTAGAATGGATTTACAGATGACTGAATATTTATTATCATCAACAGAAAAGTCAAAGTTTAAAGAAGTGAAGAAAGAGTCCCCTTACCTAATCAGCTTGTAATTCAATATCTAAAGAGAAACCAATACATTTAGAGTTCTTACTTTAAGCCATTTATTCCAGGCACAATGTTATTTTTGACATGAAGTTTTTCCTGGAAACCACTTTATTACTGCCACTTGAATTAACACTCACCATAAGTAGGGGATGTGTAGCTGTGAATACCTGGGTCTTTCTCCATCTAAATGGTGGTTCTGACACTAGATCAACCTTGGGAATCTGATCTTTCAGTCAACTTAGGTGAATCCCGTCACTGATTTTGCATGTTTTCATCTTCTGAGCAGTGAAGTTAGGTTGAAAATAAAAGATTTTCCTCTTAACAAATATATAAAGTGAAGAACACTATCTCAACGTTTTCCTGAAATATAATATTTCTTATTATTTGAACTAGCAAAGATATCACTATGAATCCACCACTGTAAGAATATTCTATTCTATTATTGGTATAAATTTCCTTAAAAAAAGGTACAAGATCTTTGTGTATGTGTGTTTGTGTTTGCATGAATAGAAGAGAAAATCAAAGCTCATAAATAAGTATTTCTGAACTCCATTTTTAGAAAAGTCCCCTTTCCCCACAAAATAATCTGTGGTCATTAAATACCATCAGTTTTGGGGGCACCTGGGTGGCTCAGTCAGTTAAGCATCTGACGTCGGCTCAGGTCACGATCTCACGGTTTGTGGGTCTGAGCCCCGCATTGGGCTCTGTGCTGATACCTCAGAGCCTGGATCCTGCTTCAGATTCTGTGACTCCCTCTCTCTCTGCCCCTCCCCCAGCCATGCTCTGTCTCTCTTTCTCTCAAAATTAAATATTAAAAAAAAATTTAAAAACCATGAATTCCAAATAACCAAAATATCAAAATGATTATCCAGATAATTAGTCAAGAATAGTAACACTACTTCCTCAAAATAAATCACTGATTTTAAAAGAGAAACCATGGACAAAAAAAGTATGGCACAGAATCCCAATCCATCTTAACATTTGCTCATCCCCTTTCCATTGAAATATAACCTATTTTTACAAGAAGTAGACTTGTCCAAAGTGAAGCTGTCTTTTCACTGGCTCATTTTCAGCTAGATGTTACTACATAGGTAACTTCCAATGAGGAAGATTCAAGAAAAAATGTTCAGTAGCAGATTTTTGTAACTTTCACTTAAAAGACAATTACTGCTCACCATGGCCCTTTATCATTTTTCTCTTTTTTTCTGGATTGGACTGTGAACATGATGACTAGATATGAATCAGCCATCTTAAACTGCACATTCATATTGGACACAGAATCCAGGCACGGTGGAAATACAAGGTTGAAAAATCCAGGCTCCATCAAGAAATTCATGAAGAAGTTTCCCCATTCTGAAACTGGACTACCTGCTTCATTACTATAATGTGAGAATAGCATAAATTATTAAATTTATGATAATTTTATGTCATGACACTCTTGCTAATAAATAAATTAAAAATTTAATTATAAAAGCAATTTGTATCCAAGAATATTTTGTGTCTGAACTACATTTAATATTGGGAAAATATAAATATTCATAAATAGGAAGAAAATGTGCTTAAATGGTATTCATTCAGGAGACCTAAGAATTTTTCATTTTTCCGTGGCACCTCAATTATTTTACCTCATCACCTTGAAGAACATTCTAGGATACTAGTGTATAGGAAACGGCAAAGTATACCCTATTCATTTTAAATGACGTAAGCTACAGAATCTAGTGCTGTATTCTAAACAAATTTAGAAGAAAAAAAAACTGCTCTCCCACCTCAAACTTTACTACCTTACTGTACTTATTTAAAATATTTTTTCAATGTGTATTTATTTTTGAGAAACAGCGCGCATGCGCAAATGAGCATGAATGGGGGAGGGGCAGAGAGAGACTGAGACAGAATCTGAAGCAGGCTCCAGGCTCTGAGCTGTCAGCACAGAGCCCCATGCAGGGCTCCAACTCAAGAACCATAAGATCATGACCTGAGCCAAAGTCAGACGCCCAACCAACTGAGCCATCCAGGTCTCCCTTACTGTACTCATTTTAGAAATGAATGACACACATTAGAAAATATTTTTTGAAGACAAAAAATATCTGTCTCAAGAGCTTATGGCTATAATGCCTCTGTTTAATATACAGACCTTCTTAAAGTCAGGAAGTATTTGGACCTGACCAGTAAGGCAGGGAAAGAGACAAGAGAGGTAGATATAGACATAGAGACAGGGACAGAGAAACAGACAGAATGAGAAGTAACCAAATGTCCCTCTTTTTTTCCTCCTTCAATTGACTGATAGAAAATAGTAGACTTAAATTTAATCAAAACTCCTCTTTATATATAGTTGGAATTTCTGTATCATCCTTGCTCATCCTTAAGAGAAAGGAAAAAGAAGAAACTGAAAGGTTTAAAGTAATTCTATGTGTGCGAAGTTTGGAAACATTTGTTGAATGGGGACATGAATTAATAAATAAATGAATGATCAGATCAATTATATCAACAAGTTGCACTACTGATGTTTAAAAATGCATGCTCATTTATATATGGTCTTTCTTGAAGTGTTATAGATATATATTTAAATATACCTATGGTAAAAATCAGTTTTTTAATATAACTGTATGGATTTTAACATATGCATAAATTGGTGTAACCATCACAACAAACAGGGTAAAGAATAATTCCACAACCCCCAGAATTTCTCCTGTGCTGCTCCACGGTAGGCAAATATGCCCACAACTCCTAAACCAAACCCATCGGATATCTATTCTCCATCCCATCCCTGAAATGTGTCTTTTTGAGAAAAAAAATAGATTTAGTAGAATCAGATATCATGTAACATTTCCAACTATTGTCTTTCATTTAACATAATGCATTTGAAAATCAGTGATGTGTGTGTCCCTTTTTTTAGGGCTGAATCTCATTTCATCATACCACAATTTGTTTATTTATTCAAATGCTGAAGAGCATTTAGGTTGCTTCTACATTTGGGTGACTGTGGATAATGCTGCTGTAACTATCCATGTACAGATTTATGTCCAAATATAAGCTCATGGCTAGAGGGTAAATACCTGGAAGTGGGGCTGTGGGATGCTAGGTCAGTGTAAGCTTATTTAATGAGAAATCACCATGCTGTCTTCCCAAAGTGCCTGCAACATTTTGCATTCTTACCATCAATGGATGACAATTCCAAATGTTCCATATCCTTAAGCATCACTTGGTACTATCACTGTTATATTTCTAAGTTTTATTTTAACATTTCAAATACTTGTGCATTAGTCTATCAGTCTAGATTCAATTTGTATGCCTTTAATGACTAATTGATACTGAGCATATTTTCATATGTATAGTTGCTATTAACATAACTTTTTCAGTGAAGTACCTGTTCACATATATTGCCTATTTGGATTGGTTTGTTTCCTCACTGTTGAGATTGGAGAGTTCTTTTTGCAACATAAATAAAGGTTTTTGTTAGGTATATGATTCCAAACTCTTTTTGAAGTCTCTGGCTTATCTTTCCATATTTGTAACAGTGTCTTTCACAAAGCAAAGTTTTTAATTTTGATGAAGTTCAATTCATCATTTTTATAGTAAGCATTATTTTACTATCATGAATAAGAACAGCTGGCCTAACTCAAGGTCACAAAGATTTTGTTTTCTTTTCAAAGTTTCTTTTAATAGAGTTATGTTTTACATTTAAGTCTGTCTACTTGCAGTTAATTTTTATATAAGTGTAAATTTCAGGTCAAAGTTCTTTTTTTTGCATATGGACATTCAATTATTCCATGAATATTTGCAGAAAATACTATGTTTTCTCTACTGAATTGCATTTGCAACTTTTTCAAAAATCGATCGACCATATCTGTTTTTTCTAACTCTTAAAAATCAAGAAATGGGAAGGGTTTTTTTGTTGTTGCCTCTCAATATTGTTTTGGCTATATAATACACTTCTCTTTCCAAATAAATTTTAGAAATCAGGTGTTTATATTTACAAAACACGCTCTGAGTTTTCATGAAGATTTCATTAAATCTAAAGATTGGTTTGGGAAGAACTGGCATCTCAAGTATATTGAGTCTTCACATCCAGGAACAGTTTTTGAAGTAGGCAATAAAATTAAAAGTGGGTTCAAAACCTTACAGCCAGAGGGATCCCTACCGTATATTGTAGTTGTCCTATGTATTACATATACATACTTTGAAAAAAAACACATTAGGCAACATGATAATTTTTGTCATCAAAAGTCATAGATATTTTTAAAATAGTAAGAGGCAAAATGTAGTCCATTCTATTTACCCAGATACTTGGCATTTTGGGTGTTGTTAATTCATCCCTAAGGTTCCAGATTTCCTCCTTTTATAATGTGTCTTCCATCTAAATAAGCTCCTTTTGTTACCTTTTAAAGCATGTCTATGGATGATAAATTGTCTTAATTGTCTTTCATCTGAGAATATATTTCACTTTCATTCCTGAAAGATAGTTTCGCTGAATAGAGAATTCTAGGTTGACATTTGTTTTTCCTCTCAGCACTTTGAGAAATGCAGTTCGACTCTCTTGTGGCCTCTGCTGATTCTGATTAGAAATCTGGAGCTATGTGAATCATTTTCTTCTATGTGCAATGTGTTGTTTCTCTGTCTTCTTTTAACAGTTTTTCTTTTTCTTTGTTTTCAAGAGTTTGGTTATAAAGTCTTTGGGCATGGTGTACTTTAAGTTCATCTTGCGTGGAGTTTGCTGAGTTTCATGGGTCTATAAATTTAATGGCTTCACCAAATTTTGGAAGTCTACAGCCATTGTTAATTCAAGTATTTTGCCCATATCTATCTTTCTTGAACTTCCTAATAAATTTGCAATCACACAAATGAAAAACCTTGTAATACTGTTGTAGAGGTCCTTGAAGTTCTATTCATTTTGTTGAATCTTTTTCCCCCCCTCTGTTGTTTATGTTTTATACTGACCTTGAATACCACTGACCCTTTCTATTCCATCTCCACTCTATTTTTGTGTTATTTTGACAGTGTTTTTTTAAATTTGTGATGTTTATTTATGAGAGACAGAGAGTGAGTGGGATAGGGGTAGAGAGAGAGGGAGACACAGAAACTGAAGCAGACTCCACGATCTGAGCTGTCAGCACAGAGCCCGACACAGGACTCAAATTCCTGAAGCACAAGATCATGACCTGATGGTGAAGTCCAACTCTTAACTGACTGAGCCACCCAGGTGCCCCTTGATGGTGTTTTTAAAATTTTATTATTGTGGCTTTCAATTCTAAAATCTTAGTTTTTAAAAATTCTATTTCATTGACACATCTATATTTCCATTCATTTGAGGACTGTGCTCACTTTATGGTACATGATTATGATAGATGCTGTTATAAGACTTTGGGTTCTATTAAAATCTTTAGAGAACTTGTATAAAGCAATCAATCAAATTGATTTCATTTAAATCACAAGTACTGACTCACTTTTTCCGAACTGACAGTTTAGTTTTCCAAGACTTTGCTATGCAATTCTGGTATATACAGTATGTGAAACATCCAAGGTTTTAGTCTGGAGCCTGCCAGCGATCCACACATTTTTTCAGTCTTCAAAATCTTTGTGTTTGTGATTTGCATCACTTGCATACATGGGTAGTTCAGAGAAAAGCCCAAGACCTCATACATAGATTCTTTTCCCCCTGTTCTCTGTCATCTTTTCTACACTCTTGAATTCACAGTGGTCCCTTTCCGATTGCTCTGGAAAAAAGCATCTGGTATCCCCATTTTGTTCCACATGGCCAATGACTTGGTCAACGTTGGGGTAAAACAGCAAGAGAAAGGAAGATGGGGCTGCCCCTCCTGCCACCACTGTCTCCCACCCCTGCTACCTTTACTGCCATCACCTTAAGGATTCCACTTCCTACTGGGGTTTGCCTAACATCACACTAGAAGAGTCAGAGTGTCATTCCGCTACCTTCCCCAAGACCCTCTCCTTCTCCTGTCAATAGAAAGTGTTTTTTCTTAGAACTTATTTTCAGCATTCTGGGAAAGGATCTTCTTCTGTTCCTGATGAGAGTAACTAGCGTTTGGTTTCTACAACAAAGGTGGGAACTCATTTCCTTAGGCAGGCCTTTGAAAGTTCCTTGACAGTGAAGGTTACAAAGTGCATTAAATGAAAGGGAGGGAGACAGAGAGAGGAAGAGAGGGATGGAGGGAGGGAAAGGGGGAGGGAGGGAGGGAGAGGTGAGGAGGTATTTAAAGAAAGAGAAAAATATTCTTTTTAGAGGTATGAGGAGTTAGAATTATTCTATAGGAGGTTTGAGGAGGTAGTCAAAGGTATTTCTTACTTTTTTTTTTTAGGTATTATTTTCCTTGGCATCATCATATCAAAGCAAATATTTTTAAAAAATTGGTATAGATCACTAACCAGGGAATACTAGGAAGAGAACACAATATAAAAACCAAATAGTTGATGAAATAAATTTTGAGCGTTTGGCTACATTTAAAATCTCAGTAACAGTTTCATGGGCTTGTTTAAGCAAGTGTTGACTCACAAGATGGTGGGTAATATGAGATGAGGGTTAGAAAGTATTACCACATATAAATCAAGGGTAAGCAATTTCAGTGCGTGTCATGTCAGGGAGAAAGTTAGTGTCATGTTCACTATACATGTATGCCTCTAAGAGTCACAATGTCCCAGGATCCCACAGTCAGGACTGTTAGAGAGTAGGTGGCCAGAGATAAATGTAGGTATCTGGATTCTAAATGCAAGAGCTGACCCAAGGAAGGAGAGACCATTTGATTGATGTTTTTATTTCCATTGCAGGTTGACCACTTTGACAAGGGTGTGCAGATCAATCCAGTTCAAAGTATCAATACTGAAAGGAGCATAGGCAGCCGAGATGCATGGCTACAGACTTGTTTTGACATGGAAGAACTATTATCTTTTGTGGTTAATATTGTTATGAAACTTGGGCAAAGTTTTGCTAGATGTTTAGATATCCTTAGGGTGGAGAGGATATGGCTCTTTATTGTACATACATTACTAGTGTGCTAATGGAGAGGGAGAAATTAATGGTAAATTTCTGATTTCCAGTTTGTAAAACTAGCAGATGTTGAAAGACATATGAAAGACTCGACACCCTCCCAAAACAAAGAGTAGGCAATGAAAAAACCCAAAGGATAAGGAAAAGAGAATTGTGGGGTCAAAGAAGGGGAAGATTATTTTATTTATGGATATTTCAAGGTATTTGTGAGCCACAAAATTGGGGATTCCCAGTAGGCAGCTGGAATTCTAGAATGCAATCTCCTACTATGGAATCAAGGAGTCAGCTTTAGAATCTGGAGTTTATACAAAGTCCCATTATAGAAAGATGAGTTACAGCAACAGCCAAAATGGTAGGGAATTGTTAACTCCAAAAAGGGTGACCACGCAATCCCTCACTAACCTGCCTGCTTTGCCATGTCAGGGTTAAATGATCCTGGGGATGCTTTATTTGTAGGTGCTGGGTTGAGGCAGAGAGAGTTGGAAATGGTGAGTCTCACTGCTGTGTCACTGACTATAACAATTTAGCTAATTTTGGTTATACTGCACAGAACAGAGATCTCTCCCCAAGAAAACAGAAGTACTCTAAACCATTTGGAATTATTTCTGGTGCACTATTCTCAAATCAGCTTTTATTATCTACTACTAAGGGAGCAAATAGGATGATTTTGACAATTTTTTTCTTTTTGAAAAAAATTGTTCAGAAAATTTGAGTTTTTTTAAAGAAAGAAAAATGAGAAAAAGAACGTCTTTAACCTTTCATCTGACTGTTCTACTTTCAACAACTTTAATGACAGTTTCTATTATTTTGCAAGAAAACTCTAATTTCAATCTCTTATCTGAGAAATCATGTATTCCATTAAAATTTGAACAATGAAAGCACACTGCACTAATTCACCCAAAAATAATGCAGCTCTTCAATTATTTATTTTTGAATTCAACATAACAAGTAAACCAACTCCCATTTAAACCTAATATGGATTTTAAGCAAAGTAAGTTTTTATCACCAAATCAGGATTATGCTTCTCCATCTTGAAAATGAAGACTGGATGGAAAATAGAAAATTGTCTACGAATGAGCCTCTTCTTGACAAACATCTAATAAAAAGACATATAAGACGTCTTTCTTTAATTCTTGAACTAAATCTCATGTATGAATTTCAAGTCAATTAAGGATGCTGGAGGATTTTGTCAACAAAATAGTTTAGTAGAAAGCAATATGACAATTTCCACTACAGCCTGGGGGGATGAGGAGTAATTTAAGACACAGAATTGTTTCATTATCTCAGAATCCCCATGACTTTGGACTCCTTGGATGGAAGCACCAAAAACCATTTTTGTAGGGATAAACTTGCAAGTCATTTTTTTAGCCAGAAAAGGAAATTGACTATAGTATTTCATTCTTTATTAAGTTTTTTTCTCTTTAGAGAAAATTCAAAGTTACTATAAATATGTGTTTATCAATAAGATTGTAGATATATTTTATGTTGGGATTATGTATATCTACTTGGGATACATATGAAGAAATCAACAGGATGTTACAGAATTAGGAAGACATACACACATCAATATACTCACTCCTATATATAGGAAGAATATAGGGAGAAATCACACTTTGGAATTCAAGAGACTTAGATATGAATGACAAATCTGCTGGTGAGTTTGGACAATACATTGCTGTTCTTCAGTCAGTTTACCCTCATTGGAAAGAGTATGACAGTCCCTATCATAAGGTATTAGTGTGGACATCATATAAAAGGAGATTTAAAGTACTCATTGGAATCCCTGACACAGTCTTCATTAATAAATTGTTACTGTTGCCATTATTCTTTCTGTATTGTTTTCTAAATAAAACATGTATTAAGGTCAGTATGCTATTGTATAATGCATGTGAGAAATTAAAAGGTACGATGGATGTACTCCAAATGGTTGAATCCAATGAAAGACATGTGTTTGACATTCAAGCTGGCATAGTGACACATCACAGATTTACACTGTAACCAGGTCATGGTAGGGGTAGTGATCAGTGGAATAAGAAGGTTACGGAATGTTCTCATCTGGTGCAAGACTAGATTGATGGAACAGGTGGGCACTGGCTCTTCCCTTAGCTCCCTCTTTCCTTCCTCCCACCAAAATGAAAATTATGGGTTAGAATGAGTGCTAACTCATGAATGGTTGCACCAATGACTGACATGTTAAAAATGTCATTCTAGATGTTAGCTCAAAAGAGATTTATAAGGTGAAATGGGAAAAAGAAATGGGTTTGTGGAAGCATGACCCTCACTTCTTTATTACTGAGGGTATTCCACTCTGCTCACATATACTGGGGAATACTGGTTAATAATTCATTTGTTCCTTCAGAATCTCAGGATGAATTCCCACTACCTCAACTGTGAAAGAGATCAGAGCTAGAATATTGCATTATGCAGAAAAAAAAGGAAAATAATTAAAATCTATGGGACTTTGGAGGATATATATATATCCTGTCTTCATGCCTGACACTTTTTCAGTTATGTATTTTTTTTTTTGACTGGGTACAAGGTAGGGAATAAAAAATGAGGTATCTTATCACTGCTTTGAGTGAGCTGATTTCTAAAACTGTCTGAAGCATTTCATGACCCATGGTTTATGCCACACCTCTACCTATGCTTCTCATCTGTTTTGGTACAACCAATTAGAGATGAAAATTTGATACAATACAAGGACAGTGAAGGGGATACAAGTAGATAGGTTACAAAACATTTCATAATGTCAGAGTGACTACAGGAAGAAGAGAAAAAGACAGGATCAGGGAAGGAGAGGATATCAGAAATGTTGTATTATCTCATGATTATATTCCACTCTGTTCTACTCTGCAGTAATTCTACCAAAGGACACATTTCAGAGTACTTCAAAATTATCCAGGAATATATTTGTCTCTACCTCCTCAGAAAGTTCCAGAATCATACATGATTGTGAGACATGTGAAATATATTTGTGTTTTGGCTATGAGAAAAGGTCTTATCTGGCCTAATGCTTGAGATTACTAGGTTATATTCTAATAATATATTGACAAATAGTAATGGGAGTGAAGAGGCAGAATCCAAGCCCTATCTATTGGCAATAGGTCTTGGATCAACTTTTCCTGGTATAAGTGTTTGAAGAGAGAAAGTAAGCTGAAGAGACATTTCTGATACATAAAATATGGAAATTGTTACAATAAGAATAATTTTAATTATTTTATATTACATACCGTATATATTATGTATATATGACAAAACATATTATTATATATTACATAAATATTATATAGTATAAAAAAGCAAAGAGTATGATAGAGTTTGTGTTCTAAATACCTATATACATGAGAAAAATTATTTTATGAACATTATATAAAAAATACATTCACTCAGTGCATATAGTATAAGTTAAAAAACTATATAAATATGAAATTAAATAAATTGTGGCTCAGGAGTATGGTCAAATAGTCTGAAACCAATAAAATTCTGCCATTAAAGTGTGTTTACTATCAAAGTAAAATAAAAATATCAAAACAAACATTTATATGTAAACAGGAACTCAATATGATAGTTTATTAACTCACTCTTATGTAACACACATTCATCATATATGTACATGCACACACAGAGTCAAATGGAAGTATGGAATTCTCACAATTCAATAGTTCATTTCTCCTGAATAATGGGATAATGGATATTACTGTTCCTTTTTCATGCAACTGTGCATGAGCTTACTTCCTTTCAATCAACATGTACTACTTTCATACTTTTTTTAACACACAAATTACAGGCAACATCATGAGAGATGACAGCCACAATAAACCTTTAAAATGCACCTAAAGCCTAATGCTCAGAAGAAAATACAGTGTCTCATTATAGAATTAGATTTCCACAGTGAACTTTTTGTTTGTTTGTTTTTAACTAGGCTCCACGCTGAATGTAAGGCTTGAACTCAAGGCTCTAAGATGGAGTCAGATGCTCTACCGACTACGCCACCCAAGAGGTCCTGCATGGTGAGCTTTCTCAAGGTAAGGATGGTCTCATTTCTCTTTTATGGTCCATAAAACAAGCCTGACAAGTATGGGATGGCCCAACAAATATTTGTGAATTTTCAGAAAAGAGAGATGTTTCAACAGTCTTTGCTTAATGGGACAGAAGAATTTTTAATGCATTTTATCAAAAGTTAAATTAAAGTATCTTCTTTTATAGAAAAGAAATTGAAATCTAGGCAGATTCACTCACTTTTATAGAAACATAGAGGGAAAAATGTAGCAGTAGATCATTCCAAATTCAACTCCAATATTCTACCGTTTCCCTAAAACACTTAATAAATAAGCATTTTCTGAGAATCTGCTATGTACAGAGTCCTACTATATTTGACAGTATTTACAGGCAATAAAGTTCTCCAGACTGTAGAACTTCCCACTAGAGGAAGTCTCCTTTGGGGATGGCCAAAGATTCAGTGCTTTCAGAAAGCATAAAGAAGGGGCACGGGGAAGAACACTGGGAAAAAGAGTCAACCTGCCTACTTCCCAAGGCTTTTCAGATTCTCCTGTAGTAGAAACTGCCAAAGTTTCTGAAACAGCATCAATGTTATCCCTCTTTTTCTTTATAATCCCTGTTTCTTATAACTTAGCTGTTGCATTTTGAGAAAAGGATTTGTTCTACCTGGTTTCAATTCCTAAGGACGGTAAAGTGTAAACCATGCACCTTCATTCTAGAGCTCCCTTGATGAAACTAAGAGATAATAAAATGGAATTCCCAATCCAAGAAACACTCAATGTGAGGACAAGGCAAAGGGCTAAGTGCATCTGAGTTTATCTGAACTCAGACTTCATGGAGATAGATACTAATTCCTCTTTGCCAAAGACAAACCAACAAAAACATGAACTACATCAGCTGAAAAGTGCTTTTCTCAAAGGTCACATAAAAACTAGAGGACTCTCAAAAATGTTTGGAAGTATTCTTTGCTGGAGAGAGTTGATTTAATTACCTATAACCTGTCCTCTGGGGACAATTAAAATTTGACAGCACTCTGCAAAGACACATTTGCAGGAAAGGAAATGCTAAAGATATTTTCTGTAAAAATCCTAACACAACGCAAACTTTTATAGTTTCTGGATTTATTTTCGCTTAGTATGAGCAGAGCTAGATTTATGACTTTGTTCTCGTTTGTTTGTTTAATAAATATCTCTTTTTTTCCCCCAGCAACATTACCAGGAATCCAAATGATTCAACAGCAAGAAATATTTCAAAGCTAAGAATGAGAAGCAGCCATAAAGAATTGTGCTTAATTGTCTTCACAAATCTAAGCTGACTGTTCTCATAATGCCTTCTTCCCTGGGTGCCTGTGCTTCAGACCTTTTGTGTCAAGCAAGGAACAATTAACACAGACTTAAGAGTGCAGGTTATATTTTAGAAATGATACTTTCACATTCTTGCAGGAGTTCCAAAAAAAAAAAACAAAACAAAACTATATATCTGTAGTGATTTCAACAATAACCAGGTATCATCATATATGATGAGCTCATTTTAAAGCTGAGGTTTTTCTCTTGGGGTTTTATCACCAGAAATTGGCACCAAGATCACAACACTGGAGAGGGAAAAAAGGGAAGGGATATCTTTACTGTTTGACTTTCAGAAATGGCTCAAATGACTGTTTTAATTTTGTTTTTAAGGAAAGGCCTGAGCATAGCTGGGAGAAACTGAAGTAGGCAGATTTTATCCATGGACTTAGAAAATACCATTTGCAAAAGTGTATTCTTCAGAAAACTAAGTCTCTGAAGTACTGTTAATTTGAAAAAAAAATTCTATAATCAAGTATATTTGGGAAAATGTACACTTAAATAAAATTAAAGTCCTATCTTGCTTTTTATTTCTCAAAACTTTTCTTTAAGCTAAGTAGGCATTATCAATTTACAAAAAAGGGATACAATGGGCAATTCTCCAAAATTTAGTTATTCCCATAACCCTGATATAACTAAACATTTTGTGGAGAAGGGCTCTTCAATCTCAACATTGGGTAAGGAAATCTTGTAGTCCCAAGATCTCCTACACTTTGTGATGGACTCCTGACTGACACACAATATGTTCTTTCAGGCATAGGAGGTGTGAGCTAAGTTTTTTAGTATGCAGGGTTTTTTCAGAATTTTGGCAGCCTAATATTAAAGCATCCATGTTATAGAATAAACTACTCTTTGTACATCTCCATAGCATCAGACATCGTGGTAAGTACTCTTCAAAATGTAAGACTTCAATAGATCTACATGGTTAAAGAAAATGAGATTCAAAGTAATCTGGGTAGCTACTTGTGACAAACATGGACATTAGAATTAATTCTGATGTGCCCACCCTTTCCAAAACCATCCTTGAAGATGAACCTTGTTGATGCATGTTTGCATGGTACTTGGACCTTGTCTCAGATCAGAAGCTGACACTGATTCCAACAGAGCAAAAGAAGTTACCCAGGCCACCATCACTTTACTATCAATAGTGAAGACTCATCAGTGAACTTTAGGACCATTAAAAACCCAATTTCCAATCCATTACTTACTTCACATTACTTCAGATTTTACAGAATAGACCTAGACGTTAAGACAGGCTTCTCATGCTTGTATTTAAGAATCAGACACTGCCTCCCCAAGGTTACTCTTTAGAATACAGTAATCTGTATGTTTAATTAACTACTAAGGTAACGCTCTTTCAAGTGATCTTTGGACCAAGTTTTAAGAAGCTCTGATATGGAAAATATCAATACTACCAGTTACTGCATGTTGTGTTTCTAAGTCATTCATTGAGGAGCACAAAGTCTTTGTTGGGCACTCAAAAAAGGAGACAAAGTCAGAATTTACTAGATTTTTTCACTGTTTTCAAAAGGCTCTATGTAAGACTCCTTTGTTTCTAAGGCTAGCTCAGATTAAAGGACAAATATCTGCTGTCTACTGTTTCAAATTTAATAATTCATTCTTCAAAGACTTTGCCTTTTGCTTATTTTTAAATTCATGTTCAATTCAGATTTACAAATATTTAGGGTATAGTAAGACATGGATTCAATGTAGAATACAAAAGGAAATCAGACACTGGTCCCGCATTCCCACATCACAGGTTGTTACTGGATGTAGGAGAGCAAATCACCTAAGAAAATAAAGTACGGCTATCTTACTCTCAAGAGCAACAGTTGCATTTGTCTGATTAAGGGCTGTATTCCATCGAGCAGAACTTAAACAGACAAGATTAAAAAATAAATAAATAAAACTAGTTTCTGAATCCCAAAGGCCGAGGTTCAAGTACAAGTACTGAGACTTGACAAATACAGGCTTTCCAGTTGTAAGAATATCAGTCTCCTATTTATCCAGTGAACTTACATCTGTGTTTTAACTGTCATTTTATTCTACTGCTCCTTTTTTCCCCCAGCCCTTTCCTACTTATCTGAACAAAGGAAATAGTAACAGAAAGTCACTGGGGGCAAGTAAAATATTTTTGAATAGACCAAGGAGGAGCCCTGGTTTAGGGACAAACTAGTCCTTTTCAGCACATGTCATACTGACAGCTCTCTTACCCGGTATCTTGCAGTGAGACAGATAATATCACAGCATGCCACGGAGACAAAGAACTGAAGGGCCAAAACACAGCTCTCAGAAAGGAGTTGAGTTATTGATTTTTTCTTCGTAAATCACATTTCTCTGAAAATGGAGAAGCTGAGCATCTAAGAGGAATGATGGTTTCAACTTTATACCTCCTTGATTCCTAAATACTAGTAAAGAACTAGGGAATGGGGTAAGTGTTTTAAAGAAAATCTATGCAGATATGCAACCCAATGCTAGCAATGGGACTAGAGCCCACTCCTTCTGTCTTTACAGTTACTTTGTTTGTTTCTGTCATTCTGTTTTTATGTTTTTGTTTGAGATTCCAGTAAGTTGTGGATAAAATCATTTTAATGGGTAGAATAATGATTTTTATCTTGTCCTATCTTCCTTTGTGATAACGTCTAAGAAATGCTAGGGATCACAGCAGTACTTAACAAGACATTAGAAGAGGAAGTAAGAAGCAGAAGCAGAGGATTGCCAAACTAGGGTATCTTCCTTTCCTGCCCACCAGAATGGAAGCAACTACTTCTGCTTCAACAGAAAGTGCCCCAGGTAATCAGAGTAGATTGGGTTGGGATCCCTGCTTATGTTGCGATGTTCTTCTGGTCTCCACAATGATCTCAGAAGGAACCACCTTTACAAAAACAGAATAATCCCATTATCCAATCAATGCCTGAAGACAAGCTGATGAAACACTACATATTTATTGCACCTATTGATTTATGGTGAACAGCTTCCATCAGTATGGAATGGATGGCAGGAAAACAAAATATCATTTTTAAAGTTTTTTATCTGCACATAATTATGACTATGGGAATTCCCCCTCCATTTCCTCCAGGATTTATGATTAATTAATGAAACAGGTATTATTATCTGTCAGATATATATATATACATATATATATATATATATATATATATATATATATATATATACACACACATACACACACACATACACACATACATACACACATACAGAGAGAGCCAAAATTCAAAATTCCAACTCTGGTTTCTCCATCTTCAAACCTCTTTTCTCTTCCCTGTGCCAGGATATTTTCTCTCAGAAACACAAAGTATTTTGCCATTTCGAAATGGTGATGCTCCTATGTGTTATGTGTGTGATATTCTAACATTCTGTAATAATTACCCACATGTTTTGTTCATCGTTTAGTGTCTGACTCATGTCTGAAAATTTGGTTTTCACCTGTGTGTTTTGAATGTGAAAACTATGATGGCATGGAACAAAAAAAATGATGCTGATTTAAACACAGACTTGAACCCTGACTATGCCAGCAAGTAATGATATAAACATGGATTAATTAACCAGTCTCCTGGGGTCTCAGTTCTCTTGTCTTGAAAATGAGAACACAATTGCTCTCTTACACAGCTGTGATGATTAATATTAATGAGAACTAAAAAAAAAAAAAAAAAACAACAACCCTATGTGTATCAGGAATTGGAATTCATGCTACTACTTTGTTTTACTTTCAATCTGTTTTTTTCATCTTCTGTACTTTCTACTTCCATTCCTCCAGACTCACTACATCCTGGTAGTTTTGTATTGGTCTGGAGTGTGTCCAACTTCTCATATGCAGAAATGAAAATAAACAGATTCCATCCTGGTTTTACCACACAAGCCCTCCCCTGAGACCTCCTCTGTCATGTTTGATTGGATGGAGTTGATTATGTTTTATTTGTAGTTCTGCTGCAATTTGTGTCTTCTTTTCGGGGCGAACATGTTTACTTTAATTTGTTAAACTAAATGTACAAAGTTCTGGCTCTGGTTTACTAATCATCATCACCATCATCACAAACATATGAATGACAGATTTTAGACACCAGAATCAATAATCCCCTGCTCTATGTCTTTTTCCCTATCATCTGTCCCTCAGTGGAGAACAGAGGCCTGACAATATTGTTAAAGTAAATCCTTTCACAAAGGGCAGATCAGGAGAAGGAACTCTGAAACCAGATATGTAGAAAAAGAAAAATCTTCTCATAGGAGTGTAAATATATGTGGAATGAAAATTAGGGAAGGAACCTGACAACTGAATGAAAAGATGGGCGTTTTTCCAAAAACTGTGATTTTTAAGTACTGTGGATTCACAGGAGAAGATGGTGTGTGCAAGGAATATTTTCCAATGACATTGGAACACATATTGTAAGGTAAAGGGTGGAGTTTATGGCAGCACCTTGGGTAGGTATGACACACTAAGAAGCTCAGAGAATCTGGAAACCACAGCTTGCCAATTTTGGCTACTCTTCAGAATTGTCTGCAACATTTTGAAAAATGCAGATTTCTAATTTTTACTCTGAATTAATGATTCTACAGATTCAGGGTGAGATTAACCTCTCTCTCTCTCTCTCTCTCTCTCTCTCACACACACACACACACACACACACACACACACATTTTCTCTCCCATATATATATGAGAGAGAATATATATATGTATATATATGTTATATATATATATATGGAATATATATATGTTATATATATATGGAATATATATGAAATATATATATATGGGAGAGAAAATGTGTGTGTGTATATATATATATGGAATATGCATATATGTGTATGTATATTACATTTAAAATATATTCATATTTTATATGTACATAATATACATATCTACATACAAATGTACATACACAAATAGTATATTATACTATACTATAACTGTGTCTCATATATACACACACATCTTTTTCAAATACCCAGGTGATTATTATTATCAGCCAGGTTTCTGCACTGCTAATGTACATGCTAGAGAACCTCAAAGAATACTGTGTTAGAAGGAGAATTGGTGATCCAGCAGTGCTGTGCATGACAGAAGCATATTTCAGGGATGTCAATCAGTTTAAAATAGAGAATGTAAGGGAACAGTGATTTAAAGAGCTTGCTCTAGAGTCCAAAGGCCAATGATTTAACAGTAACTATCTTGGGGTAAAGATGATTATTTATGTATAACTTATAAAACATATGGTAAAAATACTGATATTCACCAAACATCCCAAAGTAAATGCATCACTGGGGTATCCAAAGAGGAACTGGAGAAAGGGAAAATTCTTAAGAGATATTTTGGTGGTAAATCAGTAGGAGTAAGTCATGAAAATTGGAAAATGGTTAAACTTAGAAAATGCAAGCATTAGACACTGGATTTTATTGTGAACGTGATGCATTATAAGTTTCTGTAGTATATCCAGATGGTGATGAGAGTAGTCAGAAGTGTATACTGGAAAAGTGTGAAGAGACTATATGGCTGGGAAACATGTAGCATTTAGAGAGTTGTGCATAATCTGTAGAAGACAGTTTCCTTAGCCCACTAGCTCTGTCCTTTAGCCCACACATACCCCTTTGTATTAATTACCCTGATAATTCTTGAAGTATACACGGCTGTCAATTTTGTATTTTTATTTATGGGGTATTTGTCTACTGACTATCTTCCCAAAGAGAGGACAAGATCTGCAGGGGAAGATGCCATGTCTAGTTTGTTTGCTCTTTCATGTCCAGAACCTAGACAGTGCTTAATGCATATTGTTTTTGGATGAATAAATTAATGGTTAGGTTGAATAATTTTTATTTTTTTAAGAATTTTATTTTTAACTAATCTCTACACCCAACATGGTGCTCAAACCCACAACCCAAAGATCAAGAGTCTTATGCTCCACTGACTAGGTTAGCCAGGCACCATTTGAATAACTTTTAAACAAAACCACAAAGCTTAACGAAATGTCCTTTTTTGCAAACATAATGTTAAGAAAAAAAAGATACCTCAGCAGATTCTTTCACTGCCCAAAACCCAATAGTATTAGAAATGATAATACTTTTGGGGCACCTGGGTGGCACAGTCAGTTGAGTGTCTGATTTCAGCCTATGTCATGGTCTTGGGTCCATGAGTTCAAGCCCCGTGACAGGCTCTGTGCTGACAGCTCAGAGCCTGGAGCCTGCTTTGGATTCTGTGTCTCCTTGTCTGTCTGCCTCTAGCCCACTCACACACACACATACACTCTCTCTCAAAAGTATTTTTAGTGTTTAGTTGTGAAACCCAAATATCTAGAGTTATAGTTCCAACATGATTTTGTCTTTTCCTATAATAAAATGTAATATATAAATCACCAGAGTGCTAATTATATAACAAATAGATTATGAATATGGCTTATCTCATTGCTATTACATACTACAAAGTTACTTATGGAGCTACTACTCTTTTCAAAATACAAAGACAAACCTGGGAACAATTCAAGGGATAAACTTTAAAAGTTACATATTAAATGAGACAAATAGAATGTTAAATGTAATTTTCATAGCCTTAATTATACAAGTTACAGAAGCAAAAGTAAAATTTGTATTGAGTAACATATGTTAGTAAATTTATATTCAGCTCTCTCAAATCAAATGATACAGCCCACTTTTATAGCTCTAGAAGTACTTTATTCTATGGAACACTGAACTAATGACCAGATATAAAGAATTTTCTGCTAGCTTTAACTTAGCTCTGAAAAGTCATAGCAAATGCAATAAAATTATATTGCATCTTGTATTATTGATATTTGTGTTACTTTCTCTCTTTGAATAGTCTCTTTTTTTTATATTCTCACTAAGATGGGATATGAAAAAATAATATCAGGCAACCCTCACTGGCAAATATATCTAATGAGAATAAGTGAATGGATGAATGAGAAAGGAAACACTGTCTTAAATTCTTTTGACAAAGTTTCCAAGAGTGACAGGTACTTAGGTTAGTCCAACTACATCATTTCACATGATTGCAAACTTAAACCCAAGGAGCTGGAGTGTCTTTTCCAAAATCATGTGTTTAGTTAATGAAAATACTAAGATTATAATTCAAGTCATCCAATGAACTTCTTTACTAAACTGTGACAGTGTGTCCCAGTGCCTGGAAAATGGTCAATCTATGAGAGATTGTTTTAATACTTTTCCTGTGTTTAATGGGCATCTCTTACTTTTTTTAAGATTATTTATTTAAGTAATCTCTACACCCAATGTGGGGCTTGAACTCGTGCCCTCAAGGTCAAGAGTCGTGTGCTTTTCTGACTGAGCCATAAAGGCACTCCTTACTGGGCATTTATTTAAGGAAAGGAAAAAACTAAGCAGAATTCTCACTTGTTCACAATTCAGCATTCACCTCTAACCCAAGAGACTAGTAAATTTCAGATTTCAGGGGAATTAAAAAAAATCTCTCCATCAGGAGAGTGTTTTGATGCTTTCATTATTGCAAACAATATATACAAATGATTGTTCCATCCTCTGTGTAAGATGGTGTAATCAATCATTCATCATTTAGTTGTCATTCACTCAATATTTATTGAGAATATACTACCAGGCATTTTGTTAAGTCATTCACAGACGAAAATTTAAAAAAGGACAAATAGTTTTTGGCAAAGCAGAGTGCAAACTGAACTCAAAGAAATTAAGTAAATGGTAATATTATTTAATTTTTACTTATCAATATGTAATTTTCAACTATGATATTTTTTTACTAATGTAGATTTAGATGGGAAAAACACATCTACTAACATCTAAGAAAATTTTGATTTAGGTTTGCCTTCTTGCTATGAGCAACTAGATAACTCAACAAAATATATTGAATGCAAATAGTTGGACCCTAAACAAAGGTCATAAAAATACTGCAAGGCTAAACAAAGAATACAATTTAGGTAAGCCTATGTTTGCCTCAGTTTATGGCCTGGAAGTAATTTTCAGGCCACAGAGAAAGGGAGGGTGCAAACAGAGTCTGATGTGTTTACTGAGCGGAGGATGCAGAGACTAGACTCTAGGGAAACTGAAGTAACTAGAATGTTCCAGTGGCCCTGACAAAAACGAAATGCATAGGTAGAGCACTCTTAAAAGCTGAAACTCTGGCTTGATACTGGTCTCTACAGTTACATAAAAAGAAATTACCCAAGGCCAGAGAAAAAACCACTTGGAGGCAATAGACCATGCTTCATCCAAACTCACATGAGTTTGGCAATGTTTGTGATCCGAGAAACCAAAGTAAAAAGGCCTCTTAGAAAATGAGGCATCTGTTAGATTCTACAGAATGGTACTACCTTAGTAGAGGGGCTAAAGAAATCCCAAAATGAAGACTCTCTGGAACACTCATAAAAGAGCCTAAAGCAAAACATTAAATCCAGAAATTGGTGTAAAGTTGATTTTATCCAAGAAATAAAAGCCAATAATCATTAAAAGAATGTAAAAAAATTCTATAACCAGTAACATAAAATTTTAAACTTCAGGTATCTAAAAAAATTACCAGGCATAGAAGTTAGGAGGAAAATATGGCTATACTAGGTGTATTGATCAATAAAAACAACCATTCATAATTAAACATCTCCACAAAATGGAAACTACAATACTACTTCTTCATCCTACTAAAATACATCAATGGGAAATCAACATCATTGTTAATATTGAATAAAATTCCAGTCAAAATCCCACCAATTTATATTATGGATATTGACAGACTAATTCTAAAGCTTATATGTAGAGACACAAGATCCATAAGAGTCAACACAATATTGAAGGAGAATAAACTTGGAGGTCTGATGTTATCTGACTTCAAAATTCACTATAAAGTTACAGTAACCAAGGCAGTGTTGTATTGACCCAAGCCTAGACAGACAGAGCAACAGAATGTAACACAGAGCCGAGAAAATGACCCGCATAAATACAGTCAATTGATCTTTGATAAAGGAGCAAAGGCAGTACAATGGAACAAAGGTCATCTCTTTGACAGATGGTGCTGGAACAAATGATATCCAGAGGCCAAATAAATATATAAATAAACAATGATTTGAGACAAAGACCTTACTCCCTTAACAAACTATAGTTCAAAATGGATAAGAGACTTAACAAAATGCAAAGCTATAAAACTCCTAGAAGATAGAAGGGGAAAACCTAGATGACCCTGCATATGGTACTTAACATTTTAGATAAGACACGAAAGACATGATATATAAAATAATGGATAAAGTTGCCTTCATTAAAAGTAAAAACATGTTCTGCCAAAAACAATGTCAAGAGAATTAGAAGACATGCTATCAACTGGGAGAAAATATCTGCAAACACACAGGTCATAAAGAACTGTTATGTAAAATATTCATATAACTCTAAACACTCAACAATGAGAAAACAAAAAACCATTAATAAATGGTACAAAGACTTTAACAGACACCTCACCAAAGAAGATACACAGATGACAAATAAGCTTATGAGAAGAACTTCACATCATATGGCAGTAGGGAAATACATACAAGTCAAAAACAAGGAGATACCACTACATATTTATTAAATGGCCTAAATACAGAACTGATAATGCTAAGTGCTAGACAAAATATGGAACAAGAGGCATTCTCATACATTACTGGTGGGAATATAAAATGGCACAGCCACTTTGAAAGACAGTTTGGTGGTCTCTTACAAAAGAAAATATATTCATACCATATTATCCAGCAATCATGTCCCTTAGTATTTATCCAAAGGTGTTAATAAACAGTCTCTTCCCCAATCCCCTCCACCCCAAAACCAAAACCCTGGTAATTGATGTTTATAGTAGCTTTATTCATAACTGCAAAACCTTGGAGGCAATCAAGTTGTCCTTCAGTAAGTGAATGAATAAATAAAAGGTGGTACATCCAGACAATGAAGTATCATTCAGTGCTAAAAAGAAATGAGCAAGAGAGTAATTAGTGGGGCCTGCCAGCAAGTCTGATGAGGAAAAGAGAGTGAAAGAGAGGTTTGCTGAAACCACTGTCATCCCAAAGTGATCGTGCGCATGCCCAAAGAAGTACCTTCTGCACAGCAACATCAGAAGTTTCTCACTATAAGGGAGATATAAAATTGTCCAGCTACTAAACAAACTAAAAGAAAAAGCAACAACATGTTTTAGAGGATGAGGGATTCAAATCATATCCAGATTTGCTAGATAAATTATCTAAAATGTCTAGTTTTCAATACTAAGTTTTAAGACACATAGGACAACAGGAAAATGTGACATATACATAGGAAAAATAAAGCTGTAGGAGAAACCAGTTGTTGGGTTTAATGAAAACATCAAAGCAGTCCTTATAAGCAACTTCAAATTACTAAAGGAAACCATTACTTAAGGTTAAAGGAAGAAAGAAAGCCAAAATGACAATGTTTCTTAAGAGAGACTAACAAACACGTTTTTTTCATAAGCGAAATGTAAATTATGGAGTTGAAAAGTAGAATAACTAAAATGAAAAATCCACTAGAAAGGCTCAAGAATAGATTTCAACTGGCATAAAAAAGGAAAACTTAAAGAAAGATTGATTTACTTCATGGAATCTGAAAAATAGAGGGAAATGAATGAAAAGAAAAGAAAGAGCTTAAGAGAAATGTGAGATCCAATTAGGAATGCCAGCATACACATAATGGGAGTACATGAAAAAGAGAAAAGAAGCAGGGGAGTATTGAAGCAATAGCTAAAAGTTGTTAAATTAATCTACACACCTTGGAAAGTCAAAACCTTCAAGGCAGGTAAATGCAAAGAGATTCACACACATAAGATCAAAGTAAAAAGGTTGAAAGAGAAAATTTTGAAAGGAGAAAGAGAAAAGTGATCCACCAATACAAATGCACCCCAATAAAATTAACAGCTGACATCTCAATAAAAACAAAAGAGACGAGAACACAGTGAGTTGATATATTCAAAATGTTGAAAGATTAAAAATTGTCAAGCAAGAATCTTATATCCAGCAAAACTATTTTTCAAAGCTGAAGGCAAAACAGAAATTTCCCAAATAAACATGAACAGAGATTTTTTTTGCTAATAAATGTGCCTTAAAAAATTATTTCTTAAGTTGGAAAGCAAGTATTCCCAGACTATAATGCAAATACACACACATACACACACACACATACACACAGACACGCATGTGCACACACACACACACACACAAAATGATGATCACCATTAAAGGTAATTCTGTTACTACCAAACAATATAAAAGGGTATGTCACCTTTTGTTCTTCACTGCTTAGGAAGCAATTACAAATTAATATGAATATAATTATATTAAACTACATCATTAAGAAATGTAATATATTTGAAAATAACACCATCAAAGTAGTAGAAAAGGCAAACATGTATGAAAGTAAGAAAAAATACATCAGATGTAAATCAATAGCACAAGAATAAAGGAAGAGAATGCTAAATGGTAAACAACAAAGTTAATATTAAAAAACACTGTAAATATGTATTTACTACTTTTACCTCCTTTTAAAGCCATAAGATTAAGGGGTTAATAATTATAACAGCTTATTATTTTGTTGGGACATACATAGATGTACTTTGCATAAAAATAATAGAAAAAAAAGGAGAAATAAGGAATAGAGCTCTAGAGGAATAATGTTTCATAGCTCACTGGGGGTCAGGATGTAGGTTCTCATATATCAGCATGTATATGATCAAGATTAAACCCTAAAGCAGCTATAAAAAATAAGACAGTGAAAATATCACTGAAGAATTAATACCAAAAAAGGCAGTAAAAGAAAAAAGGTTGATTAATGAATGTATGAAATATGTAGAAAATTAAAGTAAAAGAGTAGGCATAAATCTAACTGTATCAATATTAGCGTTAAATGAAACAGATAAAGCAATCCAAAGTCCAAGATTGTCAGACTGGATAAAAAACATAATCCAACTGTATGATGCTACAGAAGATCAACTTCTGTAGATTCAAAGATATAAATACTGAAATAAAAGAATGAGAAAAGATACATCATGCCAGTAACAGCTAGAAGAAAGCTGGCATGGCTGAACTAATTTTTCTACAGTGGGGATTTGAAAGAGGACTTCACTCATCTCCATTTTGACTTCCAACTTTCTAACTGATTAAGTTCTTCTTTCCAGCTAATTGCTTAAATCAAGCAGAAGAGTTAAGCAGCCCCTAATATCAACTGAAACTACCCTCTCAAGCAATTAAGGACTGTCCAGAACCAGCAAGACCACACAAGACTGACCCCAAGACAATACTCAAACTGACCTTCACTGGCTACCTGCACATACCCATTGACCTTTGTCCTACATATTCCTTAAATGAGCATGGAAGTATTTTCAGCACTTTGGAGATGGTCTTTGAGATGTTAGTCCACTGGCTTCCCCATGCTGGCCTTAGTGAAATAAATCTCTTTCTGGTTTCAACACCAAAACAACAATAACAACAACAACAGCAAACAAAACAGACATTAACTTTTTTTTTTTACAGTTAATAAAGGACTCATTTTTAAAGGACACATTTTATAAAGATGAGAGAATCAATCCAACAACAATATTAAGAATTATAAATAAATATGCATCTAACAAAAGTGCACCACAATTCGGGACACAAAACTGACAGAAATAAAAGGATAAATAGGCAATTCATCAAAATAGATGAAGACTCAAGACCACACTTTGAATAATGGATATAACAACTAGACACAAGATCAACAAGTTATCAAAAGACTTGAATATGATATAAACCTATATATAAGTTTGAATATAATAGACAACATCTGTGCAATATTCCATACAACAATAAATTATACCTTTTATCAAGGACAGACCACAAGCAAAGCCATGAAAACAACCTCAATACATTTAAAGATTACAAAGTATGTTCCTGGGCCACAATGGCATGAAATTAGAAGTATCACAAAACATTTGGAGAAATGTACAAATATGTGGTAATTAAATTCTCCAAGATGAGTGAAACAAAGAATTTAAAAATGAAATTAAAAAAAAAACACTTTGAAATGAACGAAAATAAAGAAACATGGGATGTAACCAAAGCAGTGTTTACAGTAAAATTTGCAGGCAAAGTGTCTATACTAAGAAAGAAGAAAGATCTCAAATCAATCATCTCAAGTTCCAACTTAAGGCATCGATAAAAAGTGAAAACTAAACCTAAGTGAGAAGAAAGGAATAAAGGTGAGAGAACAGAAAACTAATAAAGAAAATCAAGGAAACCAGATGATCTATTAGGAATCGTTGAATGACAAGTGAGCACATGAGATGTTGAACATCACTGTCATCTGGCAAATGTACTTTGGAACCACAATGAGATGTATAAAAGGTAAAATTAAAATGGTTGTATAGTTGCTAAAAAAAATCTCACAATATCAAATCTTGCCAAGGATGGAGAGCGACTAAAACACTCACACTTTCCCAGTACAAAGTCAAAATAATGCAGCCACTTTGTGGGGGAATTTTTTTTGGCAGTTCCATATGACTCATTAATCCCACATCCTACATTTTTCTCCAAGAAGTGTGAATATATGTCACACAAAGAAACATGGCTTTGTGTGATGTATGTAACTACTCAAAGAAGCTTTATTCATAATAGCCTAAATCACGTAAAACTCATATGCCCATCAATTGGTGAATGCACAAAAGATTTACAGTATATATTCATTTAGTAGAATATCACTCAGTAATGAAATAAAGAATGAACTACTAATGCATGCAAAAACTTGAATGGATTTCAAATGTGTTATGCTAAATGAAATTAGACACAAAAGACTGCATACTACATGGTTCCATTTATATGAAATTCTAGAAATGGCAGAGAGCAGTTGTGTTGGCCAAGGGCAGACTGCTGAGGTATGAGAATGGCTGCAAATTGGTTAAGAAGAATTTTGGGGGTGCTGGAAATGTTTAATATGATGACGATGACTACATGGGTTAATTTGTTAAAATTCATTCAAACCTGCATATATATTTGGTGAATTTTACTTTATGTGAATTATATCTCAATGAAGCTAATTAGAACAGACAAGGAATAACATATGTATATCTTAATGCAGCTATATAATCTGTTTGCTTTGCTTATCCTTTCTTTTCTGAGCATGCAGAAGAGAAACTCTTCCTCTTTCCTAATTAATGCCTAATATCTATGGAATAGGATATTTGCTAAATTTCAGATCAAGCTTTTATACTTCATATTCTAAAACAGTCTACTGGCTATGATATTTCCTACAACTGCTTTCTAAAACAGCTAAGCTTTATTTTTCAGAACATGTAAAGGATCACGTCAATTTAAAACATGACTATACAATGGTTTATGCACAAGTAGAAATGTAACACCACAGTATACTACCATATTTTGACTGTTCAATTACCCATCATTTGGGTAAGAAAGCAGTGTGAAGAGTTTTTGCCAATATACTCCTGCCAACCAGATATTAAGCTTTTATTAAGAGCAAGTCATTAATTTATTGATATATTTATTAAAAACCATACCATTTCAAATGAGTAGAACACATCCCTACTGATTTTTTTCCACAGGACTATAATATTGAACATCCCAAAGGAGATCATATTTGAAATGATAACCAAAAAAGAGTTGGAGTTATTATATGCACAAATTTGAGGTCACTCAAGTAAAATTTAGTAGAGTGTATTAATTATTTTTTAAAGAAACACCAAAATCCAAATATGAATTCTAACTTATATCCTATTTTTCTGGCCAGAAATATCCATTACTGAAAAGCAAATACACTCTGTTGCTAATAAACAAATTAAAAAGATTTCTTCTTATTCTCAAATAAGAAAGTTTATAAAACATTGGACAATACTGAAGATACCCAAACAAATCTTATTACCCTTTAAAAAATTTTTTTAATGTTTATTTACTTTTGAGGGAGAGAGTGACAGAGTGTGAGTGGGCGAAGGGCAGAGAGAGAGGGAGACACAGAATTGGAAGCAGGCTCCAGGTTCCGAGCTGTCAGCGCAGAGCCTGATGTGGGTCTCAAACTCACCTACTGTGAGATCATGAACTGAGCTGAAGTTAGACTCTTCACCAACTGAGCCAATCAAGCACCACACTATTACCCTTTTATAAACACAGTATTAAAAACTGTGGTGAGAAACCTTGGCTACAAGCTGCAATTGATGCCAAAATCCACTTACAGGGTCTACTTGTATTTACTGTAAGGAGCTGATAATCTGACACTGTTCATGTGTTCTTTTACCTTATAACGATGGCATGTCTGAACTGGACCTAGGATATCTCTTAACAGGATCAACTTAGCCATGAAGGAATGACACTGTGCCAAGGGCCCAAGTAACTTTTAGAGACAGATGGGTATATTTTAATTTATTTTAAAATCATTTAAAAATAATGAGTAAATCTAGCTGGAATATAGTTGTCTTTATACAATACACTCATATAATTTTATCATTTGATTCCATCCCAATGGTCAACATTTGAGCAAAGTTTATGAATCAGTGAATATGAAAGCAATGGTTGAGTACTGTGTGACAATACTAATCTTAAAGGAGAAGCTGAGAGGATGCCAATATCCCCATATAAACCAGCCACTGGAAGGCAAGTAGACATAGGAGGGAAAAAGAGGCAGGAACCAGATCTACAATACCTAAAAGGGAGCTCCAGGCTTTATATGCCAAAGGTTGACATTTTCTGCCTTTGTCCTTGAATTAGACTAGTTTTTAAAAAACATAAAGTGAACATAGCCATTATTGGACCAGTCTTCTTGGTAGTGGGGAAAAAAATTCTTACTCAGGTTGTTAATTATGGTTATTTATCCCACCATGGTTTATTTTGCTGTTCCCTCCCTCTGAGAAATGTATCATATGGTGAGTGATCTTTATGTTCAGATACTCTTACAGGGTTTCCCACTGCACAATTCTTAGCTCCTCAGTCCACATTGAAATCCAGTCTGTGTGAAGCTGAGATATTATTTCTTCTTCACTATTATGCATAATAAGAATTACAATTTGTTTGTCAATGATTAATTACCACTCTTCCCAAGAGACAAAATGCTGAGAGTTTTCATATGCTAATATATGCCAAGCTGCCAGTACTAACTCAGCTCTCTAATCCTAAAACTCACCTTAAGTGAAAGAATATCACTGTTTATTGCCAAAGTTGTCATTCGTCTGGAAATGAAATAAATATCTAAGAAGCATTTCAATGATAGACCTGCTTTTCAGCTGACAGATCACTCCTTGTTATCAAAAGGCAAATATATGTCAATGTGTGCATTGCTTAAGACTCATGAGATAATTGCTTCAATTTGCCTGACAATCTGATAATGTCATTAGCACAATTCTGAATGGTGCCAACACTGAATGAATGTTCTTGAACGATATTAAAGGTGTAAAGCAGAGTTGGGGGAAAAAAGAAGAAAAAGACACCTATCGAAGTGTCTTCTGCCAGATGAAATCCTAGATACTAACTTGCCTTTTCAAAAGTCTGTGTCCTTGACTTAAATTTGATACTGGATTTATCACCAAGTAAGACAACAGATCCAAGACACTAGGTCTAAGACAATGTACAGGATTTTAATCACTGCTTTAAGTTCAAAATTATATTAATTGATATTTCCAAAAATGCCCATATAGTGAATGGGCATACACATGTAACGAGCTATATGATGGGTGGTGGGAGAAGGCTGTGTTCTAGAATCAGACCCTTCTCATCTGGAAGCCCACTTCTACCACTAAGTTTCATGATGTTGACTATGTTTTGTTTTGCATTTTAAAAGTTTTCCATATTTAGTTTTCTCATTTGCTTACATGGGTGTAGTATCTATTACTATGGATTTTTATGGAGATTAAATGTGCTAATAAATAAAAAGCATTTACTATTACTGGCTCAGGTTAAACATTTAGAATATTGTAACTATTTTCATTAATGGTACTACATGTATATTCAATCAAGTTATTAACTCTTCCAAGCCTCAAGTACTTCATCTATCGAAAGGCTCCAATAGTAAATTAGATGTGATTCTGATTTCCTTGAAGTGCCGTGATAGTCACATTAGAAACATATAAATATTGGGGCCCCTGGGAGGCTCACTGGGTTAAGCATCCAACTCTCGATTTCGGCTCAGGTCATGATCTCACAGTTCATGAAATTGAGCCCCACTGGGGATTTTCTCTCCCTTTCTACTGCCCCTCCACCACCTGTGTACATTCTCTCTCTCAAAGTAAATAAGTAAACTTAAAAACAAACAAATTTCTTATCATATTGTATAGCACAAAGAAGATTGAGGGAAAATGTTTATTATCTGCAATCAATAATGAAAATACAAAAAATATTATATATTTTATACATAGAAGGCACTGGCAGGCTTCAAAATTAACTGCAATATATTTTATTTTATTATTCACCTGAGCTAGAGCTAGCAACAGATTCTGCCTGGAGTAATTGTTCAGATCAGTGGTCTATGGCCAAGGACAGAAGAAATGAGACTTTTAATTAATACAGAGTGGAAACCAGAGAGATATAATAGTTGGGGCATCTGCTAAACTATAAATCCCTGAATAGAAATGACCCTTTATTTGACTGCAATTCGATATTTGGAAATTACAGATGCAACATGAAGTTTATCTCAAATAAAACATTCTTATTTAACTTAGAATGTAAGCCTACCATGCATTAATGCATGTACAATTGAATTTTATCATCAGAGAATTAAAGAAAAATGAGGCTTAACATACTTCATTCAATTCATGCATTCATCACCCAAACATCTATTAAAATGATAGGAGATAATTCATTTTTTTCTTTTTAATTAAAACACTTGACTACTAAAAGAATGAGAAAGAAGGTATTTGTTCATGAGAATAGTCAACACATATTTGGAAGACTTTAAGCAGCTGTATCAATGTTAATTTTCTTAAGAGAAAGTAGAAAATCAGAAATAAAAAATATAGTGTTTTAAGAAAACAAAAAAAAAATGTGGATTAGCCCAGAATTAGCCATGGAGTCTCAGGAATTAAGAGGCAGGAATATGTGATGGTTGAAGGAAAAATGAGCAACCACCTCCTGCCTGCACTCTTCTTCCCACTACTGTTCTTGACACAGAGACACTGGCCACAGAGAAAGACTGGGGGAGGCATAATCATAAACAGAAGGAGTACATAAGTACATTTCTATTATCTGAAATGTGAGATTCATTTTATCCAGAATCTTCCTCTGCTACTTAGCTCCCAAGTTTCCCGTAGCCAGATTTATTGAGCCCATGTTGGAGATTTGGGGGAATTTTCCTTGTTTGTTTGCTTTTGCAAAATGGAATACTTCCAAAGAAAAAGATTTTAGTTTTCTCCCTTCATCCTCTAATGAGTTGTACCAGTTGACAAATACTAACCCACCACTGGACCATAGCAAACTAGAAAGCACTTACTGATTTTTCAATATGAAAACTAATACCAATATCAGCAGATATTTAGAGGAGGGAATCTCCTATAAAAGGTGGAGCTCAAAACAAAAAGACAAAGGAACAAAAGTGAAAGGAAATGAACCTCACATCGAAACCTCACATCAGTAGCAGTACATAAGAAAATCAAAACCTTACATCAGTAGCAGTTTTAAAAAATCAAAACCTCACATCAGTAGCAGTACATAACGTTTTAGCAGAAGTCAAAATACATATTTCAACCAACAAATATGAAGAAGATGCCATATAAATGAAATACAAAGTCAGAAAGAGTTCTGGGATATTAAAAAATAACTACTTGTGTCAAGGAAATCACTCAAAAAGTGGAACAGAAATAATCAAGGGAGGACTCCAACAATTATATATGAAGAACTTCGATGCAAGGCATTTTGCAATACAAGATATTAGAAACAATCCAAATGATTAAATATAGTGTAGAATCACAAACACACACACACACACATGCACTATATATATATATATGTATATATATATATATATATACACACACACACACACACACACACACACACATACACACACGGATAACAACAAACTTTCTATGGCATGTGACAGCTCTCATAGAGAACTGAAAAACCTATGAAAGACATGTAACTGTTAACAATAGTGTCCAAAATTTGTTTAGGTTATAAGGTAACAAATGGTTTTATTTTTTAAATTATCTTCATTTTTAAAATTGTAGATAATATATATTATGTTTACTTTGACAACCTTATATATAAAATAAAATAGTAACAGAAATTATTTTTCTTCAGTTCTAGGTCCTATATGCCCTTTACTGATTCAGTTAAATTGATTTCATCTAAGAAGGCACGGTACATTTATTGAGCACTTGCTATGTGCAATATGTACTAGTCACCAAGAGTAATCGTGTTCACCAAATATGCCAGTTTTTGCTTGCATTCTAAAAAGGAAGAGAGCTAAGAAAGAAAAAGAATAAACATAAATGTACATCATTGCTTATAAAAGATGCTGAGATGGAAAACACAGATCGATTAAATAGGGAGTATCAACTGGATGGTTAGGAGAGTCCTCCCAAGAAAAGTTGACTTTTAACCTGAAAATTAGATTACGGAGCCATATAAAAGAAGTGCTGAAAAAGGATAAGGGACTGTAGACATCAACCTCCAAAGTCAAGAAAATCTCAATATAATCCAGAAACAAAATGAAGGAAAAAAAAACATAATTAGCAAGAGAAGATAGGTATGTGTTAATTTTGAAAGAAGAGGGAGAAGTTACAATTTTAAATTTTTTTTGTTTTTAAAGTTTATTTATTTTGAGAGAGAGAAGAGAAGAGAGAAGAGACACAGCATGAGAGGGGGAGGGGGAGGCAGAGGGAGAAAGATTACCAAACAGGCTCCACAATGTCAACATACAGTCTGATGCGGGGCTCGAACTGATGAACCATGAGATCAAGGAACCTGAGCTGAAGTCAAGAGTCCAATGCTCAGCCAACTGAGCCACCCCCAGTGCCCCCAGAAAATTTTTAATTGCTGGGATCCTTCCAACCTAATGCAAGATTGATGTGAGATGTTTACATATTTTGAAGATCATCCTTGTTGTCTGATGATACAAGAATAAGAAGATGAGAAAGCAAAAGCAAGAAATGTTGAGAAACCATTGCATTACCCATGTAAATAGGAAGGCACACTAAACTCCAACTACCCCATCACAGGTTAATGGTTTTTATTCCTGGGAGACCTGCTTCGTCATGAAGAATCAGAATGAAATGATGCAACAGAGATCTCTTGATCCAGGTTCTATTTCAGAAGAGCAGAGAACACAGCCGACTTTGAAGGATACTGCAAGGGACAAGGCCCACTACCTGAAAACACGTGGTTTCTTCTTCACTAACTATGCACTGATTTGGCAATGATGTTAAGTAGCACAGCTACAGGGGCTGAGAGAAAACACTGTGAACACAGAGGACCTGGTTTTCCCCTCCTAATCTTTTAATAGCATTATTGTTATTGTTATTATTATCATTATTATATTTTAGAAAAGCAATGTTACTTATGCAACAGAGTAATTAAGATGCTGTGTTATAATAGAGGTTTGAAGGACCCATGCTCAGACCTACTGAATCTGATTTGCTGGGGTTAAGGCCTTGGTTGCCGGATTCAAACACACTCACCACACATACTTCCCAGGTGGTTTACTAAACTGGCCGATATGGGAACTGTCCTTCCAGGCCACATGGCAGCATGCTTCCCTGACACAAATCATTCATGCACCTTCAACTTTTTTTTTCTTTTTTTTTAAAGTTTCAACAGACAGAGTTAGTGCCAACCAATGCCACATTAAAGAGTAAAATAGAATGTTAGGGCCCTGAAAGTACTGTTCTATCCTTATTCTTTGAATTCCATTTTATTCAGAATTAATTTAGATAATAATCTACAATATAAAATAGGTACGAGTTTCCTCACCCAAAATGGTAATTCAAACTCTTAAGAACACATGCAGTTTCTTCTGAAATTTGCCTATCTGATCCTGAAGAAAATTCAGTAACTCACTTCAAGTAAATGTTTTATTAAAAGGGACACTCTGTAAAGAGGAACAAATGCAGCACTCTTAAAGTCAACATAATCTAGGTCATGACACCCTAGAAACCAAATTATTTATTTTGTGTTTGATACACTGTACCTTTTTTCTTTTACTCTAAGTAGTAAGGATTTGAATAGATATTCAGCTGTTTAAGTAGATAAACCATTACTTTAATGCAGGCATTACAGACTACAAAGAGATGGGTAATTCCTGGTCCCAGCCATCAAGGGAAGACAGTATAGCATAATCAAAAGACCGTTCCTACCTTAATGTTCTCTGATTCTCAAATTCTAATACTGTTGCATGTCCTGAGAAAATCATAGGCTTGCTTTCAGTCATTTCAACATATAAAATGGAAGTGGAGAGAACAAATGTCCATTTAGTGCATTCTATACACAAACACTGTGCTTGGAGCTTTATATGTGCTGTATCATTTAACCTCTGCAAAAATGCAATAGGATAGTATTATTCTAACAATCTTTCATATGAGGAAATTGAGTCTTAGTGTGGTTAAATTATTTGGCCAAGGTCATGCAGAACGTATAAAAAAATCCACTTTGGTCTAATTGCATGGCTTATGCTGTTCTCTGCTATGTCAAATTATCTTCCAGAATGAGTTCTTTTTAATTTTCTTTTCTGTAGAATTAACTAAAGGCTTTCATATTAAATTCTAATGCTCCCTAGGGGCACAGAAAGGACAAAGTCTCATGTGTTGTTTATGATTTCTGCTTTAGTACAGACCCACAATAGAGCTACACACCAGCCAGAGGAAAGGGAGACAACTTTGGTAAGGGAAATCTTAATTCACTTTACATAATGAAGAATCATGGAGTGCTGAATATTAGGGTTAATCTATTCATGGGATAATAAAAAAGTTTTATCCCTGTGGCAACTCTAATCCATAAATAGAGATTTCCAGGAATGATGTGTTCAGAAAGCATCTAAAAGTGTTGATGACATTTAGCAGAAAAGGGTACCAGGATCAATTTGCAAATTCTAACATGGATGCAGTAGGTGGGAGGGGTGATATTTACTCTGGCAATTTCCTGCTCTTTACTCTCCTGGTGTTTAAAACAAGACAACATGTCCAAAATGGAACTGTTTATACTAAGCCCCAGATTGCCAAACCAAGATTTAATTATAGTTTAAGCTCTCCCAGAAATGGAATCTTAAAATAGTCAATCAAGAATCAACTGATCATCACTAGTTAAGTGAGCTGCCGGACAGACCTCTGCCATCCCTGAAGGAAATAACCTTGCAATAAATAACAGACTTTTTTTTTTAAGCAGTGTGACTTCCTTGTTCCCATTCCCTTCTGCCTATAAAAGTTTTTCACTTTGTACAGCTCCTTGGAGCTCCTTTCTGTCTCCTATATTAGATGCTGCTTAATTCATGAATCATTGCATAAAGCTAATGAGATCTTTACAACTTGTCAACAGAACTTTTCTCTTTCCCCCTTTTTTTTTTCTTTTTTACACCATCAATATAAGTTTAGCCAAGTAAATTTCTCCTTTCATTCTTCAATTTAGCATCCTTGAAATGGTAGTGAGATCTACTGCTCAGGGTTTTGAGAGGCATTAAATTAGTTGCATAGCTAAGATAACTTGCCTACCCCAGGGCCCAGTTCCTTTGCTGCCATAATGTCCTGGTGCAGGGTTCAGCACAGCTTGGATGCACTACAGATACTTCACCAGTCACCTGCTCTTCCATCTGCTTTCGCTAATGCAGATACTGTGTTTTGGATTGCCGTCTCGCCATCTCTTCTGGAAAGCACTGGTTGTAAACATGCCTCGGAATCCAGTGGTATTGGGCTGAAATCTGTCTGCGCCATGTACTTTGTGTTTGGACAATTTATTTCATCTCTGTGAGCCTTGGTTTCCTCATCTACCAAATGTGGTTTCTACTAAAACAGCACACACTTTTCAGGGTAGTTCTGAAGATCCAATGAGTTGAGAGATTTTCTGTCTAGAATGTGCCAAGTATCTAATAACAAAGTTGTTATCTAATAATTTCCTTGTAATTATAGATTATAATACTGTGTGTGTTTGTAATTATCTCCAAGCACTAATCTTCAAAGCACAGCCTATAAAACCATTGCTCTTCCAGCCCACACACTTTTTTTTTTCCTCCCAAATAAAGGAAAGCCAGTTTTAGATTACAGAAAGGTGCATCACAGTAATTCTTACCTCACTCATTATGTCCTAAATGTCAGTTTATTCTTTTTTAATTCCCAGATCTGGTTGACAGAAATATTTCATGATTTTCATATAAAAAACTAACTGGAGACCTCTTTCTCCTTCCACAAATGCAAATATTTTAAGTCTCACATGTTCCTGCTGCAGAGCTGCCTGCCCTAAGCCATTCATTAAACCCTATCTCATCACATAGTTTTTGTTTCACAGAATCGACCACTGTTCAACATCATGTTGCATATTTTTTTTGTTATTCATTGTTCAACTGTGCCAGAATGAAACCTCCTTAAGAACAGGGAATCCATCTAGTTTTATTCTACTGCTTAAACCTTTAGCATTTATGATAGTACCTAACCGATATGTTTGTTTTTAAATATTTATTTTGAAATAATTATAGACTCATAAGAAGTTGAGAAGAGTGCTACAAAGCCATTCTGTGCACCTACAACTCGCCTTGCTCTAACACTGGTAACTTACATAACCAGAGTACATTATCGAAACAGAAAATTGACATTGTAGACACTAAACAAGTCACGAGACTACAGACCTTACTGAGGTTTCACCAGTTAATGAAGGAGCTAATTTTTGCATGCCTTTCTATATCTCTCTAGATTTAATCACATTTACAGATTTTTATAACCACCACCACGATCAAGATGCAGAATTATTCCTTCACCTTGAAGTAACCTCCAGCTACTTTATAATCATTCTCTCCCCTTGCCTTATCCCTAACAACCTATGACCTGTTGTCATTTGTATTAGGGTTCTCCACAGAAACAGAATACACATATGTATATATTATTTAATCATAATTAATAATATATTATACAATTATAATATATATTATATATATATAGTAAAATATAAATATAAATTATAGGATATATATATATATATATATATATATATATATATAACCAATAGGATACACACACACACACGCACACACACAGGTATGGAGTTCTATATATGGTGTGTGTGTGTGTGTGTGTGTGTGTGTGTGTGTGTGTGTGTGTGTATACAGAATTGGCTCACTTGATCATAAAAACTAAGTCCTGTGACATGCCATTTGCATGCCAGAGACCCAGAAAAGCTGGTGATGTAATTTCAGGCTGACAAAAACCTGAGAACCAAGAGTAGCTGATGGTAAATCCAATTTCAGTCTAAGACCAGAAGATCAATGCCCCAGCTCAAACATACAGGAAGGAAGCAAAGGAGGCAAATGTCTCCTTCCTTCACCTTTTTGTTCAACAGATTGGATGATACCCACCCATACCAGGGCGAACAATTTACTTTACGGCATCCACTGATTCAAATGCCAATTTCATCCGGAAACACAGTCACAGACACACCCATAAATAATGTTTAATCTGCGGACCCCTTGTCCTTGTCAAGTTGACACACACAATTAATCATCACACCATTTCTATAATGTTTTCATTTGGAGAATGTTATCTAAGTTTAATCATGTTAATTGATTTTGAGGCTGGCTATTTTCACTTAGTAGAATATCCTTGAAATCCATCCAAGTTACATGTACCAATAGTCTATTTCTATTAAATGCTAAATATTTTCCATATTTGCATGAATCATGTCATTAAATAAATCCCACTTTCTATAATCTATATCTTCTAAAAACATGTTAAAATACTTGTAATGCAATCACTTGATATTAACATATTAACCTACGACTACTTTTATTTTTAAAGTTTATTTATTTTTTGAGAGAGAGAGCTCCACACTGAGAGCAGAGATCCCTATGTGGAGTTCAAACTCACCAACCCCAACATCATGACATGAGGCAAAATCAGACACTTAACCAACTGAGCTACCACTACTCTTGACAAGAACACTGTATATCCTTTAGCAAGTGGTGGAAATTCCTAAAAGGAAAGTTTGATTGACTTTGATATCAGATGCCAAACAAAGGAGGATCTCCGTCTTTATGCCTCTCATGCTTCAGTGTATATAGTTTTTCAGTGTTTCCCAGAGTTGACATATCAGTGTCAAACACACTAGAACACATTTTCTATTTATATCCTCCAGCTTTCTTTCCCTTTCCTGCTCCCAGAATAGACTACTTTTTAAGTGGATGCAAAAGGTAACAAAATCCTCAATCAACTGGTAATTCACTTTTGTTTTCTCTCTTCAAAACACTTCTCAAATATTTTCTTGTTAAAAAAAGAATAAAAAGAACAATCTCTAGAAGGTCAGATTCAGCAGATATAAAGAGAGACTCGGATATGAATTTTAATGTACCTTTCTAAATCCATACTCAGTGAAATACTGGAATTATTCAAGGAAAGCAAGCAAAAACAAAAACAAAAAATAATAACACGACAACAAAAAAACATCCAGGACTGGATGATATAGACAAAACTATGCAGGTTTAATACTTTTTAAATACTTTTTTAAGTTTATTTCATTTATTTTGAGAGAGAGAGAAAGAGAGAGAGAGAGTGAGTGAGTATGGGAGGGGCAGTGTGAGTATGGGGGGCAGAGAGAGGGGAGCAGAGAGAGAACCCCAAGCAGGCCCCGTGTTGTCAGTGCAGAGCCCAATGCAGGTCTTGATCCCACAAACCATGAGATCATGACCTGAGCCAAAAATCAAGAGCCACCTGTTTAACCAACTGAACCTCTCAGGGTGCACTGCAGGCTGAATACTTTCAAGCTAATGATTTTCAAAATCCAGTTAGTGAGTTATTTGGGGGATTTAACGTAATTTTCCAAGTTTCCTATTTCCCCTCCCTTCCTTCCCCTCTAGCACTATGAACATCACTCATGACATATAAGCCTGCTGGTATGTAACTAGGAGGAAAAATTTAAACTATTTACCAAAAAATATATAAAATAAAAATAGAAGGCATGAAGCCATCCTAAAAAAATGAAGAAAGACATGTGAATTGATAAGTAACTAGTGCTTCCTGTCTTACCATACACCTGCCACCTTATATACCGCTCACAAGAGCTCTTTGAGATTGGAATTATTTTCCCTAAACTAACTAGTAAAATGAGATTTAGAGATATTATGTAAATTGCCTAATTGCCCCAAGCGAGGTGGAGGCAAAACTGAGATTGCAACAGGAACTACATGGTCACAAGCTTTGTATTCCTTCTTTACCAACTATCACTTATACATAGGCCTACTCTCTAGAAAAGACTTAGGTTTTTCTTGGTCAAATTATGTAAAATTTCTGTATAAAATTCCAAAATTTAAAAAAAGGAGAAAGAGAAAATGACATCTGATCATAAAATATAGCCAATAAAATAACATAAAATTATTGTCAAAAGGTAGCAAGAATTTTTGTCAAAAGATAGAAAGAATTTTCTAAAAGGCTTAAATGGGAACCAAGAGATTTGATTTCATGCCTTACATTTAAAAGTTATTTATGACATTTGTTAAATACAATAAGGGAGGCTTTTAATGAAGGGGGGTCAGTACAATGGGGTTAGTAGTAGAGAAGATAAATGAGTTCAATTCTGGACTCTATAAGGAAAAATGGGAATTTATAGCCAAGTCAGGGGAGGGGGAATAGAATATGGACAATTATTAAGATGTAGGGTAATTCTTGGTGAAACTACTCAACAGAGTTTTTGCGGGGAGGTCAGGGTGACAGGTAGTCAGAGGAAGGGTGGGTATTTATGCAGAACTGGATTAACGGGGCCAAGGACAGGATCCAAGGTTGGGGTCTAGTAACAAAAAGAACTCTGTTTCATCATCTGAATAATAAATCAGCTGGTCTAGCTAATTGCTAAGCTCTCCTAAATGGTGCTCACTTTTTCTGGTTTTGAGAATCCACTCAATCACGATGTACTTGATATTAAATTAATCCCCTTACAGAAGCAGAATGTTAGAGAATTCAGCATGACATTTATTTTTCAGTGGGATATGTAGAGGAGTTGAGGAACCTAGCTAAGAACCAGATTTGGAAAAGGATTCAGTACTGTGGGACCAAAGGGGGAAAATATATGTATATGTGTGTGTATGTATGTATTTATGTATACATTTATATACACACACACACATATAGCCTCTTATGTCTACCATCCAAGTTCCTAGAATGCCACATGCCTTGTTTATCATTTCAGAGACCAGTGGTCAACTTTTTAATATCTGCTCCACTTACATATAGTCTGAGTAAACATCTCACAAGATGTTGAGAAGAACTGATAAAGAACTTCTCTTCATAGTTTCACTTTCCCATTTACACACTTACCTTGCTTTCCAAACATGCTTGAGAAGAAAAGGTAAAACTACTGTAAGAAAATGAAAATACACCCACAGGGCAGAAAGAATATATAGTGCATAACCAAAGAAAGAGACACTGAAAATATAACGAATTGAAGCACTGTGTATCAACTATATATCGATAGTAAATTTAAAAGTAAATAAAAGAATTGAAAGCAATTGGGATTTGAAAATATATCATTATCGAGTATGAATTTTTCCTCCTCGAAAATATACATGTTATCTTTCTTACAAAAATATTTCTTACTTCCCATTAATTTCAGTACACAAACCTAATTTTTTGGCATTGTAGGTATTTATAATCAGGCTGTGTCTTTTAGGAAAAAAAGTCTCCAAATAAAATACAATGAGAAGAAAAATAGCATAATAACATAGCATAATGTGTATAATCTTGAAATAAATAGCCAGTATCCAAAAATACCCCCAAAATTGTGAGATCTTGGACAAGTTATCTAACTCTCTGCATCCCATCTGCATCAATACACAGATTCTCCATCTGTAAAATGGGAGAATTCAGAGTATTTAAATTTTTTTTAACGTTTATTTATTTTTGAGACAGAGAGAGACAGAGCATGAATGGGGGAGGGTCAGAGAGAGAGGGAGACACAGAATCCGAAACAGGCTCCAGGCTCTGAGCTGTCAGCACAGAGCCCGACGCAGGGCTCGAACTCATGGACCGTGAGATCGTGACCTGAGCTGAAGCCGGTGCTCAACCGACTGAGCCACCCAGGCGCCCCAGAGTATTTAATTGTGAAGATGGGCAGCAGAGAGTCAGACTGAATGATCTCATAGTGGGTGATATGCATCATTTTTGGGTGTGTGTGCTAATCTAAAGACTGCTGGAATTATAAACACCTTTACCTTTCCTTGCTTTTCTGCAGGGCAAGACAGACCTCAGGACGCTGATTTGCTTGATAAGCAGCAAATTTCTCTTCAGTGGGCTGCCTCAAAGTATAAACTTGAGAGGGTGGTGAGCTTTATAAATAGTTAATAAAAACTTCTGTTCATTCATCAATCAACTTAAGGTTTGCTAAAGTGCTAATTTTATATCCATCTCCAGGTTTCCTGTATCTTATTCCAATTCTACTTCTAAGTATACGATGCAAAGAGAGGACTTTCATACAACCCATTAGAAGCACTACTATCTTCATCTGAATACCATTGTTAACATTAACTGTATGAGATTATAAAAATGCACTCAGAACAGTGCTAATTCATGCTAGGACTAGAAGGAAGGTTATGGCTTTTTAAAAATTATTTGAGATAGAGACAGACTCTTAAGCAGGCTCCACCTATGGAGGCCAACAAGGGGCTTAATTCCACAACTCTGGGATCATGGCATGAGCTGACATTAAGTCTGACGCTCAACTGACTGAGCCACCCAGGTGCCCCAGTTATGGCTTAATGAACATGTAAACCATACCCAAATTATATCCATTTTCCTAGGATATCACTCTTATGCACCTATACATATTCATACGTATGATTTTTCTATGTTAAAATTCAGTATTCAAATTCTCCTCCATCATATTACATTTTAATCAAGTCTATTTATTTGAGGAAAAAAATACATACAAGTCTGTTCAAATAGAGAATGTTTGATTTACGGGTCCCAAGTACAAAATCATATACTGTGACCTCCTTCTCAACCACTCTCTCTGTTTCACAAGTAAACACACACACACACACAGAGTTCTTTTAGTGGTTGGGTACCTGCTCAATTCTCCTCCCTATAGGTGACATTTCCTGTTTATTTCAGTTTGTTTACCCCTTTTAACTTACCTCGCAGGTGGATTTGGATTCCCCTGGTTTATCCAAGTCCATAATCCACCAGTTGTATCAGCCTAGCTTCTCATAGCTACCTATGACAGTGAACATGTGTGTGCCTGTTTGTATATGTGTGTGTATGTGTGTGTGTGTGTGTGTGTGTGTGTGTGTGCATGCGCGTGCGCATACAGTATGTACTTAAAGGATTCTTTGGAAAAAAATAAATTTTTCAAATAAAAATTCTCAGCAAAATCGAGGAGATTATGAACTATAAAAATTTTTAAACATTTTTCTTTAATTATAAATTCCATTCAACAAAATCCCCCAATTTACATGTACAAGTGAAATATACAGTTGGATGGATTTCAACAAATGTAGAACATTTCCATCATTCCTGAAAGTTGCTTGCTGTCTCTTTATATTCAATCCTCACTACTCACTCCTCACTTGAGGCAACCACTGCTCTCTAAATACTAATTCCTGGTGCCCCTGGTCTTTGGCTTTCGCTATAGTAGATAGATAGAGTGGTAGCTCACTATGGTTTTAACTGGCACACTCCTAACTACCACTAATTTTGACACACTTTTCCTTTTCATATTGGCTTCTGTATACACCCTTTTGCTATATATGTATTTGGGTTCTTACCCTTTATATTCACAGGTGGTCTTTAATTCTAGGGATCAAAAATTTAAATCATACCTATTTGATTATAGTTATAGAATAAAATATCTAAACAAAATCAGAAAGAGATATTGGCTATATCACTTTCCTTGACTCTCAAACACTTGGCTTCAAATATTTCTTTGAACTTTCTGTTAGAGTTTAAACTTCCCATTTTGTGTTTCATTAAACATTGGGCTACACGTTCACATGTGGGCTTTGATATGGGGAGTGGAAATGTCAGGTAATACATTTCTTTGTTTTAAGCTGGTACCATTATAGTAATTAGTTATGCATCAATAAAAAACAAAAGCAGGCAAGATAGAATTTTTGCTTTTTTTTTTTTTGGATTTTGCAGGTCATAAAGTCCTGTTACAACTACTCAACTCTGTCATCTTCATGCAAAATCAGCCATAGACAATACATAAGTGACTATTTTTGTTGATATTACAATAAAGTTTTATTTATAAATAGCATTATAAATTTATGTAGCTCATGGGCCATAGTTTTCAGACTTCTCATCTAGAAAATCTAGGAGTTTATAGATATTAAGGGATTTTTACATTAACCCAGTGGGAATTGGAAACAATTGGATGATTTTAGCCATTTTACATTTTAAAGATCACTCTGCCTAAGATTTTGATAATTGATAACAGAATGGAGTAAACTAGAATGACAACAGAATACTTTGTTGGTTATTGCATTTGGTAGCTTTTGCTAGGAGAAAGATGGTTACAAGGATGACAAGGAAGGAAATAAGTCAATGTGTGTGCGCGCGCGAGCGTGTGTGTGTGTGTACCCATTTGCATGCACATACATAAACTTTCTAATAGAAGTTGTACAATTCTGACATTTTTGCTCTGTGTAAATTAACAGATTCTGATACAATTGTAATATAACCATAAAGAAAGTGCTTGAGCTTTATCTAAGAGAATGACATTGGAGTGATCAAATTATTTCTTGTACATAGTGGATTTACATGAGTTATAGGGATGATAACAGCTCTACTGATCGAGTGATTTAATGTCCTCTTCCTAACAACTTGCAAAACATTATGAGATAGTGAGAATGATATCACCAGAGGCATTTTGAAACTGTCTGAAATTGATCACTGCTAGACAATAGCTTCGTTTTTGCCTTGCCTCTTCTCAGACAGTGCTATTTGAAATACTATTTCTGAAAGCCTTTTTATTGGAATGCTTTCTTAGGGAACTGAATGGTGTCTTATGTAGCACAGCAACCAGCTCACTGACAGACACATAGTAACCATGAAGTAAAACTCAGTGGACTCCATCAAATTTGGCTGAAATAAAGTCATTTTTATATTAAGTCTGGGTTTAAAACATTAAAGCAAAGTCCATAATTATGGTGAAGATCATATTATTGAGACACCAACATTACTTTTCTTAAGAAAATACAAAGGGACATGAGAAGAATAAATTGGGAGGCATTTCCCCATTATCTCTCACGTTCCTACGTGTGCTTCTCAGAGCCACAACTCAATGCCTTGACCACTCATTACCTGTGCCATTTCTCAGGTTGTACTTAGAGCAAGTAACTGAGGACTAACTCTTCCCTGAAGAATGACGGTTTATGGATTTTCTGCTTGCTATAAAATGGGAGGTTTCTTAAACTTAGTGTTTCTCTTTTAGAATATAACCCTCTGTGTAGGGGACATCTGTCGAGGCTTTCCACATGGGATTTGGCAGGCAAGAAAAAATGATATAAACATGATGATGATCATGTTACTTATTGTGCCATGAATGACAGAGTCCTCTGTCTCTAAAGAGTTTCAGGTCTTCTGCCATGAAGACATGTATGAAAAAGTATCAGGCTTAATTTATTAGATTTTAAGCATGGAATAATCAAATCCTATTTTAATAAATATTCCAGATTGACTACTAATTATATACATTTGTGCATGTGCATACACACACAAATACATATGTCACCTTTATTATTCATTTCTTAATAAATTTCATCATGCTGAAATTTTAAAATTTTATGCTAATGACATTTTCCCACATACTTATGAAATAACATTAATGTTAATCATGTAAATGATAATAGCTTTGTCATTTACAAAGTACTTTTTAAAAGTATGCATTTGAGGGGCGCCTGGGTGGCGCAGTCGGTTAAGCGTCCGACTTCAGCCAGGTCATGATCTCGCAGTCCGTGAGTTCGAGCCCCGCGTCAGGCTCTGGGCTGATGGCTCGGAGCCTGGAGCCTGTTTCTGATTCTGTGTCTCCCTCTCTCTCTGCCCCTCCCCCGTTCATGCTCTGTGTCTCTCTGTCCCAAAAATAAATAAAAAACGTTGAAAAAAAAATTTAAGAAAGTATGCATTTGATCAAACTTTAAGTCACATATAGAGTATATTATTAATAAAAAATATAAACGAAAGGCTACTGTTCAGAAGTTGTCTATAATTTTTCAATTCAGTGTACTATTTGAAACCTGGGTCCACTACTTATGATTTGAAATTGTCCATTCTAATGAACAAAATATCATTAAAAATACAGTACTTTAAAATAAGTTATTTCAGGATGACTTATGTATTCAGTCATTCATCTCCAACACTTCTTCAAATTTGCTGTATTATAGTAGCATATAACTTTACACAGTGCATGTTCTGTGTGTGTATATACGCACACAAGTGTGCTAGAGAGAGACAGAGAATAAGCAGATGTAAACAGCACATAGTACTTACTAGGTATGATGAGGATCATCGGTTAGAATACTTGGTTTCCTTTTATAGCGTTGCTAAGTTATCTTTTGATCACGAGGGCCAAACATGTTGATTGAAATAATTTTGGAAATTTTAATTGCATCATCAGTGTTTGAGTTGAGGATAGAAAGGAGAATAGACTAGGGTCAGGAATGAAGTTGGCTGAGAATCATGAGCTCATATAGATATCTAGATATTAGAATTTCAGACTGAACCAAACCTCAAATCTTCTGTTTCCCTGGGAGGAAAAAAAAAATCATAAAACTTAAATTGCCTATGCATAAGTTCACATATAAACTGTAAAGCCCTGAATACCTTATTTCAAGTTTATTACTAAACTCTGTATGGTCTTTATTGTGAAGGCCTTGCCTTCCTTCCTGATACATGGATTGGAATTCTCAGTTGTCAAGGTGAAGTGAGGACTGAAGGATTAAGTTGGTGAACTACTTTAGGTCATGAGGTTAGAGATTCGTATTTGCTCATCCTTCAGTTCTTGGAGCCTAGATTGCACAGTGCCTTGACAAGGACAAGACACACACACACACACACACACACACGACATAAAAACAGAGAGAAGTAAGAGTGAATGAAGAGGTCAAGGAGACTCTTCAAGATGATTGATGAGGCAAGCATGAACCTTAAGCAATCTCTGGAGAGATTCCTCAGACAACGAAAACACATCATAGTCAGAAAATAATAACCACAGAAAAGTTACAAAACTTCATAATTATAAAGAGGAAGGGAAGAGTAGGAAGCAGGTAAGTAGGCTAAGGTAGGGAGGGCAAGTTACATAAAAAAACAAAAAGAGGGACTAAGAAAGAATAATGGAGGATAGTAAAACAAGAATAAGGGTGGATGAGGTGAAGAAGAAAGGTAGAGAGAGAAGCTGGGGAGAAGGGAAGGAAGGAGGGAGGGAAGAAGAAAGAGAGGGAGGAACAAACTTATTTATGCTAGCCAAACTTTCTTTCTATATGATTAGTAAATGAACTAGAGATTCTGTTTGAACCTTGCAGCAGCAGAGGAGAGGAGAAAATGGCCGTTTTTTATACACTTGACTTAAACATGCCTGCCCTTCTAACTGGCAGCCACTGCTTATTCCCCTGACAGTACCTGGAGAGGGTGCCTGTAGAACACCAAAACGGTGGTGGGAAAATATGACATGTGACACCAGGGCAAGATCTGATCCTCAACAAATGAAATCTGTCAGCCATCTCCTCAAAGGCTGCCACCTTTCATATCCCTGCTTGGCTGAGCTAGCTTTATACAGAGACTTATTGTATTATTCAGCTGGTTTGATTTTCCTTTTTATGACAACACTCCCCTGGAGACCATCCATCTCTTTACAATCTTGGAGAATGACTCTAACTGAATGATATTTCAATGTAATTTATAACTCCCTACTGTAAACACAAATAGGGGTTGTTTCTTAGCACTGGAATGAATGCTAATGGCTGGTCTTGGGCCACTGTCACTTTGTATGAAGTTAGTATCAGAACAATTAATGAATCTAGATAGGAAAATTGAATGGGAATGAAAGATAAAAGAAAAACAAAAACAAAGCAAAATAAAAAAACAAAAAAAGCAAACAAACATAAACGTCCAGAATGAATAAATGGAAAGACTAAATTTCAGTTTCCTGTGATCATTAGTTAATCTTGTATCCACAAACTTCACAGGCAGCTGAGAGGAATAATCTATGATTCAGAGTTATCAACAAAGTTATAATAACATCCGGGACTGAATCATTTTAAAAATACAAGAAACCTTAAAATGTACCTATTCCACTGGGAGACCCAAAATGCTAAGATTTCAATTCTCCCCAAATTTATCTGTAGATTCACAACAGTTCCATTTAAAAGAATAGCAGGCTTTTGTTGGTTGGTTTGTAGAAGCTAAAAAGGTTGTTCTCAACTTTATATGGAAACACAAACACTATGAAAAGAGCTAAGACAATCTTGAAGAGGAACAAAGGCAAGGGTTTACAACACCGGATTTTAAGATCTTTTTTGAGATACAGTAATAAAGTAGGTCTAGGTGGTAGTGAAGGCACCAGTGCTACACACAGCCAGCTTTTCACTCCCTGGTTTCTCTTCGCTCCCGGAAGTATCTTAGCTCAGCGGGCCCCTTCCGGAAAAGGCTTCTGCTACCCGCCTCAGACCCCATCCCTTCCCAAGGTCCACCTGCACTGGCCGCCACGACCTCTCCCACTCCACCCCTGCAACATAAGCGTCGCACTAGCTGAGGAACACAAATAGGGTCCACTTGATTTACAACAAAATCATCGAAGTAATACAACGTGCATAAGAAAGCATTTTAAAAAAATAATACTGTAATACCCCTGAGGATACAACTAAGTGTGGGATTTCTAGGTCATCCAATATAATTAACTTTATAAGCAACTGCCAACAAGTTGTACAAAGTTATTGTATCAGATTTATTAATGCCCCTCATTATCATCAACATTTAGTACTGCCTGCCTAGTTTACTACAGCTTTTCTGGAAGGTGGGAGCTGCTATCGCATTGTGGTTTTGACATGCATTTCCCTGATGATTGATGAGGCTGATAACCTTTCCTAGACTCCTTAGCCCTTTGAGTCTCCATGTGTGTGAAATGCCTAACCAGTGTTATGCTTACTTTACTGCTGGGTCATTCTTATTTTCCTTATTGATTGGTAAGTATTCTTTTATATACCCTGAACATAAGAAAAAACATATGTGATTATCTTCCCTCTCTCTATTGAGTTGTTTGGCCGCTCTCTTAATGGATCCTTTGGATAATTGAAGTTCTCAATTTTAATATAATATGTAAACATTTATAAAAAATATATAAAAAATATATTAAAAAGTATATACATAATATATAAAATATATAGAAATATATCCATTTTTACTTCTTAAATGTTGAGCACTTTTATGGCCCTATTTAAAAAAAAAACTTTGCCTTCCTCAAAGAAATAATGATGTTCCCTTATGTTTTCTCTAAAAGATTCATTACTCTCCCTTTCATATTTAGTTATACAACATATATGGAATTAATATTTGTTTATAATGTCTGGCTGTTAGCTCACAATCTGCATCCCTGCACCCCCACATGAAGGGCAAGGGGAGACTGAAAAAAGAGGCAGACCCCTCCAAATTGGTAGGTGGAGGGTGTCATAAGCAAAGGAACTTACACAGGAGATTTATTTTGGGTGGCTACAAGACAAGTCAATTTCTACACCTGCCTGCTGGCATTTTAAGAGTTTGTACAGAAGCCCTATCAAGGTTTGGGTCACATACTCAGTCCAGATGATCTCAAGACTATATCCTTGAACCAGCTCCTGCTATGGCAATGGTTGATAGAATATATATTCCAAGGAGAGGGGAGAGGATAAGGAACCTCCTATTGCCAGAGTCCTGCTCTAAGGTCAATGGCTATGTCCTCTCTATGACGTGCTCCAAGAGTATCAAGAAAGATTTTTCTTTCTCATATAATTTTCCATTGACTCAGCACCATTTATTCAAAGGGCTTTCATTGCTGAACTTCAGTGTTATTTTAAAAGAATGTGTAAGAGGTCAGAAGTGAAGGGTACTGACTTTAGATAGTGAAAAACATGACTGTATCTAGTAATTTAAAACTTAATTCAGCCATGAACTAAATGTTAGTGCACTTTAATGCATGTGAGTTATACTTTAGTACAAAAGCGATTGCATGTGTATTGATATTCATATAATATTGGCAAAGATGCTGTAAGTTAAAGGTATTAAATGTCTTTAAATTTTCTCAGGTTATATAATGATAAACAAGGTACTTCTAAGTTGATGAAAAACAGTTAATAACAACATGATGAGGCATAGTAAAACTTTTTTGATGCAGACATTAAGAACAGTAACGACTCCAAAGACCAAGAAAAAATTTGCTTGCAAGTCAGATGATTTTCAATACTTTTCTTCAGCAAAATTATAGGTGACATAATGGAGGCGTCTACTGAGGGAATCACTGAAAAATTTTGATGATAGAGAATGATGAACTTCTGAATTGCAGCTTGGAAGGGGTTTACAGCACTGAGTGACTTTATATGGCAAAACTCTTTTTATTCCCTTCTACTTACCTGTGTACATGGAGTACTTAGCAGCTATCTCTGGTTTTAAAACAAGATATAACTGCTGTTGTCTCTTTCTTATTCTAGCAACAGAAATATTATCCTGTGAGTAAATGACCTAATTGGTAACAAATTCCTTTCACATTAAGCATCCAATTCCGGAAAAAAAGTTATGGTTAATAAAATGAAAATTATACAAATATTAATTAATTACAATATCATACTAATTCATTTATTTGTAAATTCTTACAGACTTTTCGTTATGGGATGCTATAATATAAAATGTATTTTATATGCATAATTTATGAATATTTTAAAATTCATTTTATTATAAAGTTGTGTGATGTGGTAAAAATAGTATTTTCAGGGATAACCAATTACATAGGATAAACTTCCTGAAGATAGTGAAATAAGAGTATGAGTAGAAAAAAAGGGATATAAAATTTGTTCAGAAAAACTATCTTGCAAACTTATAAAATGACTGATAATGGTATGATAGTGGGATTTTTTAAAATTCATTTCTTTATTTTGAGAGACTGTGTTCATGCATGCGTGGGCACAACTAGGGGAGGGACAAAGGGAGAGGGAGAGAGAGAATTCTAAGCAGACTCCATGCTGTCAGTGCAGAGCCCATGCAGGGCTTGATCTCGCAAACCACATGCAAGATCATGACCTGAGCTAAGATCAAGAGTCTCATGCTTAACTGACTAAGCCATCCATGTGCCCAGTATTGTGGCTTAAAATAATAAATACAGCACCCCCCATGTATGTTCTAAGAGCCCCAGTGAAACCAGGGATAGTACTGGATATACATATCCTATATAGAATATGTTTTTTCCTATACATCCATACCCATGACAGAGTTTAATAAATTAGGGATTGTGAAAAATTAACAACAGTAACAATAATATAAAACAATTATAACAATATATTATATTAGAAGTTATGTGAATGGGGTGTCACTCTGTCTCTAAAAATACCTTACTGCACTGTACTCACCCTTCCTCTCCTCCCAGAGTCAAGAGATGTTAAACTGCCTGCCTGATGAAATGAAGTGAGGTGGATGAAGCAGGCTCTGTGAGGTAGGGTTTGTGATGTACGTTTAGATCACTATTGACCTTCCGATGATTTCTCAGAAGGAGTAGCATCAGCCTCCTGATAGTGGCTGACTGCAGGGAATTAAAACTGTAGAAAGCAAAGCGATGCACAAGAGGGGACTACTGTATATATTTGGTCTTCCTCCCCTTTTCTGGAATAGAGTTCCTTTTTTTTTTAATTTTTAACATTTTTTAAATTTTTTTTTTAATTTACATCCAAATTACTTAGCCTATAGTGCAGCAATGATTTCAGGAGTAGATTCCTTAGTGCTCCTTACCCATTTAGACCATACCCACTCCTACAACCCCGCCAGCAACCTTCAGTTTGTTCTCCATATTTATGAGCCTCTTCTGTTTTGTCCCCCTCCCTGTTTTTATATTATTTTTGTTTCCCTTCGCTTATGTTCATCTGTTTTGTCTCTTAAAGTCCTCATATGAGTGAAGTCGTATGATTTTTGTCTTTCTCTAATTTCACTTAGCATAATACCCTCCAGTTCCATCCACTTAGTTGCAAATGGCAAGATTTCATTCTTTTTGATTGCTGAGTAATACTCCATTGTATATATATACCACATCTTCTTTATCCATTCATCCACTGATGGGCATTTGGGCTCTTTCCATACTTTGGCTATTGTTGATAGTGCTGCTATAAACATGGGGGTGCCTGTATCCCTTTAAAACAGCATACCTATCTCCCTTGGATAGATGCCTAGTAGTGCAATTGCTGGGTCATAGGGTAGTTCTATTTTTAGTTTTTTGAGGAACCTCCATACTGTTTTCCAGAGTGGCTGCACCAGCTCGCATTCCCATGGAGTTTCTAATTCACTTGTAATGTCCTAAGTGTTGGGAGTAAATCTCTTGTTATGTTAATGAGGTGACTTTTAGATCTCCCCTAAGGATGAGTGTTAGTGAGGGGCGGGGGGGGGGGTGGAGGGGGGACACCAAATTAAAGGATCAAAGATTTAATTGATCATGCCTATGTAGCGAAGCCTTCATAAAACTCCAAAAGGGCAGACTGGAAAGTTCTGGGTAGGTGAACACTTGGATGTGGCAAGACAGGTGTCCCAGGAGATGATATGGAAGCTTCACAACCTTTCCCCTTATTGTGCAACTCTTCCATCTGGCTTTCCTGAGTTATATCCTTTTACAAGAAAAAAAATGTTTCTCTGAGTTCTATGAGCCCCTCTAGCAAACTAATGGAACCTGAGGAGAGGGGTCTATGGAACTTCTGTTCTATATAGCCAGTACGTCAGAAGCACAGGTGACAACTGGGGATTATGACTGGCATCTAAAGTGGGATGGGAGGTGCACAGGTTGGAGAGTGGACAGTCGTGTGGGACTGAGCCATTTACCTGTGGGATCTGATGTGTAAGAACTGAGTTGAACTTTAGGACATACAACTTAAGTCCGAGAACTGCTTGCTGGGGGTGTGGGAAACCACCCTCCATGCACTGGAATTGGTTCCATGCACTCCAAAGGCTGATTATCAGCTTGCTTTAAGACTTCCATTTCTAGTGAATATATTTATAAGAATGACCTACTGGTCTTAAATTTTCAGTATTTAAAATGTGCCAGAAATTAAAACATTTATAACTATACGCACTTAAAGTTAAATGTCATATGCTTATTTCAATATTTGAGAGAGGTTGAGGTTTTCATAATCCTTTTGGAAATTCATGAACCAAAAAGTTGGAAGAGCCCTGTCCAAGAATGTAGAAGCAGTCATGTATAAACTGTCGGTACATGACGGGCACAGAATCCCTGCTTTCAGCCACAGTCCTTCCAGGGCTCCTCTGCAACCTTCAGGATGAAGTTCATCCAAGAACAAGACATGTGTGATATGACTTGCCTCTGCAGTCCTTCTTTCCTCAGTGGTATTTTCTATACTCATGTACATTGATCCATGAAAACAGAATGTTTGGCACTTTTCTGAAAGGACCTGCACATTTCCCAGAGGGCTTATTATTTCTGCATCCACTCCAAATGGACAGGCAGAAACTCTTTCTCCTCAAAACTCATCTCAGCATCATCCCATTCTCAGAAAACACCCCTGGGTGATCATATAAAAGTCTGTACTCTGTTAGGATTAGAACCCTTATTAAGTGTTTATTTTCACCGATGTCAAAGTCCATGAATTCCTTCAAAGCAGTGGTTGTTGGTTTGTTTTGTTTTGTTTTGTTTTTGTCTTTAAAATTTGGACATTTAAACACTGTTATATAGCACACAAATGAATTTGTAGAATGAGTAAATTTAAGAATAAACATTGAATCAACTTTTCTTTTTCATTGCGGCAAACTGATTCATTTGAAATAATTGAGAAAGATATATCTGGGTTACCTGAAATCCTTACCTTTTAATACCCTAAAGGTAAATCTTTATTTTTAAAATATTGAAGTTACTTACAAAATACTACATAAATGCAACACTGATTAATTACATAATTAAAAACATGACAATTCTAGAACTATTACTCCCTTATTTTGTCAGTAAATATATCTTCCTAAAGTGTGAATACTCTTCTAAATATGTTGACATGGCTTTTGCCAACCTGCTGACTCTATTAACATTTTGTAGTACAGTGTCTCTTCTGATTATCAGAAACTGCAACGATGTGCCATCTTAAATATCCTCTCTAGTTGGAAAATCTCTAATGGAATAATTTAGTTTACTCATGATGATTATAACTATTGAGAGAATAAGCAGTAAACCAGAGAATTCCTAAAAGCCAAACAAAACTAAAAAACCCGATTTCTGCTTAGGTCATGATTCCAGGGTCGTGCATTCAAGCCCTGCATCAGGCTCCATGATGAGTGTGGAACCGGCTTAAGATTTTCTCTCTCTCTCCCTCTGCCCCTCTCCCCTGTTCACATGCCCTCTCTCAAATACAATTTAAAAATTGAGAAGAGCTGAGAGAGAAAGAGAGGAAAGAGGAAAGAACTAGAAAAGATAGGAAAGAAGAAAAAAATGTATTTCCAACGATTTAACTCCACATCTTCTAGCCAGACATACTCAAATCTGTCATTAGATTTCCCAATAATGTGATTAAATGTGTGATACAGATCTTCTTACCCTGAGCTAGTTTTTGAGTTCTGTCACTTGTAATCAAAAGGGTTCTGACATAGAAATCCAGTTACATGAAATTAATTTTGATGTTTTAATAAATATTAAGCACCCACAGGGTACAGATAATACAGCGGTAATACATTGTTTTAATGGAAGTCCATATAAAGAAAAGATAAATATTACTATCATGAACTAAAATATATAAGTTCACAACAATTTATGAAGAAACATATCACCAGCACAAAAATAAGTGTCATTTAATAGACCTATCAAAAATGGAAGTGATACACTCAAGGGCCTTGATACGTTTGCTTAAGTAATAAATGAAAAAGTTTGGGATGACAGTATTTTCAATAACACTATTTCTCTTTATTTTTTGACTATACCAATGAAGCCATTGTCTTTATTTCTTTGAATACATTAAAATATCTAAAGATTAATCAACATAACAAAAAATCACTAATTTTGCAGTGATATTTCTATTCTCTGCTATATTATCACAGAATATCTTCAATCTCAGATTACTGTGTGCTCCTTTATCAGTGTTTCTGAATCACTCAGTAATCTCTTTCAGAATTTATCATAATTCACCATAATAATCATTGTGTATATGTTTTTGTGTGTGTCTCACTAACTATGAGTTCCTCTTGGATGAAAGGGATTTATTTTACATCTTGTATTTCTCACATATTTGTCCAATATTCAATACATACCTCATGGTCTATAAATGCTAATTATATCTTAAATAAATATGTTAGTTCAAATTCCAGATATGAGCCCCACTCTTCCAATAAACTCTTTCATGATTATGGACAAAAACAAATTTAGCTAATAATAAATATCTATGTATTTCAAAATGGACACAATCTTTTTGCTTTTCTTAATCTATCTTTCTTGAGATTGTTAGTAATTTAAAAACTCTTCATGAATTAACTTTAAAAGCTTTTATCTTTCTAAGTGTGGACAACTAATATTCCACAAATATTTAATTAAGTATCAAATGATCTCCTACATTCCTTAAATTACTCAAACTCATGGAAGATATATAAAATCATGTAGACTCATATTTGGGGATGAATCCAAAAGAAATCATCAGCGTTGATTGTAACAAATATATGTCATCATTTTATAATATGAAGACTGAACTGGCCAAATCTTTCTCTCTCAATATTTCAGTTTTCTAGCATATTAAGTACAGGTGGACTAAATTCAATTTTAGGTCATGTCTATGACCCTAATGATGCCTAAAACTACCACAACACAGTGTTCTGCTTGCCACGTGAAGACGTATCTTTCATGTTAAATATTTGTTTGCAAATCATTTCTAGAATCTAATATACCACAAATTTCTACACTGCCCATCCACCCAAAGTAGCAGTAAACCTGGTTCTTCCTTTTGGTTTCTTTTGTTTTCTCTCTCTTGACATTCCTTAATATAGCTGAATAGTTCTCCTACCTGAAGTCTGCATGAGGTAAAATTTGAGAGCATGCATTCTGGCCTTGATGCCTAGATTTGAATCCTGGATCTATTAGTTGTGAGATACATGGACTCAAACATATTGTATAGCTTCCGTGAGACTCGGTTTTCTAATTTGAAAGATCAGCAGAATAATAGAATCTCATATGTCTAATATGGAGGAGATAAAACAGGTATGTATGTAGATATGGAGAAAGCACTTAAAACAATTAAAACAATTCCTAGTACCTGGTAACTATCGTATCGATGTCTGTTATACACTCGCAGTCGTAATTACTGCTATGCTAGCTTTAGTGACTGGACACTAGAGCTGGAGCTAAGGTACTACAATTCAGAGAGGGAGAAATAAAGGAAAATAATAAAGAAGAAAAGGAGGGAGAGCCAAGGTATCAAGGGAAGGCCTTTTGAGAGGCTGCATTTAAACACTGTGTTTTAGAACAGTTGCTCCAAGTTAAGAACAGAGAAAATATTTGAGCTGGCTTCATCTCTCATTTGTCAAAAGTTAAATCCACACGGCACTACCTCCTGTGTGCTTTGAGTTGTGTTTCTTTGGACACTGAAGGAGTCCCATACTCAGCATCAGAAATGCAGTCCTGAGACCAGAAGAAAGTGGTATGTTACCCATACAAAAAAGTAAAAGATTATGTTGCTTGTACAAAAAAAAGGTAATAAATAATCAGAATATCCGAAGAGGAAGAGAGGAAAGACCAAATAAATATATGACATAATAATGACTTAGAACTTTCCCCAAACTAACCAGTCACCAAACTAAAGCTCCAGGAAGCCCAGAGATTAGAATTCAGTATAAATACCAAAAAAATGAGCCAAACCTATAATAAGGCATATCATATTCAAAATATAGAAAAACAAAGACAATTAGAAAATCTCAAATGAAGCTAGAACAGGAGTGGGAAAACTCCCGACCTATAAAGAAGGTTAAGAATGATGGTAGACTTCTCTTTAAAAACCATGTAAGCAAGAAGATTGAGTGAAATATTAGAAGTATTGATGGGGAAAAAAAACAACAATAACCTGAATTTTATATCCTATGAAATTGTCCTTTAAAAGTTACAGATAAATAAATACTATCTCAGATCAAGCAGGCAGAAAATCAACAAGGATAGGTTTGACCTGAACAGTACTAGCAATTAACTTTATCTGTTTGACATTTGTATAAGAATCCATCACATAACAGCAGAACAAAGTTTTTTTTTCTCAAGTTTACATGAAACACTCAACCAAGACAGAACATATTCTGAGCCACCAAATGTTATTTATCAAATTCAAAAGATAATATAAATCATACAAAGTATCTTCTCAGACTGCAAGTGAATTAAGCCACAAATCAGTAACAGAAAACTAAGTGGAACCGCCCCCCCCCAAACATCTGTAGGTTAACACACCTGTAACAATACATAAGGCATAATAATATTTATAAATAATATATGGGTCAAATAAGGAGTCTCATGAGAAATATAAAACTATTTTGAGTTAGATGATAATAACAAGTCACTAAAATTTGTGGAATAGAGAGAAAGCAATGCTAGGGGCAAAAATTTATATATCAGAAAAATATATATGCTCTGATACATAAAACTGATAAAGGAAAACATATATGGCAAATTTTAAAAATATAAAAACCAATAATCTATGTGTCCACCATATGAAACTAGAGAAAAAGAAATATGCTTCTGAAACAAAAAATAAAATGAATTTGAATGGATATCATTTAATTTTTAAAAAGCAAACTATAGAGAAAATCAACAAAACTCTAGGTTAATTATTTGAAAATACTGTTGAAATTCATAAACTTCTAAACCAGCTAAGTAAGAAGAGAGGAACACAAATGATCAATATCAGAATTTAAAGAGGTATGATTACCAATCTTATGGAAATTCAAAAGTTAATAAAGGAATACAATGACCTCCTTTTCTAGAAATTTGGCAATTAAAAGGAAATAGACCAAATTCTTGAGAGGCGCAAACTATCAAAACCCACATCAACAGAAATAATTTTTAAACCTCTATATCTATTAAGGAAAATGATTTAATAACTAATAACCTTCTAAAAGGGAAATCAATACACCCAGATGGTTTCATAAGTGAATTCTACCCATACATTCAAATAAGATGATACCAATTCTTTATACTGTCTTCCAGAAACAGAAGCAAAAGCAAACTTCCCAACTTATTCACTGGTTTGGTTAATATAAGTACTCTGTCCATGAAACATAGGATTTACAATGAATATATTTAATCCATGTTGTATTTTATAACTATTGCAAGATAAGGTTTATATATGCGGCAGTAGGTGATAGGAGCAAGAGGTTATGTTTATTTCCAAATACTCAGAATATGCCCTCTTTCTGTTCCATAATATCAGGGAAATTTGAGGGCTATCTGACTCATACACAAACATTTTCCACATGAAACTCAACCGTCACTTATGGAATATGTTCTAAGTGCCAGGAAAGACCTTTTAAAACATGCTCTCAATTTATATTCCCAGTAAGCTCATGATGAATATGTTATATAACACACATAATATATAAATTCCCTTTTTTAGATAAAGAAAACAAGGATAAATTTGTAAAACAAGTGTACTCATTGTGATAGAGTTTTACTTAAGATTAGTTTTGCCGAACTCTGAATCTTCTTCTTTTATAAAATATCACATTGCCTCCTAGTAATAAAAACATTTACTGTTATTTTAAGAACAATAAATTCAAGGGAAAAGAGTTGACCCATAAAAAAAAAACTATGAAAGTTTCAATTATATATATTTATGAGGAGCCTTGAATAAGAATTAGTGAATAAAGTCTTTTTTTCCTTGTCTTAAATGATAGTTTCCCAAGACTTGTTCCTTCAAATGGCTTGAGTCATTTCTATCTGAGTGCTTCTTGGCGGAAGGAATGAAAGAGCTTCATGATGACACAGTTCAAGAGTTACTGCATAAATCAGGCAGCATGAATGATCCCATTATCTGGTCATGGATCCCTGGCTGCAAGGAGCTTTTGCTAAAGGTAAATCCACAAATGCATCAACATAGGGAGGACCTTCTAAAAGTCAAGGCTTGATGCTAATATAAGATGATGGGATGTGTGCGGTGACACAGGACAGATTGGAGTCCTCTGTGGTAGGAATTTATCACTTCAGATATGGCTTCTGTTTGCTTTTATATAAAGGTGACAAAAGAATGCCATAAAGCAGATAGGAGTAAGAAGTCCAAGTGACACTAGGAAGAATATGCAGATATAAGGGGCAAGAAATACCTCAGGTCAAGTCTCTGGGCCACTGAAGTAAAGCAGAACACCACATGGTTAATTTAAGCACTGGGATTCATGGTCCATTCTCCAAAATTTCTTGTGCCAGGCATAGATCATAGATTTAATAATTTTTGTAACATAAATTTATGTGTATTTCAGATTATTTATTTTCATCACTAAAATGTGGGTTATAAAACTTGACATATCTTATATTTTTTTGGATGAATTTAGTCAGATGTGGGATGAGAAATAATGACTCCAAGATAAAAATATTAGCTAAACTTTGATCAGGACACATGATGATCCAGACATCATGCTAAACGTTTTATGTGAGCTATCCTAATCAAAAATTGTAAGTCTCGAAAGCGGGCATATTTGCCATTCCCCCTACCCAGATGAATATGAATGCCTGATGTATATACCCTGAAAATCCAAATCACAGCTCAATCAGTCTCATTCGAGAGTAGTTAAAGCAACAACAAAAAAAGTAACTAACATCTATTGATGGGCTTCTGTATGCCAAGGGGTGTTGTGTCTTCTGAGGTCCTCTATAATACTCCACCAGTTCTTGTACATTTGGATCAAAGTCCTCTGTTTACACACTAACGAGGTTATGCTCTTGAGGAACGATTAAAAATTTTCCTATCACATCGGCCGTAGGTGGAAATAAAACTTTCTACAAAATTATTTCAAAATCTATAGTCTTTTCACTATGTCACAATAAATAGTAAAGTGATTGGTACCCACTGGATACTTGATAAAACATGTTAATGTATTTTCTTCTGTCTCATTTACTTGTATTTCCAAATGGAAAAAAAATTAGTTTTTTCAATCTGCAATTTGTATTTATGTGAATATACACCATGTCTTACATATTGTAGGCACTCAACATTAATTAAATGAGTGAATAAGCATGTAACACAGAGAGGGACATAAGTCAATGATTCAGAATGTTTAATGTACTATATGGAGATTCATGGTATTATTTCATGATAAGTGAGTAGTGAGGATCAGATTAATTTTTTTCCCTCTTGCTGCTTCTGTATTCAATTTCAGAAGGTTCAAGTCCTAGAAGCTGTGGCAAACATCTGTGAGAGCTCACATAGTTGTTCAAGTGAAAACTATTTTATTTATGCCATTTGTTGTTCTTTATTACATGCATTTATTTGTGATGATAAAAAATACTTCTGAAGTTTTATGAAATGTTCTAGGAGTTTTAAGGACATGAAGATACACCCTGAGTTCAATTTGTGATTTAGTTTTCTGGTTAGTTTGTGATTTTCCTGAGAACTGGCTGTTGAAAATGTTTGCTTGTTTGTTATTAGAATATTTTTCATTTGAATTTGTTATTTTCCAATGTACTTAAATCAGTATTTTAGTATAAACCTGGATATCTAAGGTTTTTTAAAATAAAACTTAGTATCTGGGTGCACAGTTTTACTTTCTTTCTTAAGAAATTTTATTAGAGCTCCTAGGGGCTCAGACAGCACAGGCAGAGCTTGGTGTCTAAGAGGATATGCCTTGAGATTGCTTTGCCTAGGTTCATATTTGTCATTGTCTATTGTAACCTTGGGCAAGTTATTTATACCCTGTGTATCTCAGCTTCCTTCTCTGTAAAATGGATTCGATTGTGGCATGTAACCCAAAGATTAAATTTGCTGCTACACATAAAGTAAGTGCTGATGCTAGAAATAGCCAACACTCAAGTTTGTTTTGTTTTGTTTTTTGGTGTTTGTTTGCCACAACAATTCACTATATGTGTAATCCATACTTGTTTAGCTCTAACAGGCATTTAAGTATTTAAGCAGTATATTAGCTTGGTTATTTTATTTTATTTACATTGGATTTGAGCTGCACAAGGCTAAATTAATCACATTCTCAGTTTACAGTACAATATTATGTTCACGCCATTATTAAGGCACATCTTATTTATCTTGCCCTTTCAAATCCAATCACCCTTTCCTTACGTACCTCTAATAGAAAACTACTCTCTGTAAATGTAAAATGCCTTATTTTGGAATATCTTAAATCTTACAGAAACATTACACAAATACTACAGAGAGTTCCCATGTACCTTTCACCCAGTTTCTCCTATTGTGAAAAATGTTAAGTAACCATATGGCAACTGTTAAAACTAAATAACTAATATTGGGACAATATTATTAAGTAACTATAGAGTTTGTTCAGATTTTACCAGTTTTTCCATTAGTAACTTTTTTTTTTCTGTTCTGGAATCCAATCCAGGAGTCTTAATTCCTCTTATTAGAAAATGGCATTTAGAAACCAATATCTAAGCACTTTGTGTGCTATTACTACTGGGATATCATTGATTCTATACCTTCTCAGCCAACTGAGATGGGTTATATATGCATGTGTAATAATATGCATTTACATTCTCTGTAATGTGTTTAGATGGGTGTGAAACGTGCAAAATAGTGTTTCTTTTTATATACATATACACACTCATTTTTCCTATAAACATATTTCTCATGGTTATTTTTTTCACTTAAAACTGGATCGTTAATCAATATGTGTGGCTGTATGCAAGTAAAATGTATAAATGTTGTATTCAAATCCAATATATGTAAATATAACATAAAGCCTCCAAATAGTACTGCTTAGTATTTCATGAAATGCACATGCTACAATTTATGAATTCCACTGACAGAACTCTTGTTTGCTTCCAACTCCTATCAAAAACATGCCTAAGAATGTGGTTTATAAAAGAAAAGTCTTCACAAATACATGAGTTGTTTTTAATATAGTAGAGACAACTAGCTCATTTTAAAGAGAAATACCTAAGTTGAAACCCTACCTCATACCATTTGTAGAAACAACTCCCTTGGAATATCCTCATTCATGAATCCTTATGATCATTCATACTTATGTCTTGTAGGAATGATACATCCAAGGGTGTGATTTGTTAGTCTAGGGAATATACAAACTAATGGCCATTGCTCTTTGAAATGGCCACACTGGTTTACAACCCAAAAAGCATCCAGAGGCTTTTTATTCCCTCACTTTCTCAAGCATTATCCAGCCATCTGCTCTACCAAAATGATAAGGCAAAGTGGGCTCTGGTTGTTCTGTAAATTTTATTTTGCAGATTGTACTTTTTGTCATGTATCTGTCATGCATTTCTATTACCTATGCAACTTTGCTATTTGTATAATTAACTATTTCTCTTGATTCTCCATCGCTTTCTTGTTTTGCAGCAAAACATCATAAAATTCAAGTTATTATTCCCTTTCAGTTTTAAATTTTGCAAGTAACTTGTCCCAACATGACATATGTCTGTTATATTTGCCTATGCTTTCATGTTTTGAAAAGACATTTTTAAATCTGATGCAGTTTAACCTGGCAAATTCTCCTTATATATAGTTTGTATTTTCTAGGGGCTAATATAGTAAATCCTCTTTATCCCAGTGAACAGTGGTATTCTCTTATTATCTTTATAATTATAAATTTTATATTCAAATATATAAGTACTTTAAGGTTTATTTCTGCATTTTGTATTTACATTATTATTTTCCACATAATAATAGCTCTCTCAATATATCCATAAACTAATCAGTTCTTTCCTAGGTGATTTTGCTGTCCTGTGTGTATTATAAACTAAGTTTTCAGACATGAGAGGTTCTAGGTTCTGGGTTCCATATCATTTTTTGCCTACTTCAGCAAAAGTAACTATTTCTTTAACTTTTTAAAATTTAATTTTGGTAGACAGCACAAACAGGGGTGGGGCAGAGAGAGAGGGAGAGAGAGAATCCCAAGTAGTCTCTACATTGTCAATGTAGATGCTCAACACAGTGAGCCCCCCAGGCACCCCTAATACTTCCTTTAGATAGTATTTTAAATCAGACAGAGCAAACCTCTATGCTCACTCAATATATTCATAATTGTCTTTAACTTTCATGAATGTTTTTCCCTCCATAAATTTTCTACAAATTACAACTGAACTTTTGTTAGACTTCACCATATTTATAACTGTGTTTGAGGGAGAAATGGTAACCTTAAAATATATTCAGATATCCTGTTTATCAACAGATTTTTTTATTAAGACACTTCCAGTTACCTCAATCTCGTAAGCTTCTCAACAATACTGACCTCTGCTAACTGTATCCCCTATGTTGTACATATCATACTCCTAAATTCATGAATGATATAATCATAACCAGTTCAAAGAATAATACTTTTATTCAGAGGACTGGAGTTGAGGTTATAATTTTTCATCAACTGTGACTTCAAAAAAGGCATTGTACCTATCTAACCTCAATTTGCTTTATATAGTAAATTAACAAGACATTTGATAATTTACTGTAAGATTCTGATGAAAATATCTACATATCTAGCATAGAGTCTCGCCAATGCTTAATAATAATCACAATAATACATATTATTAATGTTCTTAGCATCCCACCATTTGTCACCAGACTAAATTCTACATGAACACTGACATGGATAATATCATACATATCAAATAATTTTACGTTCATTGTGGTATCAGTGTTATTTCTGATTGATTTAAATGGGCATCCACTAGTTCTAGAAGATGATATATTTATAATAGTGTTTTTAGTGAGTTTTTACAAGCCAGATCTGCGGTAAGTGCATCACATGAAAATAGCAATCAAAATGAACAACACCCGATATACTAAGTGAAAATATTACTACTATGTTATAGATGATTAAATTTTGCAACAGCAATTTTCATTTAAGTGCCCAACTTCACATAGCTTGATCTGAGATTTAAACTCAGGTCTGCTTAAATTCACAGCTTCTGTGCTTTGAAATACTAGGCAGAATTATTAACCAAGAGCGTTTTCCTTCTGCTGTAATTATTGCGGAATGAAAGGACATTTGCACAAAGTTTTTAACAATTAGAGGAAAAGAAGGGACATTTGTAGTTTAATCTCAGGCAGCAGAACATTATAAAGAACAATTTCCTACTGTCTGAGTCTCCCATTTAACTGAAGATTTCTCTTTTTGTTCTCTTTAAAACTCTTAGCTTGTCATTACAATTCTCTTCAGAAACTAAGGGAAAAACAGGGTATAGAGTGGAATTTGTTTATGGAAAAGCGTTCTACAGTGCTGTCAGCTCAGCCACATGAGTTGAAAAACTTACTGTGTGAGAGGGAATTTAATGCTAACACCTTGGGACCCATTGCCCAACCATGGGTTTTGTCAGGCAAACATATGCAGCCGCTGGGAAAATGCATATACTTTAGCAAGAACTTTTTAGAGTCATAGTTTGAAACTTTCACGGGTCTAAAAGTGTCTTATTGCCTTCTCCTATATTACATGGACAGCAGTCATAATTCATTCATACTTGCTGCAGAACTCTTTCATGATTTGTGTTATGTTTGGTCATAAACTTTCTGACATACTTTTTATTAGATCTAATATAAATTACTCACTAAAGATTACACTCAGGTTGCAAAATGGTAAGCATATTTTGGTCAAGATGCCCATTCATTTAATCATTTGCTTTCAGTTCCAGTATTTAGTAAATAATTTTCTCCTTCCTGCTCGGAATAATTTGCCAATGAATTTTACACCATGTCACATGACTATACATACCTTGAAGACAGAGACCAGGTCAAATCATGTGTGCAGAATGACCAGGGAAAGTTCAATAAAAGCTGAATGGAGAAATGGAAAGCAAATGAATGCAGGTGACCCAAGTTGTAGTTTTGGTCCAGCATTATTCTATGTGCTATGACATGGAAGTCACTTCTTCTCTCTGTACCTTAGTCATTCCCCAGAGCAGTAGGTGGGTAGAGACAAAAACTTAGGCCATACTTCCCTAAAAAAAAATATCAATAGATAATGATTCCAGATCTTAACCTGGTACCTCTTGTATCTCCCCAAGATGTGTGTTCTCAACAGTGCTGTTTTCTCCTGGTTAGGAACATCTATTTCCTAACTTGATTAATTTTTTGGCTTTGTGTCTTAAGACTATCCTTTATCTCCATCGTAGCATTGACATAAATGTAGAACTCATACTCTTTCCATGATTTCCACAATAAAACAACAAGAAAAACACTAACAACAAAGAAAACCTCAACAAGAATAAAAAAACATAACTTTTGCACCACTAGATTATTTTTATTATAAAGTTTTAGAGAATATATCAAAATCACATCCTCAAAACCCAATAACACCCAATTAAAATTAGAATAAAATATTTCCTACTATTTTAGTATTAGCGCACTAAATTGCGTTTCTGTTTTTAGAAATCTGTCGGAAACATGGCACCAATTGTCAGATAATTTGTCTACTTAATTTCTGTTCCTCTTATCTCTCTACCAACCTCAATCATTTCCCTGTGTTTCCTTGGCCATCCCTCACCTGCACCTCTCTCCTACATTGGTCTGTTTCTCTCCCCCATTATTCCCTAATATGAATCACATATAAGCAAGCACACACTTTATTCACTTATTATCTGTATTGTTTTTCTGTCTTTACCCACATTCCTAGTAGACTGTAAGCCAAAAGAGGAATTTGATTTCTGTTTTAATTTTTTACTGATGGATCCAAGAACTTACAACAGTTCCCCATTCACAATAATCACTTGGTAAACGTTGGTCCAGTGAATGAAGAAACAGCTCACTGCTGGGAAATTCTACATTCTTTTATGGCCAACAACTCAGGACACATCACCAACATACACTCCGTTAAAATGAAAAAAGAAAAAAAGGCCTTTTTTCCTCTTTTGTCTCTTTTATTTTGTCACTGCCACTGCTGATGTTGCCTTCTTTTTCCTTTTTCTTCCTCCTCCACCTTCACCTTATTATTATGATTATGATTATTTTGACTTTCCTTTTCCTTAAACAAAAGTCACTATTCTTGAAATGTACTTTGGTCTTAGCTATTTTTATTTATCTGATTTAAAAAAAATATTTGGTTTTTACACGCATCGTGTCTACCCTGGCCTTTGATTTTCTTTTTATGAGGCAGATGCTAATCTTATGCATGAATGTTTTTTATTTACACATGAGCACAGTTTCTGCCAAAGTACTTTCCTTAGATGAAGGGCCAACTCCTAACCAACACAGCAGTTAAGAGTTGGTTTTGCAAGTCTTGCCTTAAATATAATTGGCTTCTAGTTGTTTCAGCTGCATCTTCTAAGACTATCATGCCTACCATCGATATGTTTCCTCTTCTTCTATCTTTGTTGTTCACATTTTATCTTTTCTCATAGTAATTTGCAGTGTTAGAATACTATAAGTGAAAGCACATGTTTGCCATTTTGTTTTGATTCTACCATGATTATCCTAAATTTCCCCTCTTCTATTGGGTGAAATACAGAAGTTAATCCCCCACTGGAGCTTAGAAGTAATATATGCCTAGTTCTTATTTTATAAAAGAGGAAATAAAAGGTCACAAGATGCACAAACAGTCCAAAGCTAGATGACAAGGTAGACATATGTTTACTTATAACCCAGTTTTCTTAGTTGAGGCAGTCCTCTTTTCAGTATCTTATTCTGAAGCAAATGAATAAATAAAGTTATTTGCACCTTCTCCATTCTGCTTAAGCAAGTCTTTCAGTAAACCACTGCTAGTTCTGTTTTCTCTTGCAGAAACAATAGTAGGAGAGTTTGCTCCCCTTTGTGATCTGCAAGGAGAAACCTTTTGGACTTTCCCAATTTGTAAAAAAAAAAACATGAATTTTACACATTTTTGTCACAAAATACCTAGTAAGTAGTGAAATTTTAAGAAATTCTGAGTCTCAGTTGCCATATTACCAGAATTCAAAATCTAAGCTTCTAAAATTCTCTTTGTCCCCGACAAATGCAACAAGTTAACATGTGATGTGGATGCAACTTTAAAAGGTTTCATTCCAAGGATATTTTTGTTCAAGAAATCAAAGTGTGGTCTTAAGAGCCAGTAAATTGGGTCAGAGATGTGTAGAACAAATTGGGCCCACTCGGTGCGATGTGTCTCTAGGGTGAAGAGAATCAGTTGAGGGTTTTTCAGGAAATAATATATAAAGCAAAAGAGTTAAAAGTTATATATTTTCCCCACTCAAATTCAAATTATTGAGTTGGCATGGGAATCAAATTTTTCACACACACAAAATTGAAAGCCTCCTGTGACATAAGCTTTTTTTTCCTTACTCAGTAAATTAACTTCTTTTTATGAACAGTTACATGAGTTTTAACATATATATAAGTTCATGTGACCTTCACAACAATCAAGATACAGAACAGGTTCATTGTCCTCCCAAATTCATGCCCCTATCCATATCACCTGGGAATTACTAACCTGTTTTCTGTCCTATTTGCAGCAAAGTTTTCTGGAATATCCAGGTGCTGTATTAAACATTAGGATTACAGAGAGTATAAAAACCATTGGATTAGAGACAATGATCTTCAAAGTATGATCCCAGGACCATCAGTAACAGGGTTAAGTAACAAGTTCCAGCATCACCTGGAAACTTGTTAGAAATGCAAATTTTGGGGGTGCCTGGGTGGCTCAGTTGATTAAGTGTCTTGATTTTGCTTCAGGTCATGATCTCATGGTTTGGTTCGTGAGTTCAGCTTCGCATTGGGCTATGTGCTAATAACAGCTCAGAGACTGGAGCCTGCTTCAGATTCTGTGTGTGTCTCTCTCTCCTTCTCTGTCTCTCCCCTGCTCATGCTCTGTATCTCTCTCTCTCTTTCAACAATGAAAAAAAAATAAAAGAAAAGAAATGCAACTTCTTGGGTCTCACCCCAGACCTACTCCATTAGAAACTTTGAAGTTGGAGACAAGCAATCTCTGTTTCAATAATTTTTCCAAGTAATTATGATGTATCCTCAAATTTGAGAATGAGTGGGCCCAAAGTTTACCAGCCTACCCTGCTTCCTGTAAGAGAATTTGTGCTGATGTCAATGGCTCTAACCCTGTTGTCATCTAAGAATTAGTTGATATTAAAAAATACCAGTGGCTTATTAAATTGGATGTCATTGAAGAGAGGACTAGTATTCTGAGATATAGATTCTTAGAGATTATTTCATTACAACACCAGGGTTGATAAACATTGTGATATGTTACAGAACTATGCATCACTGATCCCCTTTGATACCTCAAAGCAGTAAAATAGGGCTCAGTTTGGGAACAATTCAGGTTATTTATTCTTTTTTCTTTCCTTTCTTCATTCAGTAGTCCTTTAGTAGCTGCTATGTGCCTTGCACACTAGTTAAAATATTAGCAATGTAGTGGAGCACCTGGGTGGTTCAGTCAGTTAAGCATTTGACTTTGGCTCAGGTCATCATCTCATGGTTCTTGAGTTCAAGCCACACTTCCGGCTCTGAGCTAACAGTTCAGATCCTGGAGCCTGCTTTGGATTCTGTGTGTCCCTCTCTCTCTGCCCCTCTCGTGCTGTCTCTCTCTTTCTCTCAAAAATAAATAAACATCAAAAAAACCATTAGCAATGTAGTGGAATGCATGACAGAAACATACTCTTTTAATAAGGAATGCATATCATGAACATGGGCCTTGTCTCTTCAGCCTAGCCTCACGATTTTCTCTGTCATGATCCTAGTTGTATGGTTTGTGTATAATTCTGCATTCAGAATCTGGAGGATCCATGCTGAGATCTCACTCCTAGGTGCCTGGTACTCCTAACTCTTCCTAAAGGCCCTGGGAATACGCCAATCTTCAATTCAGGAATGAACAGAAATAGGAAGGCAGTTACTACCAGTATGAGAATGGGTAGTGCTAATGGCAAAAAATTTAATGCTATATAGCATTATGATTATAGATATATCTACATGGTTAATAGTTTTTCTTTTTTCAAAGTTTATTTTACTTATTTTAAGACAGAGTACATGAGCAGGGGAGCGGCGGGGGGGGGGGGGGGGGGAGAGAATCCTAAGTAGGCGCTGCACTATCAGTGCATAGCCGCAGTAGTGCTCCAACTCATGAACTCCAAGATCATGACCTGAGCCAAAGAAGAGTTGGACGCTTAACCAACTGAGCCACCCAGGTGCCCCAATGGCTTTTCTGAGTGAAGAGTGGAGTTACTACCTATTCTCTGTGAACCAGAAATTCAGTGAACTGATGAAGGGCAAAGAGCTAATACTTCTACCATCTCTTAATTGAAGGCAGATCCAGGAACAAAGGTAGTGGCCTGAAATGTCTATTTTCTATTAGAAAAGGAAAAATCCCGAGATTGTAGATCACCTATCCCCAGAGGTTAGTGGGGGTTACTTTGGTAATTCTCAGGTCTTTTCTCCAGCAGAAAAACTGTGATGATTGCAGGCTCTACTTAGAAGGTTTAGATGGACAGACAGTATGACCATTTTTTTGTGTACATTTAGTTTTATTTATATATATATATGAAATTTATTGTCAAATTGGCTTCCATACAACATCCAGTGCTCATCTTAACAGGTCTCTTCCTCAATGCCCATCACCCACTTTCCCCTCCCTCCTACCCCCATCAACCCTCAGTTTATTCTCAGTTTTTAAGAGTCTCTTATGGTTTGTCTCCTTCCCTCTCTTTTTCCCCCCCCCTTCCCCTCCCACATGGTCTTCTGCTAAGTTTCTCAGGATCCACTTAGGAGTGAAAACATATGGTATCTGTCTTTCTCTGTATGACTTATTTCACTTAGCATAACACTCTCCAGTTCCATCCACGTTGCTACAAAAGGCCCCATTTCATTCTTTCTCATTGACAAGTAGTATTCCATTGTATAGATAAACCACAACTTCTTTATCCATTAATCAACTGGTGACCATTCTTGAGATAGAATGGTATGTGAGAGATGCCTCTTGCAAAGGGTTCCTCATCAAACCAAGTGACTTGTGGCAAGCAAGTGTGACATACTTCAGTAGTTGATATAACTTCTGCTGCAATAATTTACTTTTTTTTAAAATTTTTTTCAACGTTTTTATTTATTTTTGGGACAGAGAGAGACAGAGCATGAACGGGGGAGGGGCAGAGAGAGAGGGAGACACAGAATCGGAAACAGGCTCCAGGCTCCGAGCCATCAGCCCAGAGCCTGACGCAGGGCTCGAACTCACGGACCGCGAGATCATGACCTGGCTGAAGCCGGACGCTTAACCAACTGCGCCACCCAGGCGCCCCAATAATTTACTTTTTTAAACTCAATGTATTCATCTTTTGAAAATAAAATTAGGAAATTCAGATAGTGTTAATATACATATTCTACAAATGAGTGCTTTTATAATAAGGCCCTCGTGTTCAGACTAAAGAATGTATTGGAAGAAGCCAGAATTTTGGATGAGATATCAGGAGGTAAGGTAGCAGTTGACATGTCATCTATCAGACCTGTGGGGCTAGAGAGATTCAGGAATACACAAGTCTTTTGTAAACGTGGATATCTCAGGCATGAAGCACTGTATCTCATTAAATCTATCCAACTATCCTCTCTGAAACTAATAATTACTCTCAAACTTAATCCTCAGAGAAGGGGATAAAACAGAGTTAATCGTTGGGGGAAATCTCTCTTTTTCTCTCTTTAAGAACATCTCTGGCTAAATAAAAACATTCTATCCTTCCACTTATTACTTTTCCCATGACTTTCATACACACACACATTCCTGAACTCTGATAAAGATGCTCTGTAAGGTTTATAAACTCACTTCAGCAACGGACTTCAAAGTGTTCCAAGTGTCTGGTAAGACAGAAGGATTCCAGACAAATGATGTTCAAGTCTTTTGGTGCATGTGCTTTATGTCTTTATCTAGTTAAAAATGCTTGCACTTAACAGTCATTTGCATATTGTATAGACATTTCCCCTGATATTTTTAATCTTTGACACCTTGTATCATTATTAAACCAATCACTGTAACACCTACTTCAAAAAATGATACATTATATCCCTTGAGTTTATCAATCATAGAACAATCTCAGTCCATCATCATATGAATTATTACAACACTGTTTGATATGTGTACCAAAAAGGGAAAAGTAGTCTCTTGTCTTTGAACTTTTTAAGACAATCGCGTTAGGGCTGAACTGTACAGCACTCTCATGTCAATTATAAAGACATTATTCAATGGCTCTACTCAATCCATTTGACTTACAGTTCACCCCACAACTTCACTATTAACTTTACTTTCTACTTCTTTTAATATTTGACACTTACATCCTAAAAGATGGGTAGGATCTTTGAAATAAAATTAGAAATCAACTAGCACAAGGTTTGCCAGAGTGGGGGAGGTGAAACCGGGGTGTAACTCCATATGATTTTCAGCAGAACACAAGATGGTTTCAGATAACATGCTGGCAAGGCAATAATTAACCTTGAATCTTGTAGTGAGAAAGTTATTCTCATATTTCTTTCATTCCCTCTGGATACATCAAGAAGAATGAATCAGTGGCCTGCTAATGTGTCTTACACTTACTTTCCTTCAACACTTGCCATTATAACCCAGATAGAGTAGACCTCAGGCTCAGTGCCTTATGCTGGAGCAAGATGAAGGTATATATTTGTCATTTTTAAAGTGTTAGTCTTCTTCTTTTAAAAGTGAATATGATTGTTTTCCATTATTGTAATGATAAAAAAATCCCTTTTAAATATATTTATAATTTAAACATTGATTTAATTTTAAAATATCAACAAATAACAATATAGACAGTATGCAGAAATAGCCAAAATCATGACAGTAATTACTATTTGGAAAAAAAATGACCTAGTATGACACATTCATTTTACACTTGGAAGACTGAATTCTTGAATAAACAAAGTTGTTAGGGACAGTGTCCTGTTCAAATTCATATGTTGAAGCTCTGACCACAAATTCCTAAAAATATGTCTCTATTTGTAGACAGGATCTTTAAAGAGATAATTAAGGTTAAATGGGGTGGTATGGGTGGGTCCTAATCTAATCTGACTGGAGTTCTTTCAAGAAGAGGAAATTTGTACACATGGGAGAGATACCAGGGATATGAGCACACAGAGGAAAGGCCACATGAGGACAAACCCAGAAGGCAGCCTTCTGTAAGCCAAGGAGAGAGACTTAAGGAGAAACCGAATCTTCCAACACCTTGATCATGGATTTTCACCATCTGTAACTGTGATAAAATAAGTATCTGTTGTTTAAGCCACCTAGTTCATGATATTTTGTTATAGCAGCCTGAGCTGACTAATGCAGTGGTCAAAAATTTTGTCAGAAGAGGCAAGTCACAATTTAACAATAGGTTTCCTGACTCCTTTTTAGCCACTCATTGAGAATTATTTGTGTTCTTCATTTATAGAAGCTAGACTGTCTGGAGAACTCTACAAGCAAATGAAAATAAGATAGTCCCTGGGATTGGTCATATTTGAAATACATTAGTAATAATAGTTAATAATTATGTACAGTCCTAATAAGCAGATCTAATGGGAATACAATTGCTTTAATCAAAATTCTCTTGATTATGGATGGGAACTTAGTGTCTCAGTAATATACACCATGGTTCTCAACTGAAAGTGATTGTGTCTCTAGGGAACAGTTGGTAACATCTGGACACATTTTTGGTTGTCATGAATTGGGGTGGATGGTGTTGCTAATGGCATCTTTGGGTTGAGGCCACGGAGGCTGCTAAACATCCTACAATGTATAAAGTCATCCTCTGCAACAAAGAATTCTATGGCCCAGAATTTCAATAGTGCTGTGGCTGAGAAACTTTTTTAGAGAGAACAGAATGGTAGAAAATAACTAGACCCAAGTTGGTATGAACTTAAGATCCATACTCTTGCCATGAAATCCAAAGTGAGGGCAGAATTGAAATCATTAAAAACATGGCCATTTGATTACAATGTGCTCTATTTTTTTTTCTTTTGTAAGATAATTATAAAACATTTCTTTGTATATGAGAGGGAATCAGAATGAGAGGATACATGTGTGGGACATATATAAACTGCTGTAAATTATCTACTATTTAAAATTTTTTTTCTTTAACATTTGTTTATTACTGAGAGACAGAGAGACACAGAGCATGAGCAGGGGAGGGATAGAAAAATCCCCAGAATCTGAAGCAGGTTCCAGGCTCTGAGCTGTCAGCGCAGAGCCTGATGAGGGGCTCGAACTCACAAACTGTGAGATCATGACCTGAGCCGAAGTTGGTTGCTTAACTAACTGAGCCACCCAGGTGCCCCAATTATCTACTATTTCAATTATGTTAGACAGCATAGACTGCCAGTTTTTAAAGAACTAGGATTTACCTGTTTGTCCCAAGTCTTCGGTATGACTTCGGGAAAATATATGTATATGCATACATACATACACACACATACACACACACACACACGTATATATGTATATATATGTATATACATATAATATATATGTATGTATATACATACATACATATACACAAATATTTTATATACACACACATACATATATATGTATATATGTGTATATACATATAATATATATGTATGTATATATATACATACATATACACAAATATTTTATATACACACACACACACACATATATATATTTGGGTAATTTTTTCCTATATATATATATTTGGGTAATTTACATATATATATATATATATATATATATACACACACACACACACACATACGCACACACACACACACACACACACACACACATATATATTGGGAATAAGTTACCCAGTTCGTGAGTGGATACATGAAATAGTCCCTAGGTTAAGTAGCCTAACTTGCTTCCTTATTAATAATATCAAAATTTAACATCTATCTGATGGAGGTGTTCAAAGAGTAGCCTAGGATCTGACATAGGGGGAGAAAAATCTGATATAAAACATGTATTTTTGATTCATTTTAGTAATGTTTACTTACAATGAAGGGGTGCTTTGGAACACTTGTTTTTGTCAATAAAGATACATATAAATTTGGGGTGTGTTATGAATGCTTAATTCATCAATTAACTCAAGTAGTTACAGAAAATATTGTTGAACTTGTAGGCAGCTTCTTTTTTGTTCTATTACTCTTTCTCTCTTGAACAGATGGTTTGTCATCCCATTGGATGCCCCAGTGCTGGTCATTAAAATTCTCTTGCTTTATAGGCTGTGTGCCTTCAGGCCTCACATATGTCTACTGAGTAAAGAGAAGATGTCTAATACTTAGTTACGCTCTTTAGAACCTAACATCCAATAACACCCCTGAATGATTTTCACATATTGGTAATATTAACGCAAACAAGGAGTAAGTGTACCTAAAACTATTTTCAAGTCTGTAGTATAAACTCATCCTGGAAGCCAATAGACATTTTTTTTTCTGAATTCTGAAAGCATAATTTAAATTTAAATGTACTCAGTAGCAATATGGATTTATTTCTCTACATATACCTGTGTATCATTATGAATCTATGTTCATATGTATAAATTGCTTTGAAAAATTCTAGCTAAGTCTTATTGAACATGTATTATATGCCTGATGCTTCTGAGTGTTACATTTTCCTTCATTTCCACAGCTATCTATGAAATTGAATGAATGGTACTCCCATTTAAAACTTTTTAATGTTCATTTATTTTTGAGAGAGAGAGACAGAGTGTGAGTGGGAGAGAAGCAGAGAGAGAGAGAGAGAGAGAGAGAGAGAGAGAGAGAGAGAGAGAGAGAGAGAATCTGAAACAGGCTCCAGGCTCTGAGCTGTCAGCACAGAGCCTGACACGGAACTCAAACTTGGGACTGATGAGATCATGACGTAGGCTGAAGTCGAGCACTTAACCAACTGAGCCACCCAGGTGCCCCAGTACTAACCCATTTTAAAAATGAGAAAACTAAGATCAAAATTAAATATGGTGCACATAGTTATATAGTAATATGAAGTAATAAAACTTAAATTCAAGTTCAGGAAAAAAAAAGACTTTCCTGAAACACAGGGAAAAGACAACCCAAGATATATTAATACTCCTTTAGTATATTTATACAGTATAAAGATAACAAAAGGAAATTCTAAGGTATATAGGCACTAATGTTAAATCATTTTGTCAGAATTCTAAAAGGGTCCCATATCCTGATATATCACACCTGTATTTTTAGAGATAATTGGTTTCCTCAACCTGTATGTTGTTCTTATGCTCTTTTCCACTTCATGACAATCCTTAAAAATTAAGCAGATAAATGTGCAGTCTTAAGTTAAAAGTTCAGTAAAGAATAAACAATTAACAGATAACTGAGTGAGTCATATGCAATCACTGAAACCTGAGTTCAAATCCTGAAAACATCATTTATTATCTTTTTGTCTTTCGAGAGTAACCTTCAGCTTTCTCACATTGATAACAATAATTGCTAATGAAATATTTGTGTGAGGTATTAACTTCTTAAATAAAAAACAAAACAAAACATAGTGTCTGACATATGCATATATAGCAAGTGCTGTCTGAAAATGGTTGGCCTTTCATGTCCCATACATCTAACTCAGGTACTTCCCAATCACCTCATTTAAATCCTGCATATATTCTTGCCAAGACTAACTGTCTCTTAATGCAGAAACACTGTCAACATTGAGGTGACAAATCTGAAGACACAATGAACCTTACACTAAAAACCACCTCTTCTCCAACAGGAGTTAATCAGCTGCGACTTTTGTGTGGATTTTGGACAAATTTCAACTGTCCTGAGAGAGACATACAACTAAATACTTAAAAACTTCACCAGCATCATTTGCTGGCTGTATACCATATATATATATATATATATATATATATATATATATATATATATATGACCATATATACTATATATATAGAGAGAGAGTGACCATATATATATATATATATATATATATATATATATGGTATATATATATGTTTTATATGTAATATAATTTACATATATGTTTTATATGGAAATACATATATACACACACACATATATATATACAAACCCATGCCCATACATAGGTTAATGGTTTTTGAATCTACCATAACAGTCAAATAGCAGGTATCTTGGGATATCAATGAATTAAGAGATGGATTTAAATATATTGGTTAATGGTTGGTGCCAGAGGTGTTAGTATTTTTTGACTTGAAGAAGTGAGAAATTCAGGGGCATAAAACATGACAATAACGTTGATGGTGTTGTGCCTGAGGAAATGTAATAGACTGAAAGAAAATAGTCCTGGGTTCCTACCCTCATGTAACTCACAGAGTGATGAGGGCAAAAGAAAAAGAGAATTGTGCTTATTGGTTAAGAGCATACGCTCTGAAATCAGCCTGCTTGGGTAAAATGCTGTTTCACTCTTATTATTTCTGTAACCTTGAGCAAATTCCTTAATGTGTCTGAGTTCACTTTCCCCATCTACACAATGAGGAGTGATGATATTCTCCTTACCGTTTGGTTGGTTTTTATTTGTTTGTTTGTTTTTGTAAGGGTAGAAGGGCCATAATAGATATAAATGCTTAGGACAGTACATGGAACATTAGATCTTTCCATTAATACTAGTGTTATTGGTGTTGTCATTATTATGATTATGTTCCAACTCTATTTTATTTGAAATATGAGAGCACTGAGTTGACAAACTCTGAAAGAATTTTCCATTGTCACATACTATGGTCTTTCTTTCCTTCCTTTCACTTTAGTTTTCTTAAAAATCCACTTTTAGGTACCAGAAGGGCTGAGGATGGATAAGGATTTGTCCCGTTTACTGCTGATTTTTAGCACTGAAAAGAACATCTGGTGATATGCCCGATAAATATTAATATTCTGAATGAGTACAAATTCATGGGCACCGAGTAGACTTAATCAAACCAACATCTCTGAGAATGATACTCAGGAATTTGTTTTTTCAAACAATCTCCTCAGGTTATGTTATGTTTAATCTGGGGTCTATACTCTGAAAAAAATACTTTTAGTGGATCTAGTACGTGGAGGTGATTGGAGTGACCATTCAATGTATTGTCAAAATGGTGACAATTTGAGGCATAAACTGGAATTTTGATGAGAATTAGGACAATAAAAAAAAGGCATAAATCTGGACTTTATGGATCATGGGGAAATACAGACAGTTTAAAAGTAATAATGTTGCAGGGCATCAAGAGGATTAATGGTACAGAAGTGTTGCTTAATCCTGAGGAAACCCTTGTACGTGCAAGATCTCTGTAAGTTTACTCTCCTAGGCTGAGGTGTTTGGAAGCCACTGGAGCTTGGTTAAAGTTAGAAGACCCTAATTTGACCCAGAGGTGGAAATTCATGTAATTATTACATTTTTATTATTATACTATTTATATACATTTTATTTAGTTTATTTTATTTATAAGCAACAAGTGAAGCAGGGGAATTCAATCAATGTTGCAAATGTAACACAGAGGAGGTGTTTTTCTTTTATTTCAAAGTACGTGTAAAGATACAAGGTTTACAAAAGCTACGTATTATCCATATAGATCAGTACTTCTAATATCTGGCCTAGACATGTCTGTAAACCCAGTCTCCTCACTGGCACTTGGAATGAGAAAGTAAGTGCCCTCCCCCCATCAGAGCCCATGTTGCCCCTGGCAGCTATTTTCCTCTTGCTGTGCACTCCTTCCAACTGAAGTATCAACAGTCTACCTCCTTTCTTTCATCATTCATGATCTAGGCTCACCAAAAAGGGGACTATCTAGATATGAACATCAGGTCTAATATCGTATTAGTTATCTATACTGATGAGAAGATGTAGTTGAGGCTAACACAAAACTTTTTTTTTTTTTTAAGCAAAACACCAGGAATGAAGTCAATACTGTTATTAGGTTCTAAGTCATATATTCTTTAATATTCTTTATTTGGAATGCTCCAGCCTCCCCACCCCAAAAAAAGCAATGAAACAGGCAAATGCAAGCCTAACAGTGCAAAATCAAGTCGGCATTCAAGAGACACTTCAGAATGTTTAGGATGTACCTGATGCACTGGCCAGATTATCATCCTATTGGATACAGTTTATGTCACATGTACACAGATGTGTGTGTGTGTGTGTGTGTGTGTGTGTGTGTGTGTGTGTGTGTGTAATTACTTTGGTTTCCCACAATCATTTTAGTATGCAGAATGGGTTCCTCTTTTTCTGCTCTCAAGACTCTATTTCACAATGAGCCAAATGAGCTGTAGAGAATGCTTTTTCATAGTCATGAATCTGAAAAGGAAAAAAAAAAGTGAAAAGGAAAGTGAAACCCACTGCAAAAGGCAAGGCACTGGATGATACCCAGACAAGACAGGGGTGATTATTGGCCACTTCATGCATCTGGATGCTTGGTGCTTTCAAATAAAATCATCATTCCTGTGCCGAGTACGTCTCTGTGTCTAGCAGCTACAAACAGATCCAAGAGTTGCCAGAGTTTCTGTCTTCTGATCTCATTATACAAACCACTAAAATGAGCAAAGGAATAACTCCCAAAAGCTTTCATGTAGTTAATGGCAGCAGGGGGAATTTTTCCTTTGATATTCACCTGTTCAGCATACCTAACTCACTTTATGCCTTTATTTCAAAAGCAATTTAGAGGGGGAGGAAGGCGTGTTTCTTTCAAAGGCACTATCACAGGGGTGTTATTGGCCAGTTTCTCCGTGCGCGCGCGCGCGCGTGTGTGTGTGTATGTGTGTGTGTGTGTGTGTGTGTGTAAGAGAAAAAAGAAAAAGAGACAGGGACCATTCTTGGGGGGATAAATGGTGTTGTGTTTGCAAAATCAAGCTTGTAATTCAACCATAATAATATTGTCCAAGTACATAAAAATGCATCAGTACATTTTCTGGGTATGAGTCCACCAACTCCACCTGGAGTCCACCATCAAGCATCACTTTCATTTGACACCCATACATTTACTTGACAGATATTTCTTGCACATTTAAATCTTATAATGCCTTCCTGAAGAGTGGGGTGACAGTGAGTGAGGAAGTACAAAGAAGTGTGAAACAAGAGGTAGTGTCTGCTTCTGAAGAATTTATGACTGAATCAGGAAAAGCAACTTGCATGCAGCTGTGATAAAAATTGGGATGAAAAACTGTTAAATCCAACTAGTCACCAAGGACTGTGAAATAATTCTGACTGGGAGTTAGGGGCTAGAAAGCAAAGGATGCCACAGAAAGTCTCACAGAAAAAGAGTACGTATCACCGGGCAAAATTAATAAAGTGAGATAAGAAAGTAAAATGGGAGAAGAGCCTTATAGGAAAAGAGAGAGAGGCATTTGCAGAGGATTGAAATATGGAGTTGAAAATACAACATAAAGGGAGAAATAATAACCAAATTGGTGTGTCCAAAGCCTACTTTGTGAAGGAATTCACTAGACAAGATGATAAAATTATTTAAAACTAAGATTGGAGAGGTCTGCATTAGAAAATACTGATAAATTTCATTATTTTTTTCTGTATTCAAAATGATACAATTAAACTGTATTTAAAAGAGGAAAATTGTATTCGTTTTTATCTATTCTGTTTCAGGTACAGAACAGCGTGTCTTTGGAATCATATTTGTGTTAATATTATTGTGTTTCCTTTCTTGGGTTACTTGGTTTAACTTTCATGGAGGTATAATGTTTGTCCTGTGATAGTATGAGGTGGAGTACTTGAATCAATATGTGGGTCTTTGATTAATGAATTGAAAACCGAGAGAGTAACAAACAAAAAACAAAAACAAAAAAATAGCTTCTGCTTCTCTCAGTACTTTGGAGCATTTGCTAGAAGTCAAATACCATTAACAAGTCAAGTGGGTGATCTTGGTACTTTACTATTCAACAGTCATCTTAATTGTTAATAATTCCTAAGAGCACTGGAGTGAAATATGAAAGGGTGGATATTTTTTTTTTAAATCAAGTTTTCACAAGGAATCCAAGTCCTAGAAATATTTAGCAAAGGTCCAGTGTAATGAAAGGCAAAATTATAATTTAAAAGTGAGATAAAATTATTGGGTATCCATACCAAGTACAAAACTTAGCAAAAAAAAAAAAAATCCTTAGTACTGTCCAATACAAATATGTATGCTCTTTAGGGCCAGAGGCCTTTGTAATGTAATGGCCTCAAGGATTAGTACACAATAGGCCTATAAAGAAAGATGCTGATGGTGGTGATGGTGATGATGGTGATCGCAGTTCTAGTATGAGGGGAACTGTTCCACATGGTCTTCCTATAACGTTCAATACTATCCATAACCCTATGGGGTAGATCCTATTGTTAATACCTCTGTTTGACTTTTGAGGAAATGGAGACATAAAGAGTTCTAGTAATTTGCCCAAGGTTTCACAGCTTTTAAATGAAGCCCTAGCAGAATTAGATTTCAAGTTTACACGATCTGGGTCCAGAGCATCCCTTTAAATCCTGTCCTGTTGCTCTCAGTGAATCTAATTATAGAACAAAAAGCTAATGATAGATAAAAGTAACATACATATGGTTGGTGCAAATGCCAGGCACTGTACTAGAGATTTCACAAACACTAATATAATCAATCCTTGGGACACCTGGGTGACTCAATTAAGTGTCTTACTCTTAATTTCAGCTCAAGTCATGATCTCACGGTTTGTGGGATTGAGCCCTGCATGGGGCTCGGTGCTGACTGCATGGAACCTGCTTGGGATTCTCTCTCTCTGCCCCTCCCCTGCTTGCACTGCGTTTCTCACTTTCAAAACTAAACATTTAAAAAGAAAATCATCGAAACACAACCAGGAGGTAATTATCAACCCACATTCCCCCAACCCATTACTACACATATAGATGATACTCAGGGGTTTGGTAATTTGACCACAACCAGTAAATATGAAAGACAGTTTTCAATCCCACAACTACTGCCCTCAGAGCCAACATTTGTAATTCTATACTTCCATAAATGAATCCTGGCCATGTGTCTCAAAGACCACACATTACATCATACAATAAGATACCAAGCTATATCTCTTATTCTCTGAGCTGGTCCCCTTTTGCGAGTGAAAGGAGAGGGTTGTCACAATTATTTCAGGATAATACCAATAAACAGGATCTTTCGTACATAAAGCTTCTAGAATGTATAGACTTTCTTCATATAAACTAGTGACAGAGCACTAGAGATCAAGATCTGTGTTAATACCTTACAGGTAAAATCTACAAGAGGTTGCGGCTCCTGGCTGGCTCAGTTGGTAGAGCATGTGATTCTGGATATCAGGGTTGTAAGTTCAAGTCCCACATTGGGTGAAGAGATTACTTACAATAGAGAAAATCTACAAGTGGTCATTCAACCGGGGATGAATTAATTCTCCTGTTTGGACCTTCATATCCTCACCTAACAAAGGGAAAAGGGGTGTCTTAGATTTGGGCTGCTATAAGAAACAAAATAGACTAAGTCACTTAAAAATAACAGAAAAGTATTCCTCACATATCTGGAGGCTGGAAGTCCAAGATCAGCCAGCAAGGGCCAGCACAATTTGGTTTGGGTGAAACCCTTTTTTGACTTACAGACTGTTGACTTCTCATTCTATCCTCATGTGGCAGAAAAAGGGCATGAGAGCTAAAACTTCTTTTATAAGGACACTAATCCCATCCATGAGGACTCCACACTCATAACCTAATTATCTCCCCAAAGCCCTACCTCCTAATCCCATCACACTGGGAAATAGCATTTCAATAGTTGAATTTTATCAGGACACATTCAGTCCTTTGCAGTTGGCATGATTACTTCTATGTATTTTCTCAGATCCACAAATTCTTCTCTAGGAAGCTCTCCCCTCTCTCCTTCTAGTCTAATGTATCCTTTGCCTTCCTCTTCTAGCTCTAATCAGACAGTACTCTTGTTAGGTGGGTACTTGTTTGTCTTCTGTGTTAGACCATAAGGTTTGGGAGGACATTAAATTGTCTATCTTAGGATTTCATCTGCCTTAGTACAATGTATGGCACACAGTAGGAACCCCATCCACATGTGAAGGGAGGAGTAAGGTTTGTTGGTGACCTAAGTATTTTCATATATTAGCCAAATCTTTCTTCAGCACTACATCAAAATTTGGGGTCAGCTTTGGCAAGGAGAGATTTTTTGATTAAGGAGTGAAATAACCACACATTAATTTATTCATATGTTCATTCACTCAGTCTTTCATAGCAACTGCTCGCAGTCTTTCAGGCAGTAAATGATAGAAATGGTGACTGAACCCCCATTTGACTGAAACCGTAGTCCAGTTTCACAATGTTATAGTGAATCCATCCTAAACTATCTCTGACTGGGAAATCGTTTCCAGTCTCTTGAGTGAAAACGTAATGATCTGATTGTTTTAGCCACCAAAATGTCATTAAGGGGGTGGGGGGCTCCAGGGTTTTGAGATCAGGTGCTATCTTGGAGTTAAGACTGCAGACTCCCTAGGTACCTGTTTCAAACAGTCAACATTCATTTGGCTGTATAAGTTCTGGTCTGTTTAACAATTAGTGACATTATGTTTCCCCATAACCTGTATTAGACCCCATTCAAGCATTTAATCAACATGTCCTTAAAGACAAGCTCCAGACTGTATATTGTCCCATTGCTGCTTGGGGGGTAGGGACGGCACACAAGTACTGAGTGCACTCCTACTATTCAGTATTCTGTAGTCTTATTAACAAATAACTTCACCTCTTTTTTGTGGGGTGGTATTAATAAAAAAGAAACCATTTGTATCTGGTTAAAGTCTCTTAAAAAGCTGTCTTTCCTCAGGGTTGTGGATCCCATGCGACTATAAAGTAGTAATTTCACTTGCATTATTCACAAATACTAAGTAACATTTAAGCAAATTAGGCTATTACCTCAACTTCCAAATTAGAGACCAACATTCTTTTCAAGTCAACAGAAAGTTCTATTTGTTTGAGTTAATATGGTTAACTCAATACATATTATTAATTATGTCTTTTGATTGTGTTTAGTAGCTGACTCGAATAATCCCGACATTCGTGTTTTATGCCTAATGTCCACTGCAGAGCCAATCAGTCTGGGCGTTCAGATTAATTTTCTATCCTGTTCTTTTTGTCTGTGTATTTTTATTTATTTATTTTTTAAAGGTGTATTCTTCTAGAGAGCTCTCCGGTCCCCTCCCACGAAATCCACTATATGCTTAAAAATTCTAGCAAATTAAATTTGTGCTAGCAAGTAAAACAAATAAATGACTTAAAAACATCACCATCAAGTATGATAATAGCCAAGTGTTATACTTTTAATAAATGATTAGGAATGGTTGTAATGCAAAGATTTATTTCACAGAACAAAAGCACTTAAGCAGGAGTTTATATTGCTGCTATGCTTCAGTGATGATAACATTGGGACTTCAACCTGCATAGCTACAATGATTAATTAACGGCCTTGTTCAGGATGAGTGAGCACCATTATTGTTCTTAAATAGGAAAAGGCAGATAACCATTACTGATTATTCCTCAATTCCCAGTCTTACTTGTTAAAGACTAAAGAATGCTAAAGTAGGTTGTGCAATTTCAAAGCTGCTATGAGAAGCAGAAAATAATAGAATTTCTATTGTGTATATAGGTGAAAGTTGCATTAGTTAGAAGATTCAAGTTAGCAGATTTATCCCAAAAAAGTCTGAATACAAAATCTGTTCATGTGAATAAGGTTTTAACAACTTTAAGATGTCATTTGGATCTCCAATATACCGTCAAGCCATATTTCTCTGTGTGGTGCAACTACCTCTCATCAAAATAATAAGAAAAAAAGTAACTTAATGATTAAAAAACATAAACTTGGAAAATCAAATGAAAGCAGCTTCTATAAGCGTGTACTTTGTTTACTTATTATGTTCATTTTATTTTGTTGTTTTCTGGGGAATAAATGAATAGTGTCAGGTCTTTTGTTCTTTCTCTTTAAAGATCTTATCACTGCATTTATATTTCTAACGCAAATTTATTTGGTCAAGTTCCACAAAGTTTAGAGACAGTTTCTTTCTCCGTCTTGGAAATGCTTCGACCAACTCTTCTTTGGAAAGTCTACTAATTTGAAGAGGGAGAAGTAAACGTTTTTTTTAAATTTTTTTTTAACGTTTATTTATTTTTGAGACAGAGAGAGACAGAGCATGAACGGGGGAGGGTCAGAGAGAGGGAGACACAGAATCTGAAACAGGCTCCAGGCTCTGAGCTGTCAGCACAGAGCCCGACGCAGGGCTCGAACTCACGGACCGCGAGATCATGACCTGAGCCGAAGTCGGCCCCTTAACCAACTGAGCCACCCAGGCGCCCCAGAAGTAAACATTTTTGAGAATGTTTCTGAAGGAATACCCTCTGGGATTCTGTGGTTGGCAAGGACATGCCAGTTATTCCAATTCAATGCTGTTGATGGTTCCTGGAACACCTCTGAGCTGACATATCCTGACTCCAGAACAATATAGGAATGTGCCTTATGCTTTGTCTATCAGACAAGATGAAGAGTGTTACACTATCCATAACTATTAGAATTCCAACAAGAGGGCTGGTTTGGTAGTTGCCACAATAATCACGGTAAAGATTCCAATGAACAGAGTTTGGTTGCTTTTACTTAAGTAGTTTTTTTTTTTTTTCCAGTAAAGTATTCAATTATACTTTTGCTATTTTAGAAGAGTAGATTCACATTTTTCCTCCTGGTTCACAAAACTTATCAAACTATTTTGCAGAGGAGAGAATGGACCCTGGGAGGAATTAATTCTCTCATGTTGCACAGCCATTAATGAAAAGACAAAAAACAGACTTAAGTCACTTTCTTAAAAGTCTAAGATTAAGAATGTGCTCTTCTTCTATAACATATAATATGGCAAGAGAGGAAAGGTTTTTTTTATTATTATTTGTTCAAAAGTCATACCCTACCTAGTTCTAAAACATATCGGACCATTTACAACTATGAATGTGGGTAACAAAAGGAGCAAAGACTTCAAACTATTTAAGTAAAGGAACTTTTAGAGAAACAGTTAATTCGAGTACATTCATACAATGGCATTTTACTCAAGCATTTTAAGTGAAGAGACAGATGTGCACAGGATAAAACTTTTTATACCAGGGTGAATGCAGGTCTCAAAGATGTATTAACTAAGAAAAGCAAATCACTTGATGAGATTGAGTGTATGAACTTGTCTATGTATTATATAGTGTGTGTGTGTGTGGTGTGTGTATGCTATTATTTCTATGTATATTCATGAATAGAAATATTTTATATTTGACACTATAGTTACCTAGAACATGGTCAGTCCAATAGGTCAGGGCTACAGCATCCAAAAGATTAAGGGTGATTAGTGAAAATTTAGTTCACATTCTGTATTATTTATTTTTTAACGTGTGTTTATTTATTTTGAAAGGGAGAGGGTGAGAGACAGTGTGCATATGTGTCCATGATTTGCTGAGGGGCAGAGAGAGAGAGAGAGAGAGACAGAGAGAGAGAGACAGAGACAGAGAGAGAGAGACAGAGAGAGAGAGAGAGAGAGAGAGAGAGAGAGAGAGAGAGAGAGAGAGTGGGAGGGAGGGAGGGAGGGAGGGAGGGAGGGAGGGGGAGACAGAGAATCCCAAGTAGGCTGCGCGAATTCAGCGCAGAGCCCAACACAGGCTTCCAACTCATGGACCATGAGATCACGAACTGAGCCAAAATCAAGTCAGGTGCTTAATTCATGAAGCCACCCAGCTGACCCCATATTCTATACTATTTTAATCTTTAAAAACATATACTTGCTCTTTTCTTGAAATTATAGACAAAAACCAGTAGCCATCTCTATTAGAAACATTTCTCACACAGAATACATTAATATACAAGGTTACTTATTCATAAAAATCCAGGCAATTCTCCCCTTCCATGACCCCTCCTTGCACTCCTAGATTCCCCTGATTAAACACTTCATTTTTAGTGCATTTTTTCAGATATTCAAAGTTAAGACTTTCTCTCAACCCAGAACCCTACAACTGGAGTATTCTGGCCAGAACAGGGCACTAGCTCTAGGAACTTTTGAGAATTTGACCTTTTTCTGCCTGCTCTGACTCCTAGACAACATTTTTCTAATGACATCGTGGGTATGACCAATGATTCCCAAATCTGGCTGTACTTGAGAATCATCTGTATTGGCTTTTGGGAGTCATTGATAGCTTTGAAAAGTACTTTACTAGCTCCATTTCCTGGCTGAAAGGAAATTTTGAACTGAAGTGTTTGTTTGCTTTTTGTTTTTTTCACATCTTAAAAATCAGTGACTTTTAGTTATCTGAGGGAATTCAGATTACTCCTTCAATCACTTAATTTGACAAATATTGAAACTGAGGTTCAGATCAGTTAAGTGAATTTTCCAAGGTCACAGAGCAAATTATTGGAAATCATTGTTACATATATCAGGACATTTTCCTGCCTTGTTAGCTATAATCTAATGAGTAAAATTTAATCTTCCTGTGATCCTTAGGGCTTCTGTCAAGTGTGCAACTATTATGAGTACCAGTGACCAGCATATAGGAAAGGGAGCTAAAAGATGGGTTAATGTTTGGAATTTTTTCCCTCTATCTTTTTAGGATTTAAGAGGATTAATTATTTCCCCACATCCACTATTCTTGCCATTTTATCTTTTTCTCCTCAACATAAATTTTAAAAAGTTTTTTTTTTGTTTTTTTTGGGGGGGGTTATTTTTTACTAGGGAAAGTTCACAATGGGCCATGTTATGGGAACCTGAAATTCTGCTTTTAATTTAACTTTGGGAATCTGAAATTCTGCTTTTAATTCCACTTCATAGAATTTATAGTCATCATTTGTAACAACTTATAAGAATCTGTTCAGTCCCTTTAGCCCTTTCTCCTTCAAATGCCCTCTTATAATCTTTTTCCAAATAATTAGTTTTTTTCTTCCACGACTACCCCTACCTCAGGCAACAGTTGTGTTCAAGTTTCTTAAAAAAAGAAAAAGAAAAAAAGAAAAAAAAAAGTTCAATGGACCTGAAATCTAACTCTTTACCTCTAACTTGGGTGGGGTCTCTGATAGTCGGACAACACGTGACATTGAAGAATGAGTACGTGTAGGAAGCCATGTATGCATCTTACTCTCTAATGTAATTTTTCTCAAAAATGCAGAAGAAGGAAGAGCTAAGCATATATACGTAAAATATTTCTCAGGGGCATCTGGGTGGCCCAGCCAGTTAAATGTCCCACGCTTGATTTCAGCTCAGGTCATGATCTCATTCATTATCATGGGATTGAACCCCGCATTGGACTCCACTGTGGGTGGGGAGTCTGCTTAAGATTCTCTCTCTTCCTGCCCCTCCCACTGCACACACACACACACACTGTCAAGAAAATTTTTTTTGATCAAAATTGTTTTCAAAATAAGTTGGCATTTTCAGTTACATGCAGAAACATATAGCTGTTTATCACATATTTATCTTTGCATATACCTGTTGCTAATTGCAGAATAGTCCAAGTTTTAAAAGAGAGAAAATTAATTTTAACTTTCTTTAAGAAAGAGGATTAAAAAATGAATGTTACAAAATAGCCTTATGAAAGATGTTTTCTGTGACAGAACTTTTAAATTATTTGTAAAAAAATAAAAATAACTATCTTTTCCATCACTGAGTAGGAAAAAAAAAAGGATAGGTTTGTTTACAGATGCCTGAGATCTCATCTGCTAAATCTCAGAGAGGTTTGCCAGATGTTGGGCTGATAGGCTCATACCAACTCAAATAAGTAGGCATTACTAACCTATACCCATCAATTTAAGTTTTGCTCTCTCAGATTCCCTCTTCTTTTTAGGCCTTAATTAATCCCCACCTCCCTAATCCTTCAGGGTTAAATGAATGCTATAATTGTTGTAATTATTATGTATGAGCACCTGCTTGGTGAAGGGGCCTGCGTTCTGTGCTACAGGAGACAAAAGGGGCCTACAAAAAGTTACCACCCTTAAGAGCGTGTGAAAATTATTTGGGTCAAACTTGGAATGGAGATGAAGACACCACATTTCTTCCTCTCTAAGACTTTGCAACTTCTAATTCGTTGTCCTCTTTGCCTGCCAAGAGGAGGCGCTTCTGTAAGGCAGGGCTTTACAATTCTAACTCTGAAAGCTAATCCCTAGGCATACAATAGTGCTTAACAGCATTTGCACCATCTAAATTTTTGCCTGTTGGCAATTAACCTGCTTGAATATTTTAGTGGTGACAAACTTGATGTATTAATATCCACACTTTCTACTTAGCCCTTTCTGTCAGTTCAGAGTCTTTGAATCAAATATTATAATGTTCACATAAAGGACAGTTTAGAGTAGATTAGATCCTTAAACACTTTCATGAAAACAGTTATATTTCATCTGCCTTTTAGAATTGGACATACATGAAGCTTGGTACAGTTATCAGTGTAAGAAGTCACTTTATAAAAAATCACAACAGTAAGTAGCCAGGAGATACTCCACAGAAGACTGATTACCCAGGAGTCAAGACTAGAAAAATCCACCTGCAAGTAATGGCCTTGGTCTATTTTCCTTTTACATCATCCATTTATAAATCACAGCATTCTAATCAGTGGAGAACAATGAGCAATTGTGCCCAATGTAGAGCAGCGAGGGGATGAGCAGGTTTGTGAATGAATCATCAGTGATGTTACTGAAACCCACAGGGCATGACACAGATGGAGTGGCTGGAGCTCAAGGACTGATTGCAGTGGTGCTCTGTGGTCTGAGAATTCTACCGCTGTGCTGTTTCTTGACCAGCTGGATGCTTTCTCATGCAAAGGCACTTTAAGTGTTAACTCCTACATAAATGCACTAGGAAGTTTATTCTTTTAATCCAGAGAATGGAAAGAAGAGGGAGAGGAACCAGGTAACTCATATACAAAGTAAGAATTTGAATCAAAACTTTTGATTTTGATGGTCTTTGGAGTTAAGAACCCTGGGAACAGTATTTCTCAGGAAAGGTACAAAGAGAGTACAGGAAAGGTACAGAGACTGAGACAGTGATAAGTCCTCCCAAGATCTACCATGAATGAGTCCTCCTCTGAACCTACTCTTTCACCTGTCTTGACTGGTGTATGCTCAGTCTTCTCCAAAAGCTTCCAGTCTTAGTCTCTTGCTGAACTTTAGAATCTTTCTAGATTCAGGAAATCAAACTTTATGCTTCCCCCAAACTCAAGACCCTTCTTTGTTTTTATTTCACATTGACTTTGTCTTTTTCTTTCTGTGAAAATATTCATGTATATTGAAGCCTCACAAGCAATACTCTTTAAGCCCCAGTGACAACAATAGTGTATTCCCTACTGTAGATGCTCACTATGTATTTACTGAATGGATGAATGAAAGCAAACTTACTATGTGAAACATTCAACAGTTACCTGCTGAGCACTCCCCTGTTGCAGGTGCAGTTTTAAGTGCCACAGACACTGGAGGGGTTGAAAAACTTCAAGTCTCTTCACAGAGACATGAACCTGGCTTCCATATGCCAAAAGGGGGAACCCACGTTGCTTCTATATATAATCCTTAGGTGGATCACATCTTTTCACACTTTAATTTCCACCTTCCTTTCTGACACAGTGCTAAAAGTACAAGGCTTATGAATATAGAAACACAGAAAGATCTAAAATACAGTGATCTGTTACCTGTCTACTGGCACCTACAGATTGAGGCAACTCTGCCTCTCAAAGGTGAAGTAAGTTTTCCAAAATTTTACAACTACTTTTCAGTGTTCATTGTAGAATCTTCAATCTTTTGCATGTGGGTCCTGATATGCTGCCTTATTTTTTTTTTCTCAAAGCTGAGTTCTCATTTCTAATTGTATAGATTTGTATCAGCAGCTACCATCTCCAGATTTTCTTTAGCCACCAAAATTAATGAAGCTGAGTATGTGGTCAGCCTAGCAGTGCCAAAAAGCTCAGGGGTCCTCTGGGCTCTGGGGGGGTCCTTTCCATCCTTCAAGCTAAAGTTTTGCCTGCCCTCTGATTCAGAGACACATCTCAAGTCCTGTTTGTGAAACTGAAACATAAAATTAATTACAGATTGGTACAGGTAGAGTTGTCTTCCTCTTTGGTTCTAATTAAAGGCAGTTAGAAAGACTATCCAATGTGGAAGCTGAAGCATGAGCTTTGAAACCCCTTCTGCAATTGGTTGTGTGAACTTGAGTAAGCCTATTTTTATCTCTGAGTCTGGAAGTTGAGATGCTTAAAATGGGAAGTAGTTGTTACATGGTGGTTGTCACTGTGATACTTGTGTTAGAATCATATGAGATACTTATCACATGGGAATACCAAATGCATGTGCACAATTATTGTTTTCCTATTTTTAAAATCTAAATACATGCAAACATCTACCTCTAGTGCTTCTAGTAACTCCCTACCAATTCTTGGGAAACAAAAATCATCTATATTAGGTCTGCCCATTTCATTAAACTGAGTGTGAGCCTTGCCTTTGTCCCGCAACAAGACAGCATCGATTACTCCTATTCTATTACATGTCCCCCCACTGGACCTGGTAACACCTTTCTTTCATGTCACATGTTGCACATAGCAATATAGTAGACTCCATTACTGCCTGTACCAATACCTCCTATGGTCATTCTCTTTTGCCACAATGATAGCTTCTGGAAAGAGTCATTCTATTTATCTGTTTAGCCAGTTTATTTAGCATAGTTTTTTTTTTTTTTTTTTTTTTAATCAGAGTAACTGCCAAAAAAAATCCTCTTTTGATCAATGAATGAATTGCTACTGTTTCCTGAGACATGCATTAACAGTTTGGGACTCTGGCTCGGAATTTTAGAGATAGCCCATGATCAGCAGGGTGTATAAACATTTAACCTAAAGTTGGTCTGAGTTCCAATTTTCGTTCTGTTACTTATTTCATGGAAATATGAGAAGGACACATAGCTTGTAGATGTCCTAAGTAACTACCACAAAATAAAAGAACAGATCAGAGTTAGTTAATGGTTTAAAGTATATGTGGACCCTTATCCATCTTTATTTCTGGGATGGGGAAGGATTCTGGTCTCAGATTTAGCTAATTAGGGACAAGTGCCATGAAAAAATATGGATGTCTATCTTCAGAACAAGAGGGCAGAAAAGCCATGCAGATCCTACATATTTTTCAACCCTGAGTATTTCTATTTCACTAATGCATTATTTCAAGTGTTAAGCTGTTTCTTTAAAAAAAAATTACAATTGGACTGTGAGAGATCATGTACCTTGGACAAGATTACTTATGGAGTATGTAAACATGGAGTTCCATATGTATGAAGTTCAACATGGCTTGCTGCCAGGTAGAAATCTTTTATTTATTTTTCTACCATGGATTGGTTACCTTTACTCTTCCATTCTTTGTACCACAAATAAGAAGAGCATAAACAAATTCTATTGAGTATGTTAAAATAGATTCTTTAATTTAAAAAATGATAATGAGGGGAGAGTAGAAAGAAAAGGTGATTAGAATTGGCCAAGTGGAAGTATTTTAAAATAAAGCTTCCTGCAAATTGGCAAAAGGCAGAGACACAGATGCAGGCAGAGATGGTTCTTCAGAGGTCTGCACTCCTCACTTGCCTTACATTTGGATTTTGCACTGCTTGAGTTATGAGCCAGCAGCACCATCTAGAGGCACAGAAGAATCCTGTACATGAAAGAAGCTGAATGGAGCCCATCTATTTAATGTGAGCAATGGCAAAACCATTGCTTCATTTTCCAATATATATAGAGAGCCCCTTACAGAAGGCCTGTAAAGGAATTGCTTCCCATTTCCATCAAAAGATGACTGCGGAGTTCATTACTGGGAACATTCAAGGCTTGACTTCAGAAGCGAAAACTTACCTCCAGAACTTCCCTACTGAGAGGGAAGTCTCTGACTCTCACATTAGCTAATTCATTCCATACATTTTACTGGATACCCCCCATGACTCAGGCTTTGTGTTAGGCACTAGGAGACAGAGACAAGAATATATTCCTGACTGTCCCCTCTACCCCCTAGCCTGCATATCTATACCTAACCACGAGGATAAATCTTCTTCTGTCTTATCCTTTTAAACAGTTTCTGGGAAGTGAGAGCAGAAATATTTGAAAGCAATCATTATATTTCAAGAGTACGTGCTCTGTGTAAAACCTTCAGAATGTTTTATGTCAAGTCATAGATTCAAATAAATTTAGAGTGACAGGGGATCCTACAGTCCTAAGGTAGTCATTATCAAACTTTGGTGTCTATGAAAATTACCAGGTAGACTTCTTATTATAATACAGAATCTTAAGCTCCAAGCCCCAAACATTCTAATAATATAAACAAGTGGTGTGGCCCAGGATGATGCATTGTATTTAAAATATGTTTATCCGGTTTTCATGATCCAAGTGAGAAATGAACCAGGCTTTCAGAGTACAATTTAATTTTCACTCACAGGAAAGGTAATGCCACCACCATGAACCAGAGCGATCTTTTTCTATATTTTCTTCTTTCTTTAACTGCCTTTATTTATTATTTATACTAGACAATATCTAAGGACCATATCGACACTATAGTCCAGTAGTGCCAAAGGTTTTCTGTAATAATTCCTTCTCTTTGCAGCATAGCTCCAATTTTCCCACCTGGGTTATGGCTACGTACTTACAATAATTTTAAGAATCATTCTATTAAGGGGTACCTGGGTAGCTCAATCGGTTAAGTATCCAACTTTGGCTCAGGTCATGATCTTAGGGTTTGTGAGTTCAAGCCCCTCATCAGGCTCTATGCTGACAGCTCACAGTCTGTAGCCTGCTTCAGATTCTGTGCCTCCTTCTCTCTCTGCCCCTCCCCTGCTAACACTCTGTCTCTCATTCTCTTTCAAAACTAAGTAAAACATTAAAAATAGAGAGAATCATCCTTTTAAATTATAGACCCTCAAGTTTACTGGTATTCATATTTTTATCTAGGTTTTATTTGTAAAAAAAAAAAACATACTGTATAAGAATATTTGCATAGTGAGCCCCTTGTTGGATTAAATTGGGAACCCGTTTTATTAGCAAACTCCTAACTGTGAGGCTGCGTGGGTGCAGGGGAGCTGAAAATTAGAAACTTGAGTGGATTTCAATACCTAATTCCACACCAAACATAGGCAAATTAGAGCTGAAAAAAAGGCTTCTAAGTTGGAGACAATTTAGCTTTCACTCTTTCTCATTTCAGCAGCCCCTGTTTTGAAAGATGTCCAACTGTAAATCCGTGGGATTTAAAGAACTGAGCTTTTCAAAAGAAACTCTTGTAAGAAATCTGTGATAATAACTATCTTTCATGTATCTCCTCTTCTCTGTTCCTCCTTGCATTGTCATGGAAAAGGTCCCCATTATATCTCAGTGGAACAATAAACTAGCCTAGTAACGATGACATTCTCAGTCCTACAAATCCCACATTTAACTGCCATCTCTCCATCAGGGCGATCTTTCCACACTGTCAATATGATTGGGTCACTTGTGTGAAATCTTTCAGTGGTGCTGCACTGACTTAAGCAACAGACTCCAAAATGGTATCATCCATTTGTGATTTGGCCTCATGCCTAATTCATGGATCTCACCTCCAATTCAAATGTCAAGCATGCTAAAGTCCCCAATTCTAACAACTCCTTGACACTTCCATCATTTTGCATGGCACATTATGTCCTACTGAATTGTGCTTTGTGATCATCACCAGGATAATTCAGCTCAGCCATTACCTGACCTATGGAACAGTCTTCTCAAGTCTTTATGTTGTGTTAGAGGCCCTCCTCTTTAGTTTTTCAGAAACCTATACACTCTACAACATAGCAGCAAAGCATAGAAGAAAAAATGAGATGTGGGGCTTAATCTTTCAATTCTTAAAAACCACAGGATTTAGGATTCTTACCTTCAACTACCATCAGACTTCATCAAATTTCATTCACTGAGTTTATTAAAGTCAGAGAATACAATTAACCTTATAGTCCCTAATTTTAATCTTAGTAAACACTTATTGAATGCATTCATAAATGCTCCTATTTAACTCTGTTTACGCAGACACTGATAACCCTGAAACAATTGAGATGATTTTCTATAGAATCAAACTTACTAATAAAATAATTTGATCTGTGACTACAGATCAAATAGGCATAGTTATTCTTTAAAAATTGAGTTTTAGTGGGGCGCCTGGGTGGCGCAGTCGGTTGGGCGTCCGACTTCAGCCAGGTCACCATCTCGCGGTCCGTGAGTTTGAGCCCCGCGTCGGGCTCTGGGCTGATGGCTCAGAGCCTGGAGCCTGTTTCCGATTCTGTGTCTCCCTCTCTCTCTGCCCCTCCCCCGTTCATGCTCTGTCTCTCTCTGTCCCAAAAATAAATAAACGTTAAAAAAAAGTTTAAAAAAAATTGAGTTTTAGAGATACAATGTTAAAGAAGAAAACAATACAACTCAGGGGAATATTGAAATCACAATGGATGGAAAATACTTTAGCTAACAAATTTTATAAAAATACTATAGATTTAGTAATGTTTTGTTTAATTACTTTTTATTTTGAAAATTAAAATTAAATTCATCTAATTTTTATTTTTATTGACATAGTTGGGACTACAAAATATAACTTTCTGATTGTATACAGATTCACTTGTTAGAATGTTGGATTGCCCGGGGTTGCCCAAACCAGCCAGCATATTGTTGTTTTTGTTGTCATTTCAGAACATACTGTGAGACACAGCCAGCATTTCATCAGGTAAAACAGTCCTGTTTCAAATCCACCTTAGTAAAACACACAGCCTGCCTTTGTACTGAAGGACAAAAAACTCTGTCGCCCCAAATCAATACAAACACATGATGCAAAACTTGGTCTAAGTATCACCAGTCTGATGGACTTAAAGAGAAAGCAATGCTGATAATCCCTTCACACACATTCTTAACTGAAATAGGACTTAAATGGGACAACATGGTATATTTTATGTTCTTTAGATTCTGGTTGGCTGTCAATTTGAAACTTACACTAATTGACGTTTTCTGATCTTTCTCCTCCCTTCCCTTACCTCAGCCCTAAATGCACTGCCAAATTTCTTGGTCTTTATCCTCTTTTCCTAGCCTTTCCCAGGCTACCCCTCGTTTGGAAGTGCCCTTTCTCTCTGAGCTTCCTAACCAATGACCGTTGTATTTATAAAAAAAATTGGCAATACATATTAAGACATTAAATATGTTCATATGTATCTCCACATATTCATTCTATTTTAACAATATGGATACAGAAAAATCTATGAGTAACAGAGATGTTCAGGGTACCTTAAGCTATAACACAGGTTAATTTATAAAAAGACAATCTCTTTAGCAAATAATACTGGCAGAATTGGACAGCAACATGCACAAGAATGAAACTAGACCACTTTCTTACACCGTACACAAAAATGAACTCAAAATGGATCAAAGACATAAATGTGATACAGGAAACCACCAAAACCCTAGAGGAGGAAGCAGGCAATTTCTTACTCAACAACTCTCCAAAGGCAAGGGAATTAAAAGCAAAAATGAACTATTGGAACCTTATCAAGATAAAAAGCTTCCGCACTGCAAAGGAAACAATCAACAAAACTAAAAGACAACCGATGGAATGGGAAAAGATATTTGCAAATGAAATATTGGATAAAGAGCTAGTATCCAAAATCTATAAAGAAATCACCAAAATCAACACCTAAAAAACAAATAATCCAGTGAAGAAATGGAAGGACATGAGTAGACACTTTTCCAAAGAAGACGTCCAGATGGCCAGCCCATACATGAAAAGATGCTCAACATCACTCATTATTAAGGAAATACAAATGAAAACGACCCTTAGATATCACCTCACACTAGTCAGAGTGGCTAAAATTAACAACTCAGGAAACTACAGATGCTGGTGATGATGTGGGGAAAAGGGAACCTTCTTGCACTGTTGGTGGGAATGCAAACTGGTGCAGCCAGTCTGGAAAACAGTGTGGAGCTTCCTCAAAAAATTAAAAATAGAACTACCCTACAACCCAGCAATAGCACTAAAGGAATTTACCCAAAGGATACAGGAGTGCTGATGCATAGAAGCAAATGTACCCCAATGTTTATAGCAACACATTTAATAATCGCCAAATTATGCAAAGAGCCTAAATGTCCGTCAACTGATGAATGGATAAAGATGTGGTTTATATATAGAATGGAATACTATTTGAGAAAGAATGAAATCTGGCCATTTACATCAATATGGATGGAACTGGAAGGTATTATGCTGATTAAAGTAAGACAGAGAAAGACAGGTATCATATGTTTTCACTCATATGTGGATCCTGAGAAACTTAACAGAAGACCATGGGGGAAAAAAAGTTACAGAGGAGGATGGAGGAAAACTGTGAGAAATCATTAAATACAGAGAACATACTGAGTGTTGATGGGGGGGTGAGGGAAAGGGGAAAATGCGTGATGGGCACTGAGGAGGGCACTTGCTTGGATGAGCACTGGTGTTGTATGTAAGCAACGAATCATGGAAATCTACCCCAAAAACCAAGAGCAAACTTTACATTTTGTTAGCCAATTTGACAATAAATTGTATTAAAAAATAATAAAAAAATTAAAAAAATGTTCACAGGAGCAAAAAGGACTTTTTGTATACATAATACACAGGTAATGGCAAATTATCATTCCTCAGGATAGAAAGCTATCAAGTTGTTAAAATGTTGTCTATAAAAAGTTGGGTTATAAATTCCCAATGCTAAATGGAAAAAAGCAGACAAGAGATGTGGCAGTATATTAATTTAAAAATAATACAACACATAAATACTAAAAGATAAAAGAAAAAATAAGAATTCATAAAAAGAAATGTTGAGAACTATCACATGGTTTCCTATGGATCTTTTGACAATGAATGATTTTACCTTCCTTCTAGAATTTCCCCCAATTCTATATTGAACATTTGTTACTTTCATAATGATAGAAGGGAAACAAAGGAAATGTTATAATTAAATTAGGATACAAAGCAACAGAGTTTTTGACATTGTGTAAGTTAAGAACATTCAAATTAACATCACAATTGGATTTTGTGACCTGGCACCCATAAGGATTTTACGACGCTATTTACATATCTGTGCAACACGTTTCTATCTATCTGCAACCACCCTCCCCATACCTTTCTTTCTGGACTCTTCATTAGCTAGTGTAACCAGTCTATTTCTTAAAACTTATTTTGTTTTGATTGGCGAACATGCTTGGTAATTGTTCCTTGAGCACACGTAGGATATTCCATATCCTAGTGGTCAGTGTCTGGACTCTCGGATCAGGCACCAGATTTAAAATTTCTTTGACATTTATTAAGGTGTCTTTACACAACTTGTTTCATCTCACTGAGCTGTAAGTTTGTCAAATAAAAATGGGGATAATGCATTACAACTCCAAGTCTTATAAAGAACACAATTAAAAAAAAAAAAAAAAGCAAACACAAGTGCCTGGCATAGAGGAGATCTTGCATCAGTCACTGAAAGTTATTTCCCCTTGTTCACTGGGCCTAGTGTATATTTAGGGTCCAGTGTATATTTTCTATAAGCAGGTGGAGAACAAATGTGAAATGGGAGCAGCTCCACCAGATTCCAGATTCTGATTCTTGAGGGACTTCTCACATTAGTCTTTTTCCTTTATTTTATTGTATGCACCCAGAATCTCACAAAGAGATGTATATGCATAAAAGCTAAAAATGGAGTGATACAGTTATAAGTACTTTGTTAGTAGCTAAAAATGGAGTGATACAGTTATAGGTACTTTGTTAGTACCTATCCAGAGAAATTGAAATAATATTCTATTAACCTTTTATTTTCATACTCATAAATATTTTAAGAAAAGCAAGGAGGTCTTAAATTCCCATCTTAACCATGGAACACTGATTCTTTTTTGCCTTATTGAGGGTTCACAAGCCAGCCATCATGGTGGTCATGCTATTATTTGCAGTAGTATTAATTACAGTAGTAACAGTGATGGCAATCATAGTGATGATAAGCAGAAATAAGTGTTTCCTATTTGTTAACCTCTCATCCAAGTGGTTAACATGTATTGACTCACTGAGTACAACTAAGTTATGTACTATTATTATTTCCATTGTGCCAACCACTCATGTACAGCACAGAAAACCTGAATGAAGTACTCAGCGTTGCCTAGCTAGTAAGTAATGGCAACACGATTCAAGTCAGGCATTTCAATCCTAAAATTTCTGCAGTGTTACCTCTCCAGAAATGACAGTGTTAGAATTAACTTCAACCTAAGACACAACAGAATGTCACAATGAAATAAAACTGCAAGGAGAATAGCTTAATGGAGATGAATGGAGCCCGACTACCCAGGTTTGAAATCAAGGGGTTACTTACTGTGTGACCATGAACAAATGGGACTCTTTGTTGGAACTTCAGCCTCTTCATCAGTGACATGGAGATTGCAGCAGCACCTAAGGTGTAAGGATGATCGGAGGATGAGGCAATATAATCCACATTAAGAACTGAAGTATATTAACATGATCCATGTATTTCATCCAATGTTATCGTGGTAAGTTTGACAAATATAATTAACCTGAGACTAAGAGTAATGTGGTCATTGTTTTCTATTGTTTTTCATTCTTATCCAAGCATACAGACAGTATTAAGTACAAAATAAACGGGTGTTAAAATTTCTTTAATTGGAGAAGAGACTACCCTGGAAATCGTAGATTTTGTTCTTATTGTCAACGAATGTTCAGTTAAGGCTCTAAGGAGAGGCATGAAGAAAATCAAGTAAAGCTCTCTGGAGAGTAGAAGTCACGTAAGTCTTCACTGTATAGCAGAGAAGTCCAGTAAGTTTGGGATCCTGTGACATTCTCCTATGGCATTCCTGCCTAGCAAGTATTATACTTTAGTCTAATTGTTCATTTGTCATCTCCCTCACTAGACACTACATGTAGTTACTGGTTACCTTCTTGCCTGGGGTTAGCAGACTCTTCCTAAGAATTTACCAAATAGGGGCACCAGGGTGGTGCAGTTGGTAAGCATCCACCTCTTGGTTTGGGCTCAGGTCATGATCTCAGAGTTTGTGAATTTGAGCCCAGCAGCAGGTTTCACACTGACAGTAGGGAGCCTGCTTGGAATTCCTTCTCTCTCTCCCCCTCTTTGTGTGACCCCCACCCTTGCATGCTCTCTCTAAATAAATAAATAAATAAATAAATAAATAAATAAATAAATAGAATTTAGCAAATAGATCAAAGAAATGCACATCAATGGATTAGTTCAATCTAGAATGAGAGGTGATACTGATGCTTCACAATGACTATATTGCATGAGGAGCTATGGAAGCACATGGAAAGATTGCAGAGAAGAAAAAGAGGACTTGGTGGAGGATGGAAGGTGCAGAGTTCTGGTGTCAACTTGCATGTCCCTGTGGCTTTAGTGTGCAGTCCCCAACAGATATGCACCCAGAGGCAGAATATAGAGCTGAGGAGGACTGCACACACGAGCCAGACCAGGAAGAACCAGAGACTCTACACTAAATGGAAGAAGATATACCTTCCCCCGGAGAAAGCTGGTTAAAAAAGCCCATTTCTGAGCCCTAGCTTCACAAAGGAATAGCCAGGGAAGTTGCCTTTTTTTTGTTATCTTTACAAATTGACCAGGTTATTCTGATTCAAAGATCATGTTTGGAAGCTAACGCCTGATGAGATTTTTTTAAAACACCACTGTTAATATTAACTTGTAACACCCTTTGAATGTTTTAAAAATATGTCCCTCTCTGAACATAACCACAATTAATCCTTCTGTCAACCTAATAAAATTGGGTGTGTTTTAAAAATATTTTCTAAATGCTATACAAAAGATTCCTCTTACAATTTTCTTTCCATTTATAGAATTCCTCCAATACCGTTAAATCTTTTTCTTACTAAGTTTCCCATAAGGAAAAGCTGGACTCTTTTTTTTTTCCCTCCCTCTCTCTCTCTCTCAGCCCTTTGACTTATCTAAGCTTTTAAGTTTCAATCGAACTGGGCTCAAATGCTATCTCTGCAAATAGCTTGACCTTGCCAATCACTCTTCCTCCTTTTGGATAACATGTGGCACCTTCTCACGCCTCCTCACAGTCTGCCTTTGACAATCTCACCAGGGGTTTACCTTGGACTTTGTTCCTCAACCCAGAAAGTTCCCCATTCTGTGCTTGTTGCATTTCCCAGGGTGAAAAGCACTCTATGCTACCTGACTATATTAAGAATGAAATGATCTCTACTTGAAGAGACACATCAATGGCATGACATTAAAATGAATACAGATGGTGGAGGTGAGGCTTCAAAGATATAGTCCAATTGGCATACCCACTTGACAATGTAGGTTACTGAATCAAAACAAGGTTAAAAACCCACATTTCTATTCTGGGAGCTGTAACTGTTCTTTACAGGCATGTTAATGCACTCCCCTTATTTAAACTATCAGATTTTCATTTGGGGCACACATGGAGGTTTGTAAGGTTATACTTTGTTCCAAGGCAAGTTATATTTATGTAGACCTTAGAATATTGAGGAAGGTACAAAAGGAATGGAATATTTACTAACACCTACCTCTGTAAAATGTAATATTTTCACTCATTGGAATCTAAGGCCCATGAAACAGGGATGTCACCTGTTGTTTTTGTTTTTTTTTCCCCACTGTATTATCTCAACTTCCTGGATGAATGCCTCAGAGTGGCTTTGAATAAATATAAATACATATTACATAAATAAATGAAAAAAATAAATTAAAATTAGATATTTAAATTACTTATTAAAATGCTTGGTTGTAGGAGATCCTCAAATGGCAGCCATTGCTTTGACTATAAATAAAAAAAAAACTTTAATAACAAAATACTATTATAATAATCACTACTACCTGAACAACTTCTACTTACAGCTATTACTTTATTTGAAAAATAAATGAGAAGTAGTCCATAGTAGCTAAAATGTATTGTAATAATAAGGAAAAAGGACATATAGCAGCATGATCAGGTATATTAGATAAAAATTATAAAGGATAATTTATATCAAGATGAAACTACGTGGACTTTAGACTGTGAGCACTGAAATTTTTCTGTGTGTCTTACATATGGAATGGCACAGAGAGATGAGCGTATAAGAAGCTGAATGTTGCAGCAATACCAAGTACAGAGGGGTGGGGAGCCAGGGCAAAAATGAGATAGGTCTAGTAAGAAGGGAAGAGAAATGAACAAAAGGGAGAAAAAATTTTACCTTGTATTCAAATGTCTAATTTTTTGAAGTTAAGAAAACAGATTATTAGTTATAGTACTTGCATCATCACTGGTAGAACATAAACAGAATAACATGTAGTCTGAAACTCAAGCTCTGTCTTACAGGTTTATGCTCAATTCTCATCACCTGTCCTAGGCAGGCATGCCTGAATGGAGGCAGCCCTAACTTGTGTGTTAAAAAATGCATCAGAGTTTCCTAAATTAGCAAAATAGCCTTTAATCTATATATGTAAGATTTACAAATCCCATCTCCAGTACACACACGAAGAAATGGCAACAGGTTCTGTCTGACATTCAGATTTATAAAGTAAATGGAGAATGTTACCATATGAAACAATTTTGGAGGACAACAACTTTCCAAAATTCTGCTCCAGGTATGGAGCCAGTTCTACAACATCCTGAGAGGTACAAACATGTAATGTCTCCTGCAATACCGTGAGGGCCAAAAAACTGACAATGTCACAGAGCTGCCAATTATTCCATTGACTACCTCTGCCTATAACAATGACTCGATCAGGCCGAAACAGGCCTCCTTTAGAAATTCAGCCATTCCTATTTCTCCTCTCCTAAAAAACTCACTCTCCTTATTCTCTTTCTTGAAAGTAAAACATGCCCAGTTCTTTCCATGTTATTTAAATGACAGTGATTTCCAGAGCCTTGCCAAACATCCTTTGCCCTCCTGTATTTGTATTCCAGGTTGCCAATATGCTAGTATATAAATGAAGTGTCAGCACTTGGAAAGTTCCATCCTTGTCCGTCTATAATCCCTTTGGCACACCGAAATTGGGTTATTCTTCCTAAAACACAAATCTTATCATGATACCCTCCTACTAAAACTCCAAATAGCCATGTAACACATCTTAGCAAAAGGACTAATCATTCTCACCAGTCTGAAAGGACCTAGATGCTCTTGACCCACCTGTACCTTTCTCTCCAGCCCCATTTTACAGGACTGGCGCCATAATTTGGTACATTATAGTTTCACCGGCCACCTCGGTGCCTCACACATATCGAGCTCTTTTCCAATCCAGGACCATTGCACCACTGTTTCCAATACCTCTGTGTCTCTTTTCTATTTGCATGTTGTAAATTCCCTCTCTTCTTTTATGCCTCATCTTAAGTTTCCCCAACACCAGTGAACAAGCTGTTGTTCTATTGTTCTACAGTGTCTCCCATCCGTTCTTAGTACTTAGTTGTGCTCAAAGTACTATTAAAAGTACTCTTATGACTTAAATAAATTTGTGTCATTCTTTTTTTAATATCCCTTTCACCTACTGGACAATTGGCTCCATAGGGTAAGAAATAAATGTACTATGTTCCCCAGAGCATCCTTGGGAAGAAACAATTCCAGAAACATAGTAGAAATTCATAAATATTACTCAATTTAACATGTCAAAGTTAGTATTTTTGTCACAAAACCTTATCCAGATCATTACATATGAGGCATAAGAACATAATGTATAAGACTTCAGGTTGGGTGTGAAATGCTATTAACCAACTAACAGCTGTAGACTTTGGGGATAAGTTACTTAAACTTTAAATTTTCAGTCTCCTCCTATGTAGAGAATGACTCACTCCTAGGCATAGTGTGGCAATTAGAAGAATTACATGTACATCTGTATGCACGGTCCATAGCACAGAATAAGATGTAGTTAGCTATGGTTATTTGCCTGGTCCAAGTCCTACATGGAATGAAAAATATTGACTGCTTGCTACATGGTTGTTGGGATGAGTGGATTCCAATCACGATGTATGGATGCCCAGAGCAAAGTCTGACCTGAAAGTCCACAATATATATATTTTACTTCCCTTTCCACCAAGAAGTGTCTCCTATACTGTGCAATAGAACTGATGAATATATTTGAGCCTCAGTTTCCTCAAATATAACAAAAATAAGTTAGGGCAGAATCTCTCAACCATCTCTTTCAGCAGTGAAATGTATGGGTCAAATATGCTTTGTAGACAAGACCTTAAAATTTGTAATATTATTTGAGGCACGTTTGGAATATCTCCTAGTCTCACTGTTGCCCTAAGGCTCTGTTTATGCAAGCAAATTGAAGAGGAGATAGGAGGTTATTATAGAGCAGAATCTGGGAAGAAGGGACTCATTTGACCTGAGCTGTCTCCATCAATACCCCTCCTGTGGTGATGGCTCAACCCCTCATTTGACAGTGTAGACAGAGCCTGAGGAAGGTTTGAGGGCAAAAACAGATTGAGATAGTGAAACTTGCAAAATACATGCTCACTGCAAACTGTTTGATGATAGGGGATTGCATGCTGGCTCAGAGCATCATGTTTTGATGTAACGTAGTTTAATTCCCTTAACTCTACTTAGCTGGCAGTATCTGGCAATGGTTTTCATTACACAATCAAAATGGGAGTTTTCATGAAGAACATCCAATTTATGTGTGGAGTGCATGGCAATGTGAGGCGCCTCTGAGTTCCAGTTTTTCTCTATGTCGTGGTGCATCAAAATGGGAAGTGATTTTATGAATTAAGAAACCATAGCTATGGAATTGAAATTTGAGGACCACCTTCAATAGAGCAGTTTTTATAATAGTTCCCAAATATATTCTAATACCGTTCCCTTTTCCCAAATACTCAAGCTGTCTTGTCCTTTTTAAAATTCTTCAGTTATGCTGTCCTCTTAACTATTTCCAAGTCTTTATACTGGCTCCTCTCTCTGCTTAGATCACTATCACCTCCATTTTTTTTGTTGTTGTTGTTTTTGAAATCTGGTCAATTTATTTAACTTTCAGATTTTAATTAAATTCTAGTTCCTCAAAACGGAGTTTCTTTTTCAATTTTTTTGGTGTCTGCTCCAGTTACCTCCTTCATATCCCATTTCAATTTGTAATTATTTCCCTCCAAAACACTACAATTATAATTTACAATTAGATAATCACTCATAAACATAACTTTAATTTCTCTCTGTGCCCATTAGGATAAAACACTGCAAACACAGAATTATTTCTCGTTTGTTCAGAGCCTGTTTCCAGCAAAGTATACAAAAGGCACTCAGGTATCTGTGATTCCTGAAGTCCTGGGTTCTATGGACATCCAAGTCCCCAAGTGGGTTAATCAATAAAAACATTCTTGGAAAGTATGACCTTGGAAATCACTCCTCTGAACTTACTTTGTTGTTGTTGTTTTCGTATCCGAAGACAAGGTTGAATGAAACACGTCATCATACAGAGGCTGAAGAAGTACCATTTTCTGATTTCTCACGAACTATTTTGTTCTGTAATGGATTACCTTCTTTACGGATTACCATTTACACCTCATTGATGTCTCTAATCCACTAACAATAAAGTAATCTGATCTGTTCATTTTCTTCTATATTTCAAAATGCATAAATAGTATATTAGAACAGATCCCAAATTGAAAATTCAGAAATGTGTTTCCTAAGCTTGATTCCATCTCCAAGGATAACTGATATCAGGTCAATCACCAGACATTTTCAGGGCTTACATAAAATGTGCTCTGGTCATGTGTTAACATGGTAAGTGATAACGAAGACACTGTGTTTTGTTCAAAATCTCCCAAGTTTCAAATTGTTTTTTGTAGCTAAAGCACTTGGTCAAGAAGGAACAGCAACATACGTGATGAGTTCTTGCTGACAGGGGCAGGACCTTGGGAAGTGTCTGAGGTAAAGGATCTGTTGCTAGTGAGAGGTTGCTGATGGCAATGTCAAGACTCTGGGGAAGAGGAGTGAGGTTGAATCCTATGGACAATGTTTGAATCTGATACATCCCAGGGCAGGTGGGAGTAGGGGTACTTTCCAATGTTAATATACTTATTCTCTTTGTGAGATTTAAATATTCAACTGGTCTGTCACTTTCATGTTTATTTAATCAGGCATACTTAGATATCTTAGAAAAGGCAGGTAAAACATACCCTAAACTAATGTGACAGCAAAGACAAATTTATGTCCCTGAATATTCAAAGCTGTTTCTGATGAGAGGCAAGTTATATGAGTAAATGTAAATTTGTTTATGTTTTAAAGATATCAAAATGGCAGTTTATGCAAATTATGTGAATGGGATTCCCAAATGTAAAGCCACAGGATTTTATGATTCTAGTTACATTTTAATCAAGAGAAGAGATTCTTCAAACAAAAACCCTTTAGTTAATTTAGATGTGACAAGAACCATAAAAATATGCCAATGTTCACTGTAAATTCCATCCTAATATTTGTATTATGGAAGAGTTTGCTGCTATAACAAATAAAGAAAAAGAGTCAGTATTGATACTTTTTTTTCACTGTTGCTTTTCCTGGAATTCAAGAAACAAAACAGGAGAAAGTGATGCACCAGAAGGCACCTAGAATTTCTATTCATTTATATAATTTAATAAATAAGAAAATCCTTATCTCACCTCACAGAGTTGTCTTGAAACTCTCCTGATAGAGGCAAACAAAACAAAACAAAACAAAAAAAAAAACACAACTCAGTTGAGAGGTTTACTTATATAGAAAATACAATTTTGAAAAAGTCTCCTGCCTGTTACCACATTTCAGTGTCCAACAAGTTCAACTGGGACTTAAATGTAAGTCTCGGTGAGTAAATTAGAACAACAGTAAACCAATGAGAAATGAGAGAGATGGTCATTGCACATGGACCTGAGAGGTGTAAAAAAATATGATGGCAATTGTTGTGCTAATGTTTGCCGGAGGTGTCCTACAAGCCTGAGCAAAGTGAATTTCATCTCTTGAAGTCTCTTCTTTAATTGACACAAAATCCAAGTCCCTGGAATGAGACTTGGCTGCTACCTTAAGGGCTGTGGGTGCTTTATCTTAATGTTTTATTGATGGAATTCTGCCGTGCCCATCACTGGGACAGCATCAGGAGACTCATTAGCAAAACTTGCTCTCAGTTCCAAAGCTCCTTTACCGATCCTCTTTGCCGGTTTAAAAAGCAGTAAAGAGAAAGAAAATGGTTTGAGCAGTGGCTAAAGGGTTGTTTTCTTCAGGAAGTCATGAACTGCTTTTGGCATTCCTTTTTTGTAACTAGTATTTTATTTCATTTTCTACTTTTACCTGTGGTTCCCCAAGAAGGAACTCTTCTGGAAATTCAATCTCTCTGCCTTGCAAGACTTTTTTCCTCTTAAGTTGTGGCCAATGTACACTGACTCAAATACACCAAAGGCATAAATTTCTGAATAATCTACTTTGTCATGAAGATATTCAAGGCAGTATTCAAATAAGTAAAAATTAGCATTTTGCTAATATCATATATGTTCAGTGTGCTTGTGTTCCTAATTTTCATCGGCAATATTCACCACATAAACAGATAATTTTTGAAAAGGATAATTCATTGTTTCAGTTTTCTTTGATCACTACTTTTATAAGATTCTTCTTATAAGGTCTCAAATTGGAAAATAAAAATCCTTTCATCAAGTAATTTCCAGAATTTTACTTCCGAAAATGTCATAACACTGTACATAAATACAAAGCTATTTTTATGAAGCTATTTTTAAAACATCCACAATATGCAAAAGATACTGAGAACTATACAATTATACTTATCTGTGGATTAAAGTTCAACAACTGCTTACCAACTTATCTCTATGCAGGCTAAGTGAGCTTCATGGAGTGGTAGTTTCTCAAAAATATTTGAACTGAGGTATATTCATTATTATTCAGTATTCAGGCATTTAATAGCAAAAGGAGGTAGAAAACATAAATGGATAATTTATTCAAAGTTTGTTATGCCTGTTGGACCACTCTGTATTTACGTCTAGTGAGTATGGTTGTGTTCCCCAGCTTTAGTCTCTTTGTCACTGGGCGTGAATATACATTGCACATATTCACTATATGGCTGTATTCTGTTTATATATCATAAAA